>NW_003314261.1:506816-604330 GCF_000143415.4 Selaginella moellendorffii | reverse complement strand
GATGTATGTATGGGATAGTGCTGATCATGCACACTTGGGCTCTCTTGTATTAACACACCTCTAAAACTAATATCAAAAGCATCTACGTGCAAAATAAAAGGTCAAGTGTAATTATGATATACTAAAACCATAGGAGTTGTCAATAGCTCTTTGAAATCCATGAACACTCACTTATAGTACATAGACCAAATGAAAAATGATGTTGATGACTTTAGCAATGCTTGCAACGGTGTAGTGTGATAAAAAAGATGATCTACAGAACAACTAAAATACTGCACCTTGGCCAAGAAATGTTGTACATCATTCACACTTTAGAGTAAGAAACTTTAGAACAGCCACAAGTTTGTCAAGATCAATTTGCAAACCATCAAGAGAAATATGATACCCAACATAAGTCATGTCCTTAAACTCAAACATGCATTTCGACTGCTTCAGCTTTAAACCAATGTCCCATAGCCAATCCAACATTTTACAAACATCACGGACATGTTCCTCCCACATCCCTTTCGAATGGATCAAGACATCATCAATGAAATTAGTAGTCACCTTCAACATATTACAAAGAACTTCGTCCATCATCCACTAAAAAGTTGCTAAAGCATTAAAAATGGTATTACCAAGAACTCATACAAACCAAACGGTGTACGAAAAGTAATGTTAGGAATATCTTTTTCAGCCATTAGTACTTGTCAATACCCAAAAGTAAGATCTAGCTTGGTGAACCAACAGCTTCTTCCTAGACAATCCAAAAAATTAACAATGTGAGAAAGAGGGTACACATCTGGGATTATCACTTCATTTAATAAACGATACTCGATGCAGAAACAAATACTCCCATTAGACTTCATTACAAAATGAGGTTCACATACCCAAAAACTCTGTGACTTTCAAATAACCTTTTCTAACATCTACTTAATATTTGCACGTAAAATCTTAATCTCTTCAAGGGACTGACGACGAACAAGGACCTTGATTGGATAAATATCCCTAGTTGGAATTAGATGACATGTGGCAATCTTGGCCCCAAACGATATGTCAAATTCAAAGAGATCAGAATACTTTTTCATGAGCCGGTCAATTATTGCAACAGAAAGACTGTCGAAGGGATTGAAAAAAGAAAGAGCAAAACAAGATGGAAATGTAGGAGGAAGTAATGGGTAGACAAAAGCAATGAAAGCAGAGTAAAAGCAAAGGGATGAAAAAGTATGAAAATGAGAAGAATGAATGAAATATAAAAAAGTATAAAATAAAAGGGAGAAACCTCAATGTCACATTTGGTATGATTGTGATGCAACAAATTTATACTAAGGATGAGGTCAAAAGCTTGACTCAACAACACCCGCAATGACTGATACTCAAGTTTGAGATTGCCCATACACACAACTAAGTCCACTTTATCCATCATTTGAGATAAAATGTTATATAACAAAAATAAATATTGGAGAAAATTAATATTGCATTATACTATTTTCTATCTAAAAGTATATTTTGTTTGATCAAAAAAATATTTTAAGAATTTTTACTGTTTATATTTAATTTATTTCTATTATTGTTAAAATATTATTTTTTATTTTATTAGTTCTAAAAGGGGTGATTGATATGCCAAACGATCTTTACTATTAATTTCTTTTAAAAATAATTTAAAGTTAATTATTTTTATCCATATGTTTTATTTTTATTTCTTTTTATCTTAAAACTTTAATTGATATAAATGCTTGACTTTGACTATAGCCGGTGGCATTTGAATCAAAGTAAACCATCCATGTATCACAACATACACCTTTTTTTTATAATCAACTAAAATAACTAATTTAAAAGGCCTAATGTGTTGAAATTTAGGCAAAATAGTTATATGGAGTTCTTTCATTGCTTTAAGGAGCATTGACACTTGTCAAAGTTGCTCATAACCTTCATTTGATATCTTGTTCATAAAACAAGAGTGTATGAGAATCACAAATGAAAATTGATAAACTTTTTATCCAAGGAATCAAAAAACAAATGCATAAAGAGCTTATCATAGAAATCAGACTGTGTCACAAAGAATTGGGAATATCACTGCTACACAGAAAAATATGAGATTGAAAGAATTACCTAGGGCATTAGCCCACACCTAGAGTGCAACAACATTCCTATACTCTTGGAATTCAGAGACTCAGCCACGGGAGTTTAGTGTTTTGTGAAAAACTTTGTAGGTGACAAGATAATCTGCAGGTTGTTTAATACCCTGAGACCAATACACTCGAAAGAGAAGAAAGTTAACCTGGAACAGTATAATGCAAATGCGAGACCAGTGATTTGGAAAAACATAACAACCGCTCCAAACTGGCTTACCCATTGAAAGATTAAGTTGAGATTACCGTTAATTAAAATATTCTAGCATAGATATTCTAAGAATGTCATTAAAACCCCAGTTCGTTAAAATCAGAGTTTTCACAATCAAATGTGCGAGGGTTTCTATCCCTTCTATGATTTGCTCATGCGTAGTAGTTCAAGCTGGCCTTCTTCTTGGCTTGCACTTGGATGATGCCATCGTTGAAGTCCTCGTGCGTAACCTGTGAAAGAGCGAGTGAGATCGAAAAAGCTGTGTATTCGATCACGCGTCGTTACCTCCGTGGCATCGCGCCTCAAAGCCAGCATTCCAGCTTCCACGCACACGGCCTTTAGTTGAGCACCATTGAAGTCGTCCGTGGAGCGCGCCAGCTCCTCAAAGTTCACATCGGAGCTCACAGTCATTTTCCTCGAGTGAATCTGCAAGCAAAAATACTTTCGATCAAAATACAGTCTAGACGAGGAAGAACGAACTTGTAAGATTCTCGCTCGGGCATCCTCGGTGGGATGAGGAAATTCGATCTTCCTGTCCAGACGGCCAGATCGCATCAGAGCCGGGTCTAGAATATCTGCTCTGTTTGTTGCTGCGATCACCTGCGCGTGAAAACGAATAAGAATTCACTAAGGTTGCAGAGATATTCACCTTAATCCGGTCGTCGCTACTGAAACCATCAAGCTGATTTAAAAGCTCAAGCATGGTCCGTTGGACTTCCCGATCACCGCTAACTTCACTGTATGTAAGTCACTGTTAGTAAACCGGCCGTGTCCGTTTTGAGACCAAACCTATCAAAACGTTTGGTCCCAATAGCGTCGACTTCATCGATGAAAATGATGCAGGGCGCCTTCTCTTTTGCCAGCTGAAAGGCATCTCTTACGAGCTTTGCTCCATCTCCGATGAACATCTGCGACGAACCAGAAGCTTGAGTTTAAGAACCCGACAGGTAAAGAGTTCCTACACAGAACCTGCACGAGCTGAGGACCAGCAAGCTTGAGGTACGTTGCATTAGTTTGAGCTGCACACGCCCTGGCCATGAGAGTCTTTCCCGTGCCCGGAGGACCATAGAGCAAAACTCCTTTCGGTGGCTTGATGCCCAGATTTTGAAACCTTTCCTTGTGTGTCATCGGGAGGACAATTGCTTCGACCAGCTCTTGAATCTAAAACCAAGCTTTTGATCAGAATAAAGAAAACACAAAGAAATGAAGCAGTTACTTGTTTGTCAAGCCCTCCAATATCACTGTAGTCCTCTGTGGGTTTCTCATCGACTTCCATAGCCTTGACACGAGAATCATACTCGGACGGAAGTGTATCCAAGATTAAGTAGCTGTCCTTGTTCACACCCACAAGGTCACCCGGTTTTAGAGTGGTCGGATCCACCAAACCAACCACTGGGAGAAAAATTGTCTACACGAGGCGAACAGTGGCATCAGGAAAAAAGAGAGCTTCCACTTCACTCCTGAATGAATAAACTTACTTGGCGAGTGGAGGTCTTGAGCACGACGCATTTTCCTTTTCTTTGAGAATCGAGATCGACATTGGCACCGTCTTCCTCAGCTTCATCCTCAGGATTTACATCCAAGATCTAGACACGGAAGATAAGACGAAATCTCCCAAAAATGCAGAGAAAACTCTCTTGACATACCTCGACCACATTCCCGACGAGGTAAGGCAGTTGCTTGTTCAGCTTGATCTTCTCTAGGTTCTCCCGGATCTTCTCCTTGGTTGCATCCAGCTCCAGCGTCACGCGCTGGACCTCATCCTTGCCAAGGAAACAAGAGGGCGGAATTTCCTCACCCGAAATATTTTGGAGCTGGAATTTCCCCATACCTTGAGAACGCGCACCTCATTCTCAAGGATCCGCGTGTGCCGGATCATCTCCTCTGTCGACATCCCGGCCTCATCGCCTTCCCCGGCATCGAAGATGTCTGCCTCCATCATCGCCATAGCTCTTTCTCCTCTGGAACCCTAAACTCATAAACCCTAAAAAACTTATCCTTCCAAATTCGAGGGCATTTGCATAAAAGCTTACAATCCAGCGCTGCAAATACCACTGAGAGAAATTCTCTAATCCAAAATGCCTAACGAAGGAAAACGCTCACGCAGTTCTAGGGTTCTAGCACACATGCAAAGAGGTCACGCTTTTTGATACTATGGTTTTCTCATAGCTTGCAAATGCCCACCCATGGCAAATGTCGGTGTGTTGCCACGTCATGATGCCAGGCAACGTGTCTAGCTTTGATCTAGGTCGTCGATGGGGGCGTGGCATTTATTTCTACATCACCGCCACAGTGTACGGCAGTTACGCCCATGGCAAAAAGCGTTTTCTACCGCACCTAGATCCATATTTTTACTGCGCTCCGTTGCTCTGACCCTTGCGCTCTCGCTTCTTCCAGGCTCCTCCCGTCGCCATCGCAATCGCCATCGCCATCTCCGATCCAAGCAGCGCGCCGGTGATTCTTGGAGGAGCAAGCAAGGCGCTGCCTAGGGCGCCAGAGATCCATTCCTCTTCTTGCTCCCGTCCCTCTTCTTTCCCCCGATCCATCGATCGGCGCGCCAGGTAACCTAGGTTCTTGCCGAAATGCCGGGCCCCGAATCCAAGGAGGAGAATGTCTACATGGCCAAGCTCGCGGAGCAGGCCGAGCGCTACGACGAGATGGTGGAATACATGGAGAAGGTCGCCAAGGCGGTGGAGGCCGAGGAGCTGACAGTGGAGGAGCGTAATCTCCTGTCGGTGGCCTACAAGAATGTGATTGGGGCGCGGCGCGCGTCTTGGCGGATCATCTCCTCGATCGAGCAGAAGGAGGAATCCAAGGGCAACGAGGAGCATGTGAGCATGATCAAGAACTACAGGGGCAAGGTGGAGACGGAGCTGAGCAACATCTGCCATGGGATTTTGGGGCTTCTCGATTCCCACCTCATCACATCCTGCTCGACTGGAGAGTCCAAGGTGTTCTACCTCAAGATGAAGGGCGACTACAATCGCTACCTGGCCGAGTTTAAGACTGGCCAAGAGAGGCAGGAGGCGGCCGAGGCCACTTTGATGGCCTACAAATCAGCCCAGGTACCAAGTTTTGTTCTTTTGCCCCTTTCCATTTCCCCTCTTTCTCTTCTCTTCGATTTGAGTTTTCATGGTGGGTTTGATTGATTTCATTGCCTTGATTGAGTTCTCATGGTTGTTGGTCGAGAGTGTTTGATTCATTTCATTGCTAGTTTTCATGGTTGGTCGAGAGATTTTTCATGGTTGTTGGTCGATTGTTTTCATCGCTTTGGTTGAGTTTTTATGGTTGTTGGTTGAGAGGTTTAGGCAGGTACTCCTCTTGTGTGTCGTTCGTTTGCGGTTTGATTTTATGGCTACTGTTTTGACGTTGGTCGACTCGTTCTTGTTTTTCTGGCGTAGTTCATTCTATGCTTGGTTTTATCTCGTTCAAGAGTTTATTCTTTGTGATTCTTCGTGATTTTTGTTGCGATTGATCTTTGGATACCTATTTTGCAGGACATTGCTCTCGCGGAGCTTGCTCCAACTCATCCCATCCGGCTGGGACTGGCGCTGAATTTCTCGGTGTTCTACTACGAGATCCTCAACTCCCCCGACCGGGCATGCGCGCTGGCCAAACAGGTGTGATCATCTTTTACAAGTGTTTGATGTTACCATCCAACCTTTCCCGTTTTCTTTTTGCGCAGGCCTTTGACGAGGCAATCGCAGAACTGGACACGCTCGGCGAGGAATCTTACAAGGACAGCACATTGATCATGCAGCTCCTCCGGGACAATCTCACGCTGTGGACATCGGACATGCAGGTATGCTGTGCTCCTTTGCATTCTTGTATCTTGTCTTCGATCGCGAAAACTGAGACGTTGTGTGCTTGGATTGATCAAGCAGCAGGATGATGCTGGTGGCGATGCCAAGGAAGAAAAGGCGTGATAGTTTGCAGCGATCAAAGCAGCCGCGGACTCTTGCCAACCGGTGTCACGCTCGCTCGCTTTCGAGACAGAAGAAGAAGAAAAAAGAAGAAGAAGCTCCCCCCTAGCTCATTAGGTGTAGAAGAAGAACACCACTCCCTCTCTCACCTTCTCTCATTCTCTCTCTCTCTCTCCTGTGTCTTTCATTTTCGCCTTCGTTATCGTCGAAGAAGATAAGAAATGGTATTTCACGAAAAAGAAAGATGACAGTGAGTGTGACGCGCCACGGCTGTTGTGCTTCTATTCGTGCCACGTAAGAGATGATAGTTTAGGGTTTAGGGTTGATTTAGGGTTTGTGGGCATCCCCATCGAATTCAAGCACATCCATGGCGGGCATTAGCATTGAGATGCGTCCGAGATCACTGTCATCAAGCCCAAGCTGGAGTACTTGGGCATATCAACCAATGGAAATTCTTTATCAGGGCAAGAAGCGCATCTTCTTGGCGGAGAAACAAGAAACGATCGTGGAAGGGATGCAATGAGCGTGGTGGTGCTGCAGCTTGGGCAGGGTGGAAACCAGTATGGGCTTGCGCTGTTCAATGCATTGGCCTCCTCGCGCGGATCACCCTTGCCCTGCGAGTTTTTCGAAGAGAGCGGGAGCAAAGGCGAGCTCCCTCGAGCAAGAGCGCTTCTCATCGACATGGAGCCCAAGGTGAGCAGCGGCATTGCCATCTTTCCTTTCTCTTGCCGGGTGATCTTGCTAAGCTTGGCGCTCGCAAACAAATCTTTACAGGTTGTGGCTGCGGTGACCAGAAAGGCGAATGGTGGTGCTTGGAAGTATGACTCGCGCAGCTGCTTCACTCTCGACAGTGGATCTGGAAATAACTGGGCGGCGGGCTACTGCAGCAACGGAGCTACATGTCGCGAGCCAGTGTTGGAGCAAATTCGCCTCAAGGTGACGAACCAGATCATTCATTCATTCTTCCCGGAACAAAAACAATCTTTTGCTTGCTGCGTGCCCTGTAGGTTGAGAAATGCGATTGCTTTGGAGGTTTCCTCGGCATCCAGAGCTTGGCTGGTGGTACTGGAGCCGGTTTTGGTGAGTCTCTTCGTTGTTACATAGATTTCCAAGCTTTGTCCATTGGTTTTTACGTTTTTTCCAGGAGCTTACGTTCTGGAAGCTCTCAAGGACGAGTATCCATCCGCTTGCATCTTCAGCCACAGCATCTGGCCCTTCCAGAGCGGCGAGGTCGTCGTGCAAAACTACAACGTCTTGCTCACGCTCGCCAAGCTCCACGAAGTCGTGGACGGCATCATCACGGTGGAGAACGAGTCCCTCGTCGCGGCTTGCAAGAAAACTCTCGGAATCCCAAGCCCTTCGTTCGTGGAGATGAACAGCGTCGGAGCTCATGCTCTGGCCTCGCTGCTGCTACCTTCGTTTTGGAGGCCGATCCAAGCCTCGCAAGCTTCAACTTGCAACTCCTCCCAGCTCCGAGTGAGGCTCCTCTCCGACTTGGCCTACGCTCTGTGTGCTCATCCGGCGTACCGAATGCTCACAGTCTACTCCACACCACAGGTTCGTCCCTCAAGAGTTCTCGGAGAATTCTCGCACTCACATTGGTTTCCAATCTTCGCCCGACTTTGACACACAGGTCCGTGTGGAGTCCCTCGACTTTACAACTTTCGCGTGGCCATCGCAGCTCAAACAGCTGAAACGCATCGCGTATCCGGTGGAGCTGGAGCAAGTCCCCGGCGAGACGAGGCTGGCCAAGTCGGTGCAAAAATCGGTGGCGAGTTTGCTGGCGCTCCGGGGCCCCGGCGCCGGGACAGCCGACGTGAGCATGATGAGGGAGCCGAGCTTATACCCGAGCTGGTGCATCGATCCTCTAAACGTCTGTGCCAACGACAAGGAGATAATCAAGGATGGAGGGCTTGCTGTTGGGATGATGAGCAATTGCCAGGGTGCCATTCTTCCGGCGTCCAAGGCCCTCACTCGAGCTTACGCCATGTTTTACTCCAAGGCCTACCTTCATCAGTATCTCAAGCATGGCCTGGACGCTTCCTTCTTTGAGGCTGCGTTTGCCACTGTGGAGGACGTTTGCCATAGCTATAGCATTCTCTAAAGGAAGTTTATAACTTAATCCTCGATAGAACTTAATCCCTCTTCTAACATCACAGGATTGATCAGGCCGTGGGATTAAGTTTGGCGGGAGTAACTCTATCCTTTGGATCCCAAGCTAGCTACCATCAGGGCTCTTCTCGATCACGATTGAAAAACTTAGTAGAGCTCGGTGTTTGAAAATGGGATATTCCTTACTCGTGATCGGCTCTCTCGGAGCGGGGAGTGGAATGTCATGCTTGCCAAATATGCCCAAAGAGGGTATTTGAAGAAAGAAAGGTTTTGTTTTCGTTTCTTGGAACTCAATCCTCACTCAAGAGGAGGACATCTTTTGGATTGGAAGAGCTATAGTTTTGTTTTGAGGGAGGCGCAATCCACAACCACGGAGGGCGCGAGTGCTCATGGGATTCTCTTGACCGAACTTGACAGAAGGATCGAATCCAAAGCCTTGGTGGATCCAGTTTGCCGGTCGTGGTGCTGTTCCTCCTAGTCTCTCACATTCTTTCCTCGAGGGGATCACCTTAATATGGATCTCGGGTGGCCGTTAATCTGGATCTCGGAGCTGGCAATCAAGAGTCTTCTTGCTGGCGATTCTCGCACTGCTCGCGCTGCCTGGAGCATATACAGTCCAGGAGCACAAGCAAATAGAGAAGATCGTTCGGGCCTTGGTCGTGGATTCCTGGGAGCTCTGGAGCTCGCAAAGAACGATGCATATGTGCTAGGGATTGATGTCGTGGCCACGGAGCGATCGACGATACTGGAGCGAAACGGGGTGAAGATCATCTACGAAGGAGGTAGTGGCAGTCGTCAAGAGTGATCATAAGAAAGAACACCAATGGTGCAAGAGCTTGAACGAGAGGAGTTTTGGATCGATCGTTGCTGCTGCCAAGGAAGAAAGAGCGGTAAAAGCGATCTACTTTGTGAGCCCGAACAGGTTCTATTTGACGTCACCAACGTCCGGTGAGCCATGGCGCCGCTCCTCAAGTTTCCCATCGTGGAGTAGAGAAGATTTCCCGTACTACAAGTTGGCTCCTCGCCACTATCGCCAAGCTCTCCAGAAAGCAGTTTCGCATCTTCGAGCTTGAGACGAGTAATCCTCCGCCATATGAAGTTGAGTACAGCAGCTGTTCGAGATGGAGACGTATGTACCTTTTGAGACTGGGATGGGGTCGTTTGTTCACTGGTACCTGCGGCGACTGAAGATGGCATAAACAGGTTTGTGAGACCACTTCCATCGCTTCACCACAATCTTCTTTCTTGTGCAGCAGAATTCGGGCGGGATCTAGCTCTCGTTCTCTTCCCCTCCCCTCGATCGTCCATGCCTGCTCAAATGGAGAATGCAACTCACGGGTATCGGATCTCCTGCTCAAAAAAGGTCCTGGGGCTTTCAGGGAAGAGAAGCGCTCTATTTCCTCATCATGTCTTGGAAAGTCTCTACACAAGACTACCTTTACCACGAGAATAAGAATTGAGAATTTCCTCTTCGCATCCTGTTGAGAAGAGGTCCGAGTGCTATGAGAATCCTCCAGTCAGCCGAGAATGACAAATAAGAAGTTTAAAATACCCATTCGTTTAGTTCAGTAGGTCCATTCACTTGAAAATGTACTGTCTTACGACAGAAAAACTAAAAACAATTACATCCTTTAGCTCGCACAATGACACCATGATCCTAGGTGATTTCTCCCCTGGAAAATGTCAAGATCAAAGAAGGAAACAAGTAAAAAATCATAAGAAGAATGAAAAGAAAGAAATCAATACATCTAATAATCAATGTGATCAATGATGATTTTGTTGCTTGTTCCTGAAAAATTAGCTTCCATGAGTCTAAGAAAGAAACAAGAAAAGCCGAGAAAGGAGAAATTGGCTTACCTCGGTTGGTGAAGATGTATATGCTTATCAAGATTTGTCCATTTGCCTCAATAATTGTGTTTTATACTACCAGCCCCTCCTAAGGATCCTCTAGTGTCATAATTTTGGTGTTTTAAACCCATTAACTAACAATACTTTGCATTTGGTAAAAAACTTTTGTTCATTTTCTTTAATAATTCATTCATTGTGCTTTGTTTAATTTGCAAATGTAATACCTGGGAATGGTTGTGTAATTTATTTAAGTTTTTTCACTTTTTTAATTTTATATCAAAAATAAAAATTTCATATAAACTCTGTTATAGGACAATTGCATACTATAGTGGTAAAAAAACTGGTATTAAAAGATAAAAATTTTAAATTTTGTTTTTGAAAATTAATTTTTCTAACAAAAAATTAATTTTTTGCAACTAGCTTTGTTTTGAAAATAAATGCGAATGTCACAAAACTAGTTTAAAAAATAATTAAATGATTTTATTTGAAAATTATGAGGTATATACCACTTGTGAGTGCATAGAACTTAGCCCTCACACATTGTAAAATACAATTTCATCATAAAAAATTAACAATGTATTGAAACATAAGATTCATAAAAAAATATTTACTATTTTATAATAATAAAATCTTTATTTTATTCTAGAGTAAAGAAAAAAAGCATTTCCTTTATATTTCAAATACAAGTATTTATTAGTTTTATTCAATGATTGTTACTACTCTATAAATATGACTCTATATAAAGTAAATATATAAACTTAAAATCATTAGATAGAGAACTTCTTGAAAATTCTTAAACAAAGAATTATCTCACAAATTTTCTTGTAAAATAAAAAAACTACTTTTTATAAATAATATTTTTATAACCCTCATATAAGTAGCTTATAGTATATAAATATTAACATAATTGATATTTCTGATCACTATATGATATCTCATAACATAACTATTCATTATCAAAAAGTTTATCAATATTTGCATACACTAGTCTGAAATAAAATTTTTAACTTACTTTTAAGATTTCATAATTACTATTATACTATTTTATATCATTTATTTATATCAATATAATAAAATTACTAAAATTTTATCCCAATTTTTTTTTCATACAAAGCACCTTAATATTTATTAAGTGACATTGATATAATTTTTATTTATTAACAGTAGTTTATAACTACATAGTGATTCAAAACATTGCAATATTTTTAATATTCATACAAAATAATCAAATGCATTTATAAATTAATTAACAATAATTTTTAAAAAAATTCACTTAATTGAGTAAAGCATTTAGTTGAAAAAAAAATTTAGAGAGGTTTTATAATTTAATATTGAAACTTTTTTAGGTTAAATGTTATATATGTGAAAATCACTAATAAGTAACTATAAAAATTATTTATGAAGTTTTAAAATTATATGTTATAAAACTTATGAATCACTATATTGATACTGGTAGTTCATACTCAATATTTGGAAACTCAATAGAAGTAAAGATATAAATTTAATTAATATATATTTACAATTAAATAATAGCTATTTACATAATGTTTTAGATTTTAAATAAATTTATAGCATAAATTGAGACAAAGTAAAAGAACATAAATGACTATATAGTCTTGTAAAAGTATTTTCTATATAATTATAAATAATAAATTTTAAATTGACTTCATTGATTATGTACTAAAATTTAAAAGCTTAGTTTTCAATTAATTCTTAACTAATATATCTGTATAGAAATATATTTTATGCTTTAATAGGGTTAGAAAAAGAAAAACCAAGGGTAATTAAGGAAAACAACTGTAATTCAATTCTTCAGATTTTCCCTGTGTACTCCAAACTTGAATCGACAATGAACATACAACTATATCAAGCATTGCACAAACTGGTCGACCTGGACATTTTCATTGTATCCACACTTCCAGAACAGGTCCCTCAGCCTTCGGATGGCAACCACGAGACCAGCCCGCTTGCATTTGTCTATAACCTCCTTCTTAAACTCGGATTCCAGAGAAAAACACCTTGTCTTCCTGTCAGCCGCCTCAGTGGGGGTAACAGCTCGTCCCCAGTAAGTCTTGCCTTGTAGCGCGAGAAACACCACCACGTAAAAAAGACACTCCAAGTCACTTGACAAGCAGAACTTCCCATTAAGAAGCGTCTGAACTGCTGCGAAGGCAAGAGTGCCCACTGCTTTGCCTGGTAAACCACCCGTGACCGCAGAGCCAAAGTCGACCAAATAGGGATGAATGCCACCATGTCCATCAGTCCCATACACGATGTTCCCGATCGAAACGTCTCCATGAACAACACCCTCACGGGCTAAACGGCCCAGTGTCATAGCAACCCCTCTAGCCAGGCTCAGGATTGCTTCAGCTTGCATGTCCAGCGTTATCTGCTGACAGTATCTCGTTACCAAGTAGCAATCCCCGTTTTGTAGCTTGCCACTGTAAAGAATAGGCAGCACACCAGCAACCTTCTTCTCAGTAAGCATGCCAAGAACGAAAAGCTCATCGTCCATACCCGGGCAGATCTTCACTGCAACGTCTGTCAAGCTCTGTCCCTGTACCAGATTTGCCTTACAAACAAGGCAACCTCGATCTGAAGGAGAGGCATGCTTACGACCTTTGAGAGCAACGACTTTCATGTCCTGCAGATAACTCCCATCCGCCAAAGTTATGCGGCCCTGCATCTGTGGAGGAGGACTGAATCCATGCACACGCCCGTCGGCCAGCAGGATTCCGACAAGCAGTCTGAGGCCAAATCCCTCCTCGAGACCCCAAGGATATCGTTGTGTAAATGTAAACTGATTCTTCTCGTCGGCCATATCCAGCTTCTGAACCTGGATTTCCCGTCTACAGAGCAACACCGCATACGCAAACTTCCTGCTCGATTGGGCCCCCTTTATAGCATTTAGCCTTGCTGTGGTTTCTCCCAAACATTCCATGTATACTTCGGCTAACTCGTACTTGAGCTCCATAACAAAAGCCACCAGCGACCACGATAGAGCGGCCGTGTCCGAAGTGCGAAAAGAGTAGTCCGGTTTATCTGAAGAACCGGGAATACCAGACCTGCTCGTGTCCTGCGCTATGCAGCCCATCCGATAACCTGCATTTTCTTCACGGCTTCCCTGCTCCAAGAAGCGAATGATCCTGCCAATTGCCAGCTGAACTTCTATCTCGTGGCCTCGAATATATCTGTAACCCAGGTCCTCCTTGCGATATCTCTCGCATTTGGAGCCTTTATCATCCATCTCTTTGTCGCGAGTCCGAGCCTCTTCCAAAGCGAGATCGATCAGACTTTTCTGTCCAACTTGTTCAAGAAGATAAGTCATTGCTGCCCCCACTTGCGGTGCATCTGTAAACTGACTTGTGATCTCCGAGGAGCATGAAAAGTTGTAATCGTCGCTTTCTATTACTTGTCTACCGATGCCAACATACGACGTCGTAGTCTTCTGACGCTTGGCCAAAGCCTTTTCTGTGGCCGCCTCAACCATGCGCTCGATCTCTATAAAAGCACAGAGAGATGACTGAAAATATCAGATCACGCAACGCACCGCTACTTGCTAATCCTCCAGCGGGAGAAGCTTTCCACCCGCGGATCACGATCGGGGTCTGCTGAGAGCGTCCGTCACCAAGCCCAGCAGACACCGCAAGCTGCCTGATCACCTCCAACTCCATGGCGCCCGGCACTAGAGCAAAATGGCCTAGACGCAAGGTAGCAGGATCCAGACGCCACGAGCCAGCAATGCTGGCAATCGGAAGATCGCCCTGCAGCAACGGAAACCACAGCGCTTCATCTCCCCCCGCATGCCGCACCCAAATCCCCTCCATGGAAAACCCTAAACTATATATATATATGGCCCAATAAAATATCCCAAGAATATAGCTCTGTGGATGGCCTGGAATCGGAGAAACTCATTGTCTTTGCCGGGGTCTTAACAATGGCTTCTGTTATCAAGGAGAGCAAATCTCATACAAGAGACATGTTGATTACAATCCTATACATCTTGTACACTTGACCAAGGCACTTTGCTAAGGTCTGACCTGTTACTGGACTTGTATATCAAAGCATGCATTGTGTCGAACATTTGGAACAACTTCTATTTGGTTTTGGATGTGGTTTCTCATGAATTTCCTTCATGAGAATCGAGAGAAGAATTAGATATGTGATGGAGGTGTTTTTTGCAGAACATTTACAGGTCAAGTGGATGGAGTTTGTACCCAACAATCCCAACACATACAAAATTGAGACATGACGTTCAGCCCAACAATATAAGCTCGTTTGTTTTCCTGGAAACATCTTCTGGTTGGAGACATAGTCTGTTTGGAGAATGGCATAACCTATGTTCTTGTCAACAATATCCATATCGGATAAAATTAATCACGTAGCTATTATGTCCAGTGAAAAATCGGTTTTGGAAAATGATATTTTCACTCATCTCTCTGTGCTTTTATAGAGATCGAGCGCATGGTTGAGGCGGCCACAGAAAAGGCTTTTGCCAAGCGCCAGAAGACTACGACGTCGTATGTTGGCATCGGTAGACAAGTAATAGAAAGCGACGACTACAACTTTTCATGCTCCTCGGAGATCACAAGTTAGTTTACAGACGCACCGCAACTGGGGGCAGCAATAACTTATCTTCTTGAACAAGTTGGACAGAAAAGTCTGATCGATCTCGCTTTGGAAGAGGCTCGGACTCGCGACAAAGAGATGGATGATAAGGGAAGTTCAGCTGGCAATTGGTAGGATCATTCGCATCTTGGAGCAGGGAAGCCGTGTAGAAAATGCAAGTTATCGGATGGGCTGCATAGCGCAGGACACGAGCAGGTCTGATATTCCCGGTTCTTCAGATAAACCGGACTACTCTTTTCGCACTGCGGACACGGCCGCTCTATCGTGGTCGCTGGTGGCTTTTGTTATGGAGCTCAAGGACGAGTTAGCCGAAGTATACACGGAATGTTTGGGAGAAACCACAGCAAGGCTAAATGCTATAAAGAGGGCCCAATCGAGCAGGAAGTTTGCGTATGCGGTGTTGCTCTGTAGACGGGAAATCCAGGTTCAGAAGCTGGATATGGCCGACGAGAAGAATCAGTTTACATTTACACAACGATATCCTTGGGGTCTCGAGGAGGGATTTGGCCTCAGACTGCTCTTACCTTTCTACGCGATCCTCCACCGGAGCTCATCGAACTGATTGACTCGATATCCGACAAGGAATCGGACGAGGAAGAAGACAAGCCCGAAGATCAAACAGGCACTCAAGAACAAGATAGCGAAGCTGGCAAAGAGGAAAACGACTCTCCTCGTGTAGAAAGGATAGGCTTGCCGGGTGATACTCAAGGAACAGGTCCAAAGGCGTGGTACGGGAAGAAGAGAATCCGGAAAGAACACTTGGAAACTTTTGAGAAGGTGTTCCAACGTACGAAGAGGCCGACTGTGAGTTTTCGATCAAATCTTTCGGTGTTTTTTCTAACTAAACTCGTGGTTTTCGAGCAGGGTGCTTTGATCCAAAACATCGTTGAGCTGACTCACGTCCCAAGGAAACGCGTTTTGGATTGGTTTGAGAATCGGAGGCAAGAACACGCAGCCAGGTTAGTGCGCTATAGTCGAATGTTCTTTCTTGGAGTGTTTGTTTTTTTTCCAATCCACCTTTGTTCCAGGAAGGAAGAAAACAGGCACTTGGCAAGGAAATGAATCAATTGTAGACATCGCACTTTCAAGGTTCGATTCGATAGAGACTTTGCCAAAAGGATGTTAAGTTGCGTGTCATGTTCTTAGGTGTCCAGTTCCGATCAAACTCCACCAAATTGGGATTGTGTAGCGACGAGCAAATCGCGTCGACAACTGGAGAAGAGAGTGATGTGCCTTTTTTATTTTCTTCTTCTCTTTGTTTTTCTCCTTTCGTGAACAAACAGGAGGAAAGATTGGGAGCTTCTTATCTCAGCCGAGCTGCGTCGCTATCCGTGCTTGTCAATGATCCGCTCAAAGGTCGTAAGCATGCCTCTCCTTCAGATCGAGGTTGCCTTGTTTATAAGGCAAATCTGGTACAGGGACAGAGTTTGACAGACGTTGCAGTGAAGATCTGCCCGGGTATGGACGATGAGCTTTTCGTTCTTGGCATGCTTACTGAGAAGAAGGTTGCCGGTGTGCTGCCTATTCTTTACAGTGGCAAGCTACAAAACGGGGATTGCTACTTGGTAACGAGATACTGTCAGCAGATAACGCTGGACATGCAAGCTGAAGCAATCCTGAGCCTGGCTAGAGGGGTTGCTATGACACTGGGCCGTTTCTCCCGCGAGGGTGTTGTTCATGGAGACGTTTCGATCGGTAACATCGTGTTTGGGACTGATCGACATGGTGGTATTCATCCCTACTTGGTCGACTTTGGCTCTGCGGTCACGGGTGGTTTGCCAGGTAAAGCAGTGGGCACTCTTGCCTTCACAGCAGTTCAGACGCTTCTTAATGGGAAGTGCTGCTTGTCAAGTGACTTGGAGTGTCTTTTTTACGTGGTGGTGTTTCTCGCGCTACAAGGCAAGACGGGCGAGCTGTTAGCCCCACTGAGGCGGCTGACAGAAAGACAAGGTGTTTTTCTCTGGAATCCGAGTTTCAGGAGGAGGTTATAGACAAATGCAAGCGGGCTGGTCCCGTGGTTGCCATCCGAAGGCTGAGGGACCTGTTTTGGAAGTGTGGATACAATGAAAATGTCAAGGTCGACCAGTTCATGCAATGCTTGATATAGTCATTGTCGATTCAAGTTTGGTGTACATAGTACTGTAAGGGAAAATCTGATGAAATTGATTAGGTGAAATTCTCACATTTGATCTAAATGAATGGACTTTAAAACTACTGTTTTTCTGAAAACTATATACCCTTGGTTTCTCTGGAGAATTGAACATAAATAATATCCATTTAATAAATATATATTGTAAAATTTTTTATTCTTGTATTCACTTTGTTTCTAATAATCATTATATTAGTACACCCTCTTCCCTGATTAATTTAATTCTCATGCTATTTTTATAGATATTTTATATTTCTATGAACCAAGTCCTTCTGTTAAAAAAAACTATTTTCTATACTAATCATATTATAAAACTGTTGTTCTTCCAAAAAATAAATACATTATATTTTAAAGTACTTTCATTTAATAAAGTATTTGTACTAATTCTGAGTATTTTATATTTATGGTATAATTTATAAACATTTTATTATTAAGGGGAGATGGCTTATCTTGGATAATGTTACATTTGCTCAATAAGTTTCTCTTCTAGTTTTTTATAATTTTAAAGAAAATTAATTAAAATTAATTATTTTAATATATTTCTTTTAAAAACTACAAAGGGATTTAATATATATTAGAATTTTTTATTGTTGGAAAACTCTATTTTAAAACATTAATTAATTTCATTTTGTACCTCTTCCCTAGAATATTAATTTTCTATGACCTGTTTTAGATCTTGTGGTTCCCATCTAGAAACATAAAATCCCTCTACTATGCCAGCGCTGCCTGTGCTGCAATGGCGGTGGCCAGCGATCCTCCGCATTTAAAGCTGTTGACCATTTGTTGACCCTTTTATCATTGGCTTAGGGCTGACCATTGAAAATTTATTGACCTAACTATTATTTACAATGAATCAATGTTTTTTTGTTTTCTCGAAACTTTGGAGCACAGATGAGGATGGAGAAGCTACTTCAAACGATCATCCTGGCGAGCCGCGAGAGCTGTCCACCAATTCTCACAAGCTCTTGGATCTCTTCTTGACGATCCGGCGAAGAACCACCAGTCTGGCCCTCCGGATGTCCCTGCTGCAGCGATCGACGTGCTCCTCCAGTTCGTCCAGATCCCGAATGAATGCGCTCTGCCGGCTCTTGAGCTGCTCCACCACCAGATGCATGCCAAAGCCGTCCGCGTGCCTCTGCCCAAACTGTATGCAGTGGACGATCGATTCCATGGAGTTCCTGAGGCTGTTGATGAGCGCTCGTATCGTGTCCATCTCCTTGATCGTCACAAACGTCTTGAAGTTCGCTTCTCTCATCAGATCCCGGCGTGCCTGGAGCTCCTTCTCGTACTTGGTGAGGAAGGACTTGATCCATCTTCCCAGGGTCTCGAGTGGCATCGACGATACCGCTGCCACCGCCCCTACGATCGCTGGGACTGTCATCACCGCCGCCACCACCGCACAGATCACCAGCGCCGCGCAAGTCGCAGCGTAGATGATCGTCGACACCTTCGTCCAGCCGCGGACATACCGCAGCTTCCTGTCCAGCGACTTCTTCTTCGCCTGAAGCTTTCTCTGCAGCTCCATCTGCTTCTGGTAGACGGTCTGGAACTTCTCCATGAACTCGTCCGTGAAGGGGTTGCCGGCGTCCACGTACTGGTTGAGCTCTTTGAGAATTGCCTGGCACTGCTCCTCGTTTGGATCTCCTTCGCTGGGCATCATGTTGATCGCTACCTGGATCGACATCTGGTTCTCCCTGGCCTGTTTGATACACTTGTTTAGCTCCTCGCAAAAGTCTAGCGTAGCCATGCTGTTGTCGAAGTAGTCCTTGACCAGCTCAAACAGCGAGTCGCTTGCCCACACGTCCTTCTTGTAGTTGAGAATTACGTTCACAACCTCCTGGTCGAGCTCTAAAAAGCTGGTGGTCACATCCTTTAACGACTGGAATGAAAGTCCCCTCTCGTCCACCCCGGCCGCCATGCTCTGGAGCACCCTTTCTGTTCGTTCCTTGAGCCCATCCCCAAATTTTCTCACGTCTGGATCCATGGCACATACTCTCTCGTACTCGCTGAGATCTATGCTGCTCAAACTTTCTCCTGGCGAGAGTGACCGGCTGCTCTGGTTACCCATTTCTTCTTTTTCTTTGTCTACTTCCTTCCCTGTTCTAAATTCCTGTAGGCCTACCTTCCTGTTCTAAAGTAAACCTTTCTCCAATTCCTGGCAACGACCCTGGCGATGATTGGTATCGATCGATCGATCTGAGAATCTATTCCATCAGCAACAGAGAGAGGCGTCCGGATGGATCAAGGCGCCCTCCTGTAGCACATAAACAAATATTTCGATGTCAAACCACAGCGTGGGGGAGAAATCGCAGAGAAATCCTCGCCCGAAGAGACCTAGACGATGAACAGCGGCGCATTGATGTCACAAGATCTAGAGAGAGGATGCATGGAATACCTTCTGGATCGATATTTCTCCCAAAAAACCGATGAATGACGATGGGGTTTGTCGATCGAGGCCTGGAATACCGCCGGCAACGAGCATTTAAACGCTCCCGACGCTTGCGATTGCGCGCTGGATCAATTTGCCTTTCCCGTTTGCTTGGCGAGCAAGGAGCGCCTAAACCCTGTGACGCAGCGCTCTAGCTGTGCTACGCGACAATGGACGATGGAAGAATGGATAGATTTCTCCTATCTAGAGCTCGAGAAACGGCTAGCAATCGCTGCATTGCTTGCTTGCGCCATCGCTCGATCGATCGGGAATAGGCGGCGTCCCGGGTAAGGGAGAAAGAGAAAATGAGAATGGAATGAGAGAACAGTGTAAAGGCCTAGGGTGGACCTTACCCCACGAGAAAGCAACGCGTAGTAGAAAGCCTGGCTTTTTTCCCAGCCGTCGATTGTGTCCGAGCGGGAATGTCGAGGCACCGTCGCTGCCTGACACGTGTACGGAGCAGAGAACTTTCGGACGGCCGCGTGGCGGGCGTGACGTGTCTGCTACCGTTAACGTGCCACCAATGGCCGTTTGGAATGCGGACGTGGACCGCTGCACCTCTCACGAAACGATCGGACGGCCCTCCTGACGCCGTACTCAGAGTATATACTGGACAGCACGACGTACGGCATGGGATTCTCCGGGTCCAGCTGGAAGGCCCTCTCCGCCACGTCCCTGCCACGTGTGACATCCACGTGAACCCGGCACGCGAAGAGCAGCGCCATGCACGTCACGAAATCGGCCTCGAAGGGCATGGAATCGACGAGCTGCGCCGCGAAATTGAGCCATCCGGATCGACCCAGGAGATCGATCATACACTGGTAGTGTTCTAGAAGTGGAATCTGATCGAAATCGCTGTGAATCGACACGAATTGATCACGCGCTTGGTCGAGGAGACCAACGCGGCTAAACGTCGAGAGGACGGCCATGAACGTCAGCCCATTGGGCGGGATTCCCTCCAATGTCATAAGCCGGTAGAGCTCGCGCGCCTCCGTAGCATGCCCACTCTGTGCGCACGCGCCAATCAGCGAGTTCCACGTGGCGGTATCCGGCGTGACTGTGCTCTCAAACGCACACCTGGCCTCCTCCACGCTGCCCCATTTTCCGTACATCTCCACCAGCGCATTGCCGATTCCAGCGTCTTGCTCGAGCCCTAGATTCGCGAATGTGGAGTGGACCAATTTCCCCAATCCAAGATCGCTGTAGACGATGGATCGATCGAGAACTGTGAGAAACGTTGCCTTGTCTGGTTGTAAGCCCTCTAGATCCATGAGCTTGAACATCCGGATGGCGTCCATTGCCGCGCCATTCCGGGCATGAGCTGCGATCATAGCCGTCCACGACACCACGTTCTTCTCGGGCATTTTCTGGAATAGAATCTCCGCCTCGCGAATATGCCCTCTATTGGCATATGCCGTCACCAAGATGTTCCAGACGATGACGTTTCGTTGCGGCATCTGGTCGAACATTGCCCTTGCCTTGGAAAGATTCCCAAAACGAGAATATCCCAGGACCATGACCGTCCACGTCACCACGTTGGGGCTCGGCATCTTCTCGAACAGGGAATGTGCCTGTTGCATATTCCCAAGCTGGGCATATGCCGTTACGAGGATGGTCCAGGTGATAACGTTTGGATTTGGCATCTTTTGGAACATTTCGAATGCTTGGGCGATCATTCCATGGTGAGCCAGAGATTCTATGACAATATTCCACGATACGGTGTCACGAAATGGAGTTCCTTTGAACATATCTATTGCCTGATTGATCTCTCCAGCGCGGGCATAGAGCGTGATCATCGTGTTCCACGACACAGAATCCTTCTCGGGCATCTTCTCGAAGAAGTCCACAGCCTGGAGTGGATTCGAAGAATCGCAAAGAGCCGAGAGGAGAACATTCCACGCGACTTGATCCTTGCGTGGAATCTTTTGGAAGAGTAGCATGGCTAGCTCGATCCGGCCGTGCTGGGCCAGCGTTTTGAGCATCACTGTCCAGGACACAGCATCTCTCACTGCCATTCTCTCGAACAAAAGCATCGCCTCGTGGATATGCCCATTTTGGGCATATGCCGTGAGGAGAATATTCCAGGAGTGGGAATTTGGAGCTACCAAGGCGTCAAAGACGTGTTGTGCGCGCTCCAGGCATCCACACTTGCCATACATCTCAATGGTGAGATTGGCGAGATAAAGATTCCTCCTATACTTGCTCTTGGCAATGCATACAACCACGCTCTTTCCCTCGGCTAAATCTCTCGACTCTCCGCAAGACTTTAGCAGCGAGGCATACGATTCGATTTCTTTGTTCTTGATCGCCATTAGGCCATGAGCTTTGCTAGAGCGAAGATATGACGACTCGAACTCCCATATCTTGACAACGTTTTCTACTTCCAAACATCGCAACAATGGAAGATCATTAGAGAATCACAAAGATATGGCATTCTTACCTCGGGAAAATTTGTCCAATGCTTATCAAAGCCAGCTTCGCGATCCAGAAACATGCACTTGGTGATCCTGGAAACAAGCACCACAAGTAGTTGCAAGAAGCCAGACTATCGCACGTACCGTGAGGAAGAACAACTGAACTTTACGTCGTCGATGTTATGTATCGAGTTGCAAGCTGTCCAAACACTTCCCCTCGATGCTGAAAGTTGCGAAACTCGTCAAAACTGGCACAAGCTGGGCTGAGAAGAATTATATCTCCTGTAAAGATGATGAGATGAATAAAGAAAGCGTGCTTCCAGCAATGAATACCTTGTTTGGAGAGTTTCTCAGCTCTAGCTACAGCATCTTCCATGGTCAGGGAACGGAAGCATGGGATTGAAACGTTGGCTTCCTTCAACTCTTTCTCGATCTGTTCGCCAAATGCACCGAACTACAACGGGAAAATGTGAGTAGCATGGACACAGTTTTCCCGAGCTTACTGTGACGATGGCCCTGTGATTTTGTAGGAGATCGCTTAGTTTCTTGAATCCAAGGCTTCCATCCTCATCAAGCACCTGCGAGCAAGAGAAATGATTTTTAAAGTAGTTTTTAACTTACCTTCGCGAGACCTCCGAGGAGTATAACAGCTTTTCGATCGGCGAGGCCTTTGATGCCCGTGTAAGCTGCATCCACATTCGTGGCCTTGCTGTCGTTGATCCACAAAACACCTTTCTTGTCTTGTCCAACTAGAAGAACAAAGACCCCAGCGATGAGAAACGAAAAAAAATGGAAAGCATACCAATTTGCATCCGATGAGGTAAAGGTGTGAGTTGTCCAATCGCTGCCTGCAGTTTGTGCTCGTCGACACCAACGTCCAGCGCGAGAGAGAGCAAGGAAGCAGTGGCAGCATTCTGAGCATTGTGGGAACCAACAGCTTTCAATCCACTGAGATATAATCGGGCTTCAGCTTTCGTTGTTGGAACCACCACGACGGCTCGCCTTGCCTGGCTATCAAGCTGAGAAATGAGGAGACAAATGAGCACAACTTAGCAGCACATCCAAAGAGAAATACGGAATAAAAAACCGGAACACCTGAACGCCAGGGAGTGCTCCAAGCCAGGCTTTGGTGCTGCCACTGTTATACTTATATGCAACCTTTCTCAGGAACTCGTCCGCTGTGGAAAACTCATGTCAGCATGGAAAATATTAAAGACACCATAGTTATATCGATTTCAATGTCCAAAGTCTTACCATGAGGAATGATGGATAACTTCGAGGAATCCATACGCTCAAACAGCCGGCACTTTGTCTCGCCATAGTTTTCCATGCTCTTGTGGCGCTCCAAGTGGTCGGGCGACAAGTTAAGAATCACGCCAACCTGCGCATCACAAAACAGTAAAAACTCAGAATGCAAGGAAGGGCGGTACTCACAGACGGGGAAAAAGATCCCGGAAGCTCCAGTTGATAGCTGCTAACTTCTAAAACCGCTGCCTGGAGTTAGCCACCGTATGAAGAAACGATACCAAAAACTTCAAGCACTTACCTGGTAAGGAGGATCGTCGGAAGGGAACTTAAAACACTCGCACGCAGCATCAGAGAATGGTGTCCCGAGATTTCCTCCTACGAAAGTCCGCACTCCAGCTTGCTGCAAAATCTATTCCACCACGAAATCTGTGCTATGGACAAGAGGAGATAAAAAGCGAGCAACAGCAAACTTTACCTGACCAGTAAAGGTCGTGACCGTAGATTTTCCGTTGGTGCCTGTCACAGCAGCAATTTTCACAGCTTTCGGGAACGCTTCAGCAGCAAATCCGAGCTCCGATATCGTTGGAATGCCCTGGAAAATAAAATAAATTCTAGGAGCTCCGTTGATACTCAAAAACGAACTTACCGAGTCCATGGCATAGGCGAGAATGGGCTCGCTAAGTGGAACTCCTGGCGAGACAACAATTCTGGAAGCACTGAGAAACGTTTCCAGTTGATGAGGACCGAGCTCGGTGCTGACCCGATCCATTTCATAGCCATGGAATGCAGGATCTTCCTTGAAAGAAAAAAAGTTCTAGCACGAGAAAACAAAACTCCACTTTACCTTGAGAGGCGCAAGCTTGTCATTCTTGTCCACAGCAATGACACTGGCTCCACGAAGCAGGGCAAGCCTAATCGCAGCCCTGCCGGAGGAACCCAATCCAACCACCTGTGAGAGGCGAAGGAATGTGAATCCATATGAAGCAATGCTTACCACAACGCGCTTGCCGGAGAGGTCGAGCCGAGCGCTAGGCGCGCAGCAAAGCAATGGCGCTGTAGCCATAATAAACCCAAATATAAGGTTTTGCCAGTAGTAATAGTGATCATTTGGAATTTTATTGAATTTAGAGGAGAGTTTCATTTTATCAAAGCTTACATTGATGCACCTTGACCGAGATGTCCTCGTGTTTAAGAATGAATTGCAAAACGAAGTGCAGACGAGGAACACTATGGCTGAAACGGAGCAGTTGATACGAGAGAACAAATTATCCTGAGTTGTGCCGATACATGGGCAGGAAGGACAAACTAAGAGCGTTCGTGGTGAAGACTCCTCACGGACTTTCATTGATCTGCCAGTTTATCATTCCTGAAAAGAAATAAAGTAGGTGTTTTTAGTGAAAGCTGGCAGTGCTTCTGTGAATGCTTACACTATAGCACACTTTGTTGCACAAAGAGCAAAAATTTCCGGCACTCGCTCAAAGTCGTCCCTTCGGTACAGCAGCACTCACTCTCGTCCATTTTCCTTCAGAATTTTCCTGCACGTATCAAGTTCGATCATTAAAATGGATGGCTTTTGACAAGCACAAACCTGCTTGAAGCAGGCAGCTCTGAAGTTTGGTACCGACCGCCATACACATTCAAACTCCACATGAACAAGGGAATGGACTCGAGGAGCTCGGCAATGGCAAACGCAACTGGAGATGCTTCATTTCCATGCACATCCGGTTCAGTTGTGTAATACATCTAAATCGGACAGTGCAATCTAGATCAACGAAAAAGAATTTTAAATACCTTGCCTTCTTGTATCTCAAAACCAATTCACCTTAAACATACCCGCACAAGAATCTATCCAAATATCGCCATATCTAGGTAGAGGCTTCCTCTTCGAATCTGCTCGAGCGAGGTAGCATCCAGCCTCTTGATTCGCGCACTGGAGCTCCACCCCTCAGGAAAAACTCGCGCCTCGAGCTTCTCCTGCTTTGAGAGGTCATCAACCGGCTGTGCTAAAGGAAAACCAAACACAAAATGGAATTCACTAAAATGAAATCACAAACCTAGGCTTTAGAGTTATAAGCATAGCTTCAAAACACGAACACGAACACGAACACGGCATTCAATTTTTTGAACACGAACATGGAACACAGAAATGAACACGGAAAAACACGGGTGAAAACACGAATATTCTCTAGAATATTCTACTTATTACTCCATCTCATCTAGAAGCTCCTCATTAGTAGGATCATCATCAACTTGTGGCTCCCTATCAACTTGGTATTACTGGCCACAAATACCAAGTCTGCAATCTGGCTCACTACTAAGCAATTCCTCTTTTTTGAAGTGATAGCAACTAAGAATCACAGCAATCTACAAAGATGCAATGCCAAGCAGCTAAGAATTATGGCAGAAGTAATCCAAAGAGAAAATTTGGGAGAGAAAATCTACAAACTTGGAGATAATGATCAGGAATTTTTTGCAGCGAAATCAGGCGTGGATGAGCGCCATTCCTCTCACTCCAGCACTAGAATCCTAGAGAGGGCATTCCCAGCCCAAGAAAATCACCATAGATCGCTGGAAAAACCTTTTGATTGATCGCAGGAATTTTTGATTGATCGCAAGACAAGAAAACATCAAAGCACAAAACACTCACGTGAACCACGTGAACTATTGTTTTAGAACACAGCGTGGTCACACAATATTTGACCATGTTTCAACCGTGTTTGGAGCTGTGTTTTGGAGCATTGACCGAGTCAATGAACATGGCTCGTGTTAACACGGCTAGGGGCCGTGTTCGTGTCACCACGCCAACACGCTGTGGTGCACAGCGTGTTTTGAAGCATTGGATATAAGAATAGTTGAATATGACTAGTAAAATTGGTTGGTGCCACATTAATTGATTGGATGAATAACATATTGGAGAGCACCCCCTTTCTAATGCCTTGTGTTATGAAAGGTTCCTCCTTATATAGTCTTTAAATTATATTCTATGTGTTATTGTTAATATTATAAAATATTGGTAAAAAAGGTGGTAGATTTGACCATTGTTAAATGCATATATTAAATAAGAAAACATTTTTGAATGGTGACAGAAATCTTTGCAAGGTTGGAAGGTATACTTAAATATGAGAGTTATATAATAAATCATTTTATAAATTTGGTGGAAGATAAAATTTATGATAGAGTAAAATAGATATAGAAAGAAAAGAGTAATTCTAAAGGGATTTGGTTTTACTTGTTTTTGAATTTAACTTCAAATATTAGGTTATAGAGGAAAGGTAGTTATATTTATATATATCTCGACTTTGAATATAGCGTTTTTTATTGAAGATTTTTCCTGTCATATAATCTTACACAAATAAGGTGTATAGTTGTAAGCCATATTGATTGTTTGTAACTCAATATAAGTAACCAAAGAAAATGATTTGAAAAACAATTCATAAAATTCAAATATAAAGGGAAAAGGCTCATAAATACTTTTTTCAATTGTTTAAGGGTCTTGGGATACTTAGGGTTAAGCATCATTGGGTTTGAAAAGTATTGGGCTATGTAACTTCTTGAAAAGTTTAAATTCAGGAAGTTACATTTGGTATTAGAGTGGGTATTAGGTTTAGCTCTGTTGGTTGGTTTAAAGAATCACACCATATATTGATTGACATTTGGTAGGTTTAGTTTGCTCTAGTTAGACTCGACCTAAGGGATAGGGTGTCAAGAGAGTAGGGCTTTCGAAAAAGTTACAGCTCTCAACTTCCGTTCATGAGGGCGTGAACTTGTAAAGAAGCGTGGTAAATTATAAGCAATAAAAAAGAACAATTTCATAAATAATCTATAGGGTTCAAATATAAAGGGAAAAGGCCTATGAATAAGAGTGCATCTCTTTTTGCTAATCCGTTAAGGGTTTTGAGATACTTGGGGTTAAGCGTCCTTGGGTTTGAATAATACTAGGTTAAGTGACTTCTCGGGAAATCCAAATTTAGGACTTTACACCCAACAGTAGTGTTGTTAATAATCGAATATAAAATATTTTCAATCTATATTCATTCACTTGAGTGTTATATTTTTCTCCATCAAGATTTACTAGCAAATATAGTCTATTATTTAGACTTCAAACTTTTGATATATGTCATCTTATCACATTATCATGGAAAAAGCTTTTCATAAATATTTTATCAATTCTACTATTATATTTTATAGCTAGATTTCCAATTTAAAATACCTTTACAAATTTTTTATCAAATCTAAAGTTTCTTTCTTGTTGAATTGCTTCCATATATTGAAGAGCTTAATGTTGATTCTCATATATCCCTTCAAGTTGAATAAGCCTTAATTCCAAGTCTTTATTATCATTTAATTCATGCTTCAATGTTAGTTGTAAAGTTGAGATTTTCAACTCAATAACTTCTATCTTATAAACTAATTAAAAAGGAATTTTTTTATATCAAGCCTACTAGCACTTTTTTGTGCTATAGTATCATCCTTTAAAAGTCATGTTTGATGAGTCCCATATACCTCATGTGGATTTTGCGATTCCTACTAGTTCAAACTTTGCTTTAATGTTTTGGCTGAAGCTAGACATTGGGAGTAAGTTTACTTGGGCGAATAGGGAAAAATTCAATAACACAACCTTAGTTTCTAGCTTAGTAATAGAGGCATAGTGTTATACCTACAAGCCTTACAAAAACTAAATTTTTGTTTTAGGGCAAAACTTACAATGTCCAAGTGGAGTATGGAAATGAAAAATATAAAACTATGGTGTAATGGTGGAAACATGGGATGTTTAGATCAATGGTAACAGTGGAAGTAGCAAAGTTCTAGTGAGTTATTCAATTTTTTTATGAGACACTCCATGGGGGAAATTGAAAATTATAGATGGAATACTCTCTCTTGGATTGGACTAGTCCTTATTCTTCAAGTAGATGGGTCGAATGGCAAATATAAAGGCCATAGAGATTTGTAGTGTGTATGGAAATAATGAATTGTTAGCAGGGACTATGAAATTTTTAGATGGGCTGGTTGATTTGAAGTTAAAATTTATTGAAGTTAGAGATTATATAAAGGGAAAACACCAGGGGGTGAACATAGAAAACATTTCTATAGGCTCTAGAGCTATAAATTGCAGCACTCATGAATCAACAGTGTTTGACACTAGCAATGCATACTCAATGCTTGGAGAAAAATGTTATCAGGAGGTTAGAAAAGTTTATATAGCATAAGTGCATGCAGAAATTATAAGATCACCAAATATAATCAACAACTAAAACAAATATTGACGAACATTTTGAAAATGAACAATTATTTTATGAAGTATTAGGTTAGATCACAAATATTGACTGGGTTAATGTTTATATACCACAAACTACGCTCTATTTCAGGTTTTATGGAAGGGTTGTGGAGATGCCATTTGCGAAAAATAACACCTTTGGTTTTACAAAGAAATTTGGGAAATGAGTAGCTTGTTTAAAAATTTTCAAGAAGTTCTTCAACCAATCATTCTAAGTTCTAGGTAGTTACATTTTGCAAGGTCATGCTATATCCTATTATAGCTACAAGAAAACAACAATTTTTGGATTCAAGCTAACAAACACCTGTACTTAAAAATTGATGAATTAATATATAATTTTTCTTACCACCACTTTTTTATACTATAGTTTTTATCTCCACTAAAAGAAGCATGAAATAAATTACGCATAGTTTCCATAGCGGTAGAGGTACTATATCTGCGAATCAAACATGGATGAATTATCAAGGCAAAGAGTGTTAGGAATCTTTTTACCAAATGCAAAGTAATTTGATACTGAAGGATCCTTTGGTGATAGACAATCTTACAAGACTCTTAACAGGCCAAAGACAAGATGCATAGCCAATATGACTTCTCTTTTCTAGAAGAATGTCACTTTTCTTGTTTCTTTCTTAGACTTATGGGAGTAAATCTCTGGAGTATTTAAGGAACAAGTAATAGAGTCATCACTGATCACATTAATCATTATTATTGATTTCTTTTTCTCATTCTTTATTTGATTTTTACTAATTTGGTTCTTTGATCTTAGAAATCACTTGAGATCATGGTGTCATTGTGTGAGCTAAAGTATATACTTGGTTCTAGTTTTTTTGTTGTAAGATAATAGGTGAATGGATCTATTGAACTATTTAAGCTCTTTTAACTTTTCTTTGTCATTCTCGGTTGACTGAAGGATTCTCGTAAGGTGTGCACTTGACCTCCTCTCAACAGAATGTAAGGATAAAATTCTCAACTCTTAAAAAACTTCTCATGTGGTAAAGGTAGTCATATGTTGCAAATTTCTAGAGATTGCATTTAGACTAATGAGAGAGATAAACTAGAATAATTTTTGGTACTTCAACAATGATATTTAAGTATTAGTCTTTAAATGTGGTTCTATACCTTTATAATATTGTTAGTAGCTATTTATTACAATATTTCTTCTTCTCAATAGTTAGCTTTCCTAGAATGTTATATAATACACTAGTGTTTTTTTCTTCACTAACATGTTAGCTTGTAAATAATAGAATGTTACTATCGATGTTTAATTGGTAACCTTCTGTAAATTATAAATTTTTTCTTTCCAATTTGCTAACTTAATTTGTCTATCTGACTACCATGGCCTTGGCCTTAGTTAAGTTCCCTCGCCAAGATTTTTGCCTATTGTACAAGTTTCTACTTAGTTCTACTTGGTTTCAGCAATTCATTGCATAAGCAACGAAATGTTAGCCATCCATCCACGGATTCCCAAATTCTCTCCCAATTCCCCTCCCCGGGTTAAATAGAATTTAAGGTTCGGCTACACTCCTCATAAGCATAAGTAGCTAAAATGCCCCCAAAAAAAATTTAGTTTTTGTAAGGCCTGTAGGATCAGCTATAAAATCATAACACTGGGCCTCTGTTACCAAGCTAGAAACTAAGGCTGTGTCATTAAATTTTTCCTTGTTCGCTCAGATAAACCTACTTTTGGTGTCTAGCTTCAACCAAAACATTAAAGCAAAGTTTGAACTAGTAGGAATGGCAAACTCCACATAAAGTATATAGGACTCATCAAATATGACTTTAAAGGATGATACTGTAGCCCAAAGAAGTGCTAGTAGGCTTGATATGAAAAAACTCCTTTTTAACTAGTTTATAAAATAAAAGTTATTGAGTTGAAAATCTCAACTTTACAACCAATACTGAAGCATGAATTAAATGATAATAAAGACTTGGAATTGAGGCTTATTCAACTTGAAGGGATATATGAGAATCAATATCAAACTCTTCAACATATGGAAGCAATTCAACAAGAAAGAAACTTTAGATTTGATAAGAAATTTGTAAAGGTATTTTAAATTGGAAATCTAGCTATAAAATATAATAGTAGAATTGATTAAATATCTATGAGAAGCTTTTTTCGTGATAATGTGATAAGATGACCGATATCAAAAGTTTAAAGTCTAAAATAATGGACTATACTTGCTAGTAAATCTTGATAGAGAAAAATATAACACTCAAGTGAATGGATATAAACTGAAAATATTTTATATTTGATTATTAGACAACACTACTATTGGGTGTAAAGTCCTAAATTTGGACTTCCCGAGAAATCACCCAACCTAGTATTATTCAAACCCAAGGACGCTTAACCCCAAGTATCTCAAAACCCTTAACGGATTGAAAAAATGGGTGCACTCTTATTCATAGGCCTTTTCCTTTTATATTTGAACCTTATAGATTGTTTATGAAGTTTGTTATTTTTTATTGCTTATAATCCATCACACTTCCTTGTAAGTTTGCGCCCTCATGAATAGAGTTGAGAGCCGTAACTCTCCTGAGAGCCCTACTCTCTTGACACCTTACCCCTAAGATTGAGCCTAGATGGAGCAAATTAAACCTAACAAATATCAATCAATATGTGATGTGATTCCCTTTGCAAATTCACGCCCTCATGAACGGATGCTGAGAGTTGTAGCTCTCCCGAGAGCCCTACTCTTTTGATACTCTACCCTTCATGTCAAACTCAACTAGAGCAAACTAGACCTGCCAAATGTCAATTAATATATGATGTGACTCCCCTAAATTAACCAACAAAGTTGGACCTGAGACTTGTTCCAATACTAAATGTAAGCTCTTGAATTTAGACTTCTCGAAAAGTCACCCAACCCAGTATTATTCAAACTCAAGGATGCTTAACCCTAAGTATCCCAAGACCCTTAACCAATTGTGCATTTCTATTCATGGGCCCTTTCCTTTTATATTTAAACCTTATGGATCGTCTCTCAAGCTATTCTCTTTGGTTGCTTACACATTCATTAATGTTTTAACCTCTTCATTTCAAAGTGTCAATATATTTTGAACAAAAATGTTTGTTATTAGTGTTGGTTTAATTACTATTACTTAGTAAAGTAATCTATTGCCACTAGAATAAATCTTTTCAGACTTAATACTAAGTTAGGTTGGGCCTCACTTGAGTTGAAGTATTTACCAGTGTTCTAAAAGGTCTATTCTTACCCATGGGTGGGACTTCATGAATCTTAAGATGTGAATTGTATTTCCTAATGTGCCTACAGTTGGGGATATGTCAAAGCTCTTGTTTTAAGAAAGTATCAATCTTTTGAGAGGATGTGCAAATTTGAAGCATATGGAGCTACAACACTATCCCATACCACAACATTGTTGATGAGGGAATATGGTGTTGTTTTGCAACCTCTTGGAGGGACTTAATGACCTTAAGTGAGAGTGAGCATATGAGGTAGAGAGGTAAAGTTTAAAAGCCTCTATGGACATTTATAAGCAATCTCATAGTGACTGTGATGCAATTGCATGTAGGTGAGAATAATATGTGGATTGCTAGCAATAGCTACTAGGTTTGGCTTTACCTTTTTTGCCCTAGATCCACCACAGATAATGGTATAGAGTTACTATTGCCTCCTGAGAGATATGCCAAAGGTCTATGCTAGATAAATTTAGTGCTATATGACATCCACTAGGCATTTTTTTCCCATCTGTAAGTACTTAAGCTTTTACTATTTTGTGAAGCAAAGGTTGGAGTGATTCTTAATTTGCCACCCAACTACTTGGAGTGCCACATAGAGAATATGGCAACACAAAGTGGTGCCATACAAATTCATTAAAGTTATCCATCCTTCCTCATTTCTAATACAAAGTTAAGAGATACAAGTGCATAGCAAATGAGTTCTTAAGAAAGGGTGTATATAAGTTTATAAGTGGTAACACCAAAGCTTGGCTTAGAGTCATTGTGGATCATTAGAATTTTGAGGGATAAATAAGATAATTAATAAACTTAAGGGGAGAAAGATAAGGTGTACTACATGTAATATCAAAAGAAATTACATAGGTTTAATTCCCATTGATTAGTGATTACTTAAAATATAATATACCCTTGAGCAAGGTATATTTTTATCCCTGAATTTAAAATTGTATACATGCGTCCTTCTTATGCAGCTCTTGTCTATAGATGCTCCACAATAGGAAGGTATCTATACAATAAAAAGATTGATAGATTCAGTGCAAAAATAAAAATATTAATTCGCCTTGGCTCAGTACGGGTTGTTAGTTAATATGTATCTAAAGGGGGGGATGGGTGAGTCTAGTGCATGTGATTATGGGATGAGATTTAGATATACAATTACTATGGATTTTTAAAATAATAGGGATAAAATAGCCACTAAAGGCTTTCTCATTAAGTAATTGCCCTTTCTTAAGTTGGCTTAATAGAAGAGAAATAAGGTGTGTTATAAGTGTTCAAATGTCTTAATTAATGTGATGCTAATTTATGCTCAATTTTCTTCTTTTATGAGTAGTTGTGGTAATTCTAACAATAAAAGCTAAAGCTTAATTATATGTCATTGGATTGAAAGTCATTAGTTTCCACAACACTCATAATGCTATGCTATCACTCATGTTAGATATTGGTGTAGACAAGCAGAAATTTCAGGCAATGATAGACAACTTCCACCTTTGCCTCATCCAATGTAAATTAGCATGCTTTCCAATTTTTTTCATGTGGATGCAACTTATAGTACCTAAGTACATTTTCTTACTTGCAAGTCCTTGGAAGCCTTGAATACAAAAACTAAACAATCTCCAAGCTTGGCAAAACTATATCTCCACATTTTTGCATTGCAATTCAATGCATTTGCCAAACAAATTGAGAAAGAGCTAAAGGAAGCCAATATTTCAAGCCTTGCTTCCATTCCCTAACCATGGAAGATGTTGTAACCAAAGTTGAAAAACTCTTAAAACAAAGTATCCATTGTTGGAAGCATGTTTTATAAAATATGGCATTCTATTTGTAAATCCTCTACATGCATAGTATAGTCCAAGTGGCATTCTCCAATTGGACAAAGTCCAAATACCAATGAGATAAGCATATATGCATTTTGAATGGTACATGATGGGTTATACATACAGGTCATATATATCCCATTCATTATTATATTTAAGTATCACTTAGGGTTCTTAAGGAGGAAAGGCATGTGGTTCAATTTTAATAGTATGGTTATTATGGTAGTGAAATTGGTTTGCTTTTTGGTAGTGATTAGAAATATTCATAATGAGTAAGATTTGCCCATTTATGAAATTGGACTCAAATGCAAATTTTACAAACAAGTGTACTAGTGGAAAATGAATAAAGTGTGGGGTTGTTATTAGGCTTCAATTCCAACACTTTTTTAGTTAGCAAAAGTGAAGATGAAAATGAAGATTTTGATGTTTCAATGATGAATAAATAAATTTCTAAATTAGAGGGTCGTCAATATAATACCTTTTATAAAGCTTTAATAACTTTTTGAAATTGAGGGGATTTGTGTAGTGTATTCTATCTCTATCAACTGGCAAAAGGGTAATTATTTAATAAGAAAACCCTTAGTGGCTATTTTATCCTTATTTAGCCCTCAAGGTTCTAAAAAACTAATATATCCAAATCTGATCCCATAATCACATGCATTACACTTTACTAGTGGAGCAGCATTTTACGTATAGATTCTTGAGATAAAGACCATGGCTTATCTTACAAATTATTTAGAAATTACACAATCAACATTGTATAAATATATATGGGTGGATACAAATTGGAAAGGGGTGTACTATAAGATACTGATAAAGGAAGTTCTTAACCATGTCCGGACTAATATTCTTGTGAATTGTATAGGGAAAAATTAGGAATTATCAACTCCCATTCCTATTATCGAGTAGTTGGTTACTATTTTACTAAGTATTAAATTCGCAAGGCATTAATTTTACATGATCCAAGAAAATTGCACAATAGGCATTTGTCATGAATTTATCGATGTAACTACACCAATAAGACACTTTATACACTATGTCATATAGATTGTAAATGTTTTTCTTCCTTATCTTTTCTAACCATTATTTTTATTGTTTTGTAGCATACATCTATACCATAATTTATTGGGTAATACATTTTATTGTGGTCTATGACCAAACAGGCCAATGCTATTTTCAATACATATACATGGGTTGTACGACATTTTGGGAGGCTGAAATGAATAAGGAGCGATAATACTTCTGAACATAATGGCATGAAAGTTGATACAATTCATTGTTAGGGTGTAAAGGTAAAAGCTTTATATGTAAACCATCAATACATGGTTTAAAATTTAACCTTTTTGAAATTTTTTTTTAAAGTGCATCGAACATTTGTGGTGAGAATTGTATGAGTAAATGATGTGGTTTTACAAACATCTCTTTGAGTTTATAGAAGATATTAGTATTCTTGATATAAGCAATCCATGGCATATATAAAGCTTATAGAATGTATTTTCACTTTATTTTATAAGAGACATTATTGATTAGGTTGTAACATAGAATTTATATAAGGTTCATCCTTTTAGATATGGTGAATACTTTAAAGCATCCCACATCCCTATTAATTTATTCCAATTGATGGAGTTAGCAATTGAGTAAAATAAAGACTTTCGTTGATAGGCATTCTAGTATTGTTTAAATTTTTTTTTTCTTCTAAAATAGTTCAAGTTCACTCACAAAAGGATATTAAAGATTTATTAGGAGAATTCATTTCTAGTATTGATAGAGCAAGTCTAAATTTAGTAATTTATCATATTATTTAAGAAGTAGAATAACTAGGGTTTTTCATTATGTTATGTTTTAATAATGGTACATTGGCTGGAGGCTCTCTAAATGCCAATATTAAAATATAATCAATTTCAAATTTTAGATCATATTATAGTCAATTACAAATTTTAGTGTAAATAAAAATCATGTAATTTTACATAAGTAATTTAGATTCTCTTTTTGTTTTAAAATGGATTGCTAATCTTATTTTTGGTTTCTACATAGCCAAGAAGCTCTAGCCTATTGTATAAGATGGAACTCACAATGGAGTTTAAGCACGCATAGATCTTCTATAGTTGAATTCTTCTACAATGTCACTCAATACACACTAAATTGGCATCATGATTACATTAAAAAAGAGCCCCTTAAAATTCAACATGCCCACCTAAGCATGTCAACCATGTAGCATGATGGAGCAAGGCTGCTTACAGTTACACCCAGATGGAGGAAGTAAACAAGATCAAGGTGTAGGAGAGGAGCTTGATTATATTTACTCCGCAGCTATGGTTCTAGAGCAACAAGCAAGACAAGGAGGAGTTATAGGATCATGTTGCCAGCATGACTTACAATGGGCTGGGCTACAAGGTGCAAAAGTTTGACATTGTGAGAGCTAGTGTTTGGAAAGCCCAAGCCTATAAGGATTGTTTTCAAGGATTTTGAGAATGCTCATGTACTTTCTTACTGCATTATAAGTCACCCACTGATCAATTGATGTTCTCCTCCAAAGCAATTACAGACAAGCTTTGAATGGGTATAATGGATGAATGTATTATAGGGATGTGTAGATATGACACATAGGATATAGGGGATGGGGCTATTCAGATTACCATAATGGCCATCCCAGAAATTTGCAAGAAAATTTCAGGTATATTCAACAGATATTATATTATATATGCACCAATAGGGAGCTGCCGCGTGGCACATGGTAGAGGATTTACAACTAGCACGCCATAGTAATTTACCTCATTGTTTGCAGGAGATTCTCAGCCAAATTAGATTCCTGCTCGGAATGGGGAAAAAGTTATTTCTACAACGCGTTGCTTTCTCGTAGGTCCACCCTGGGCCCTTTACACTGTTCTCTCATTCCCTTCGCATTTTCTCTTTCTCCCTTACCGGGACGCCGCCTATTCCGGATCGATAGCAAGCAATGCAGCGATTGCTAGCCGTTTCTCGAGCTCTAGATAGGAGAAATCTCATCGTCCATTGTCCCGTAGCACAGCTAGAGGGCTGCGTCACAGGGTTTAGGCGCTCGTTGCTCGCCAAGCAAACGGGAAAGGCAGATTGATCCAGCGCGCAATCGCAAGCGTCGGGAGGGGGCGCAATGCTCGTTGCCGGCGGCATTCCAGGCCTCGATCGACAAATCCCATCGCCATTCATCGGTTTCTTGGGAGAAATATCGATCCAGGAGCTGCATCGTCTCTCTGGATCTGCTGTTCATCGTCTAGGTCTCTTCGGGCGAGGATTTCTCTGCGATTTCTCCCCTACGCTGTGGTTTGACCTCGAAATATTTGTCTATGTGGTACAGGAGGGCGCCTTGATCCATCCGGACGCCTCTCTCTGTCGCTGATGGAATAGTCGATTCGATACCAATCATCTATTGAGAAAGGGTTACTTTAGAACAGGAAGGTAGGCCTACAGGAATTTAGAACAGGGAAGGAAGTAGACAAGGAAAAAGAAGAAATGGGTAACCAGAGCAGCCGGTCACTCTCGCCAGGAGAAAGTTTGAGCAGCATAGATCTCAGCGAGTACGAGAGAGTATGTGCCAAGGATCCAGACGTGAGAAAATTTGGGGATGGGCTCAAGGAACGAACAGAGAGGGTGCTCCAGAGCATGGCGGCCGGGGTGGACGAGAGGGGACTTTCATTCCAGTCGTTAAAGGATGTGACCACCAGCTTTTTAGAGCTCGACCAGGAGGTTGTGAACGTAATTCTCAACTACAAGAAGGACGTGTGGGCAAGCGACTCGCTGTTTGAGCTGGTCAAGGACTACTTTGACAACAGCATGGCTACGCTAGACTTTTGCGAGGAGCTAAACAAGTGTATCAAACAGGCCAGGGAGAACCAGATGTCGATCCAGGTAGCGATCAACATGATGCCCAGCGAAGGAGATCCAAGCGAGGAGCAGTGCCAGGCAATTCTCAAAGAGCTCAACCAGTACGTGGACGCCGGCAACCCCTTCACGGACGAGTTCATGGAGAAGTTCCAGACCGTCTACCAGAAGCAGATGGAGCTGCAGAGAAAGCTTCAGGCGAAGAAGAAGTCGCTGGACAGGAAGCTGCGGTATGTCCGCGGCTGGACGAAGGTGTCGACGATCATCTACGCTGCGACTTGCGCGGCGCTGGTGATCTGTGCGGTGGTGGCGGCGGTGATGACAGTCCCAGCGATCGTAGGGGCGGTGGCAGCGGTATCGTCGATGCCACTCGAGACCCTGGGAAGATGGATCAAGTCCTTCCTCACCAAGTACGAGAAGGAGCTCCAGGCACGCCGGGATCTGATGAGAGAAGCGAACTTCAAGACTTTTGTGACGATCAAGGAGATGGACACGATACGAGCGCTCATCAACAGCCTCAGCAACTCCATGGAATCGATCGTCCACTGCATACAGTTTGGGCAGAGGCACGCGGACGGCTTTGGCATGCATCTGGTGGTGGAGCAGCTCAAGAGCCGGCAGAGCGCATTCATCCGGGATCTGGACGAACTGGAGGAGCACGTCGATCGCTGCAGCAGGGACATCCGGAGGGCCAGATTGGTGGTTCTTCGCCGGATCGTCAAGAAGAGATCCGTCAGAATTGGTTGTCAGCTCTTCTTTTGCTCGCCAGGATGATCGTTTGAAGTAGCTTCTCCATCCTCGTCATATTGGTCAACAGTTAGGTCAATAGTTTAAAATTTTCAATAGTTAGCCCTAACTCAATGAAAACGGTCAATTCTCATTATGGAAATTCAATGGTCAGTCGATTTAAAATGGGTCAAAGCCCATGCTAGGGCGAGGAGGATGGAGGAGGAGATGGAGCATCTCTGGCCACCGCCATTGCAGCACAGGCAACGCTGGTAACAAGGTGAGCACATCGATTCTCCTCTCGCGCCTCAAGGCGTGCACCAGCTCCGGCGACATCAAGGCTGGGCGGATCCTCCACGCCCGGGCCAAGAGCAGCGGCGACGATGCCAACATCCACGTCGCCACCGCGCTCGTCAATCTCTACTGCAAATCCGGCTGCCTGGCCGAGGCTCGATCGGTCTTTGAGGCAATGCCGGCCAAGAGCACCGTCGCCTCCACGGCGCTCATGCTGGGATACATCGAGGGCGACCAATCCGGCGTGGCAATGGAGCTCTTCTCGCGGATGATCATTGGCGGCTGCGATCCAGACGCGAGAGCTTTCGTGGCGGCGCTGAAGGCCTGCGCTGGATTCGCGAGCTCCTCCAAAGACAGCACGCTGGAGAGGGGATTAGAGATTCACTGGGAGGCTTCCAGGCGTGGCTACGCGGGGGATATCTTCGTCGCCAACACTGCTATGGATCTCTTCTCGCGCTGCGGTGGTATGGTGGAAGCCAAGAGAGTTTTCGATGGCATCGCGTCTTTGTCCAGGAATGTGGTCTCGTGGACGGTGCTTGTAGCTGGCTATGCCGAGAATGGATGCGGCGAGGCTGGACTGGAAGTCTTCTCGAGGATGATGAGCGATCCAGCGAGAATTCGTCCGGACGCACTTACTTTCGTGGCTGCTGTGAAGTGCGTGACGAGCATGGCAGTGGCACTCACGAAAAAAGCTTCCAGCTCCAAGAACTTCTCATCGAAGGTGTTGGTTTTGGAGAAGGGGATGGAAATCCACTTGATGGCTGCCAAGGCTGGAGTGGACTCACACTTGGTTCTTTCCAACTCGCTCGTGGATATGTATTCCAAGTGTGGGGATCTGGCTGGAGCTGTGCGCGTTTTCGAAAAGATGGCCGAGCACAGCGTGGTTTCCTGGACTTCTCTGGTGCTGGGATTCGTCGACAATGGCGAAGACGAGCTCGCGCTGGAACTATTCGACGCGATGACGCGGGTGGAAGGCTGTGTGCCCGACGCTCCTTCGATCGTTGCTGCTCTCAAAGCTTGCGCGAGTGCAGCGGCGAAAGAGGAAGGAAGAACTTTGCCGGGAGTGAAGGTGGTGGTGAAGCTCGAGGCTTTGGAGAGATCAATGGCGATTCATTCGCAGGCTGCTCGGTCGAGGAACCTGGATCGAGATGTCCGTGTTGGGAACATGCTGGTGGATCTGTATGCCAAGTGTGGCAGCGTTTTGGATTCCCGGAGAGTCTTCGACGTGGAGATGAGGCACAGGGACGTGGTTTCGTGGAACTCTTTGATGATGGGATACGCAGACTGTGGAGAGGGAGAGATGGCGCTGGAGCTCTTCTCGTGCTTGGACTCCCAGGGCTGCGAGCACGACGTCTTGAGCTTCGTGGCTGCTCTCAAGGCTTGCAGTAGCACCACAGCACTGGAATCCGCCAAGAAGATCCATGCCAGAGTTCTCAGCTGCGAGGAATCGATCGAGCCGAGCGACCTGTCCGTGGTCAAGAACTGCCTGCTGGATGTCTACGGAAAATGCGGGAGCATGGTCGACGCTCAGATCGTTTTTGATTCGCTGGAGACGAGAAGCTCGCTCAACTGGAGCTCGGTGGTGGCAGGATATGGCCGCAAGGGAGACACTCGCTGGGTTTTCGAGATGTTTGACAAGATGGTCGAGGAAGGCTGGGTTCCAGACAGAGTTTCGTGTCTTTCAGTGCTTACAGCGTGCAGTCACGCCGGATTGATCGACAGGGGGAAGAAGTTTTTCCAGAGAATGAGCTCGCAGTGGAGAGTAAGCTTGTCTCTAGAGCACTACCGCTGCGTGATTGATATGCTGGGGCGAGCGAACGAGCTCGAGCAAGCGGTGGCTATGGTGGAGGGGATGGAGTTTAGAGCCGATGCTTTGACGTGGAGAACAGTGCTGGGAGCTTGTTGGAAGTGGAAGAATGCTGTGGTGGGAAGAAGAGTGTTTGAGGAGCTTGTGAAGCTGGATAAAAGAGACTATGCTGCTTATGTTCTTATGGGAAATATTTATGGAAGCCTGGGAATGAGGGATGAGCAGGCATTAGTGGACAGGATGAAAACCTCTTAAAATGTCAAAAAGTACCATTCAGTTTAGGAATATGTTTAGAATGATACCCGGGCTCCAATTGCAGCTTGAACCCATAATTTGCAAGCTGGAGAATTATGAATAGATGATAAGAGTTGAGATGCTAAGGAGAAAATTGATGGAAGAAAAGATGAAAAAGGAGGAGGATAGGAATAAAGTGTGAAAAAAAACTATGAGGGAAAAACTGAAAAAAATGACAAAAGCTAAAGTAAAGAAGCGAGTTAAGGAAGAGAGAACAAAACTTGAAAACTGGTCTCAAAAACATATATAATATTGCATTGTAAGTTCAGGGTCGAGATGAGAAGAAGGAATATATTACCTGATCAGTAAGGAATCATTTTTCTCTCACTTTTCCAATCATCCATTTACATCCCAACTAAAAAGTTCTAAATGTAAGTGATGACGAGCAATGCCTGTTGCAGTCCAAGCAACATGATCTCGTGCTATACATGCTCATGAGAGAATTATAATGTTACTTGCAACACACATGAGCATGAGCAACGAACATGTGCTCAAGAAGTGTCATCTGCCAAGAAAACAAGAGCTTGCACGATTGATGAGCGAGTTCGCAACTGTGATGCAATCTCTAGCACCACAAATCCTTGGGAGACGGCCTTGGAAGACATTCCTTGATTACGTGATCTCATCGGGTAACACTCCCTGCTCGACCATTCTCCAAAGTCATCCTAACGATGCGCCAATCTAGGCATATGGAGTGATTGCAGGAGTTCAAGACACATGATCGCCACTCATGAACGCCAGGGTGGTGTCGACCAGGCTGAGCAACCCCGAGCTTCTCGCGACACGACACGACGGTCTCCACAATAACAAACCAGCAACGTCTTACGTTCCAGCGCTCTGGAAGTGGATCGAGATGCCGAACGAAGTCTGGAAAGCGGCAGAAGAATCCTTCCTAGCATCACTTGTAGCAGCTCCATAGATTTGCTTCAGCTGCTCGAGCATATTGTTGCACAACCGGCGGCTTCGACTTGAAAGTTTCCAGGCACCCCGTCAATGTTCTCGAGCGACAGGAGTGGCTTGATATCACTCAAGTGCTCGTGAAGAAACCCGAGCTGCATAGTTTTCTCCCTCTCCTTCTCGTCGATCTTCTAGGGAAGCTCCAACTTCACGTAATACTCCACCCCGGGTACCACAACCTTGGCTAACACGTCCTCCGTCATGATCTTCCACACACCATAGCTGGGAAGAATGTAAGCGATGATCGTGTCCGGCGGTACATGGCCATCACGCTCCTTGATCTTTGTCTGTCTAGTCCTCGTCTTTCCTTTTATTTCTTCCAGTTGCCACTCTAAAGGGACTCCAAGGGCTCATGAAGCTAGATGGTCTTCCAAACAATGAAGTGAAATGAAACGGAGGAGTTTCGTCTAGAATCGATTCGATCCAGGAGATTTGGATCACGAAGAGCCCAGATCCAAGGTTTCGTGAAACTCCTATCTTGTATGGTTCCATGGTTGTATGGTTGTTTATTCGATTTGATAATGTGTGTAGAGAATTCTAGAGATGTGATGTTATAACACACACACAAATTTCCAGCCGTTGCTATATTCTTTTTTCCTTATTTTTTGTGTGGTGGCGTGAGAGGGTGAAGCCAAGGTCGCGGGTACGATCCTCTTGTCTGACACTCGCCCTAAGTTCTTCCATTCTTTCTTCTTCTCTCTCCAGGCGGCAGGGCTCCTTCCCCCGGGATCGTGGATGCGGCTGCTCCAGCAGTGAGATTCTCGGATTGTTGCCGCGGCGCATCGCCTCCACCCCCTGGCGGGATGTGAGAATTTTTCTCGCTTCTCGATCGATCGACAGGAATGCCGCTCCGCACGAATGAGGCTGGGAAATGTGGCTACTGCTTGTAGCAGTCGGCTCCGGATGTCTCGCGAGGCGCTGGCGCCATGGATCATCGCAGCGGTGGGGGCGGCAGCTGGAGCAAGACGAGAAGCATCACGAGCAGGAAGACGAAGATGGATGCCCTAGCGAGGAGCAGCAGGTATTTGATCTCGGTTCCTCGCCGGGACAGGACGCCGGCGATGGCGGCGCAATCGCAATGGTAGAATTCGAGGAGGAGATGCTCAAGAAGAAGGAGAAGAATGCTTTGCAGCAGATGGATCCAGTGGCAGTGGCGAGGAGGATATCGACCAAGAAGCTGTTTGATGGGGAGGAAGATCACGGTCACACTAGTCCCAAGCCGCCCGGGACGACCAAGATGATGACCACTACTGTTACTACTGCATCCAGTGATCCTCCACAAGCTGCTACAGAGACTTCTAGAACCCAACTGGAGATCGAGAGCGCTAGCGCGGTGCCTGTAGTGGCTGCCGGGAAGAGGGCGATCGAGTTTAGCAAGCACGCAATGCATGAAGGTGATCTAGCAGGAATCGAGGTGAAGAGAAAGAGAGATTCTAGCGAGCTTGTAGCGGGGCAGTCGCAAGAGCAGGGACTTCTCAGCTCGTTTACGTGCAGCTTCATGGACAATCCCGGGTTGACGGATCTCTGGTTTGCTCCACGAGAAGGAGACGCTGCCAGGATTCGGAAGTTCAAGACTCCGAGCCGGCAGAGGTCGAGGGGACTGGGACGCAGGGCGAGGTACTTGCGTGCGTCGCCAAAGCCGGTTTCTTCGATGGAGAGTTGCTTGAGCGCGCAGCTACATTTCGACGAGGACAAGCGAGTCTCTCGCTCTTTGTTTTTCCAGCCGTTTCAGGAAGGGAGAACTCCTGGCCTTGGCGAAGTTGAAGTGTTGGGAACAGGGACCGGCTCTGGGCTTCGTAGAAACTCTATGCATTTTCCACCATTTTCGAGACCGTTTGCACGGAAGAATTTAAAAAAGCACTTCAAAGCTGGAGGTAAGTTTCTGTTCTTCGCTTCTTTTTCTTTCACTGTTACTTACTTTTGCGAGGTGATTTATTTCTTCTTCTTTGCAGATGATCCTCCACAAGAAGCTCTGCTGTTCAGTTTCGGGGTTGGCATTGGTGTGATGCACATGGTCACGACGAACAACGCTGAAATTGAGAGGCTGCAAAAATGCTTGGCAGAGGCTGAGAATTTAGTCCAGGTGTTGCAGCGAGCAGCAGACCGCGGTGCGGTCGAACGTTCTACCGGCCTAGACTCTGCTGGGAGTAATCTGACGACGGAACAGCAGGGAAACATGGCCGAGTTGGAAGCGCAACTTGAAGCTGAATTGGAGTTGATGCAGCTTAACTCGAACGACTCGACCGAGGAGGAAAGCCATTTTTATTTTGTTTGTTTTCGTTTTTGTACTGAAATTTTTCTGTGCGTATGTCTGCAGCTGGATGCCGAAGTGGTACATAGCGAACTGAACGCCAGTGGTTTGCCTGGAGTTTCAGACTTTGACGAGGACGATAAGAATCACTCCCATGGTGAGGGGAACACCACAAACTGGGCGGTTTCTCCGAGAGAGCTTGATCGAAGGCTCAGAATGCTCATCGAAACCAGGCAAGAGGAGCGCATTGCCCAGCTAGAAGAAGACCTCCAACATTCTGAAAACCAGCTTCACGACACAGAGATGGAGCTTCAAATGTGGAAAGACCGTGTTTTTCGCTTGACAGGGATGACTTTGTCGATCTCAGGTATGGCTCTTCGCCTTCTATTTACTCCCTAAGCTTTTGTCTACTGCAGGGAACAAGGAAGAAAATTCATTCGATCGCTGCAAGCCCGGAGAGCAGAGCCCCTCGGAAGGCATCTGTGACGAGTTCCTCAAGTCTGTATTTCTTAGCCGCCAAAACTCGGTCAGGGATCTGGCTGGTGCTTCGAGCTGCAGCATTTCCGAGTGTGGAGAAAGCTGGCAACGGCAAGCTTCCGGCACCACCCCGGAGAATTACCTCAGTGGAGGAGCAGGCATGGACAATGAGCCGGGAGGCTTCCAGCACAATCGGAACAGCAGCACCGACTTGGAGCAGGAGAGAAAAACCACGCCACCATGGAGCTACAGCAGTGTTTTCGCGGTCAGCCACGCGGGTTCTACCACTCCGATCCAAGACGTGCGCTCCAGCAAGCTCTTCAACACACCCCGGGCTCTCAGATTGCGAAACGGTGCGCTGGTGCTGGACAAGATACGGTACTGGGATAATCTCGCCAGGGGCAGCGTCAAGTCGGAGGCTCACACACCTCCACCAGAGGAAGAAAACGCGACGCAGGGGAACGATCAGAGTTCTCCTCCGGTGCGATTCAGCTGCTCCGATGGCTCCTCCCGCGACGATAGCTCGGCGTCCGATACGGAAGAAGGCGGGCAGGGTCACGTTTTGATCAAGAGGATCGTCGAGAAGTCGAGGAAAGGATCGACGCTGCTCAAAGACGTGGAGAGAATGCTGGCTGCGCTAGATAGTGAGTGACCACCGTCTTTAATTTTTTTTTTTCGGTTTTTTTTTTCCGTTCTAAGCTCTTCCCTGTACATCAAAGTTTACGCAAGTTTTGTAAAGCCCACAAAGAAGAAAGAAGAAGAAGAAAGGTTTCTTTGACACCTCTTAAGCTTGATCTTGCGTTTCTAGAAAATAACTTCGGGTGAATCGGCCAGAAAACCGTCCACCAGCATCTTAACATCGTCGTCAACCTTTCGCTTCTTCTTGTCGACTCTAACTTTCTTCTCGCGCGCGCGCTCTCTCGCGTTGATCTTGAAAGCTCCAAACTGGGGGTGATCGCTGAGAACATACTCCACCAGCGAGAAGCTCAAATCGCTGCTGTGCTGCTCGGTAGCGATGTAAGACAAGTTGCGCTTCTCCACTTTGAGGCCGCGGAGGACGAAGCTTTCCTGCTTGCCTTGCTGCTTCCAGTGGCAGCCCTCGATCGTGGTGTTGTCTCGCTGGGATGATCGCTTCCATTTCAATGGCGCGATCAAGGTGATCGTGCTGGAGCCTGTGGCAACCGATCAATCGCTAGACAATGAGAGGCGGGAAGAAATACCTGGAGTGATCACATTCCAGGGGTGTTTGCTGAAAAAGTTTGTATCCGGTATGATCTCGTTGATCCTCTGGTTAGAAATCCAGTCCTCCAAGCACTCAACGATTCGATCCGCGCTCAGTACATCGGGACGTCTCTGATCACAAACCCAAAAGAAAACAAGAGTGGAGCTTTCACTTTCCAGCCGAAATCCAGAGAGCACGAACCTTTCCTTGCGAGCGCGAGAGTTTTGCGTGAGACCATCCACAGAAATCGTGGACCCGTATGCCGCCCGACGCTGTTGTCTCCACACACACCGGGAGATCGCATCCCGGAAGCTCGCATTTCCTGGCGACGATGCTCTGCGTCTGATCGAGGCACTCCAAGGCGTGGCGCTTGCAGCAGAAGTCGTGATCGCCGCTCCACACTGGATGGTTGCAAGACGAGAGCTGGCAGCGGCCATCGAGCTTTGGCGGATTGAGCAGCAGTCCATTGTTGCGACGCACCATCTCCATCAGGTGATGGGTTCTTCCGCAGCATTCGTGCTGCTTGCCACTGCTCTCTTGAAAGAATGCGAGCTTCGTGCAGCCCGGAAGAGCACACAGCATCGCTGCTCCGCTCGCTGCCATAGAGGAGTGGAAGAAATGCTTCTCTCCTCTCAGCTTTACTAAAAATCTATGGCCTTAATGGATTTTGTTGGATATCGTACCTTTCTAATCTTTAGATTAGCCATAGACAAAGGTTTGCAGTACGAATCTTTTCTAGATCCAACGTTTCCATGGTCTGGACTTTGTGTACGTAAATCAATCGGCTTAGGTTTGTAGATCACTACTTTGATTTGATTAAGTCATCTTTATACTACCACAAAATTTTATTCTAACATTGGTGATAGAGTTTTATCAAATTTACCCTTGGAAGTGGATGTTTGAGAGAAGAACATAAGAGCTAGGGCAAGAGGGTTCTAATTGTAAAGCTCTCTGTGCAGCACTACTTCCCTGTTCTAGATCACTACTTGTGTGACACGCACCAAGAACAGAGGTCCAGGCCATACAATCTGCTTGGTAAGGCATAGCCGCAATCACATCCCTCGCATCTCTCAGCCTCCCTGCCCTCCCCAATGCATCGATCAGGCACCGGTAGTGATTGGCACTTCTCTCCAACCCGAAGTCCATGGAGATGGAAGCGAATTTGGTGATGGCGTCGGGCATGAATCCGCCATGGCCGCACGCAGACAGCACGCTCACGAAGCTGATCTCGTCCAGCTCGAATCCCCTGAGATTCATCGCCGGGAAGAGATCCAGGGCGAGATTGTTTTGGCCACCGCGGGTGTAGATGGCAATCATCGCGTTCCAGGATTCGGTGCTAGGATCTGGCAACCGATCGAAGAGGCTCTTGGCCTCTGTCAATCTCCCGCATTTGCCATAGAGATTGAGAAGCGCGTTGCTTAAGACTTGGTCGGATTGGTACCCGAGGTGGATGATCTCCTGGTGTAGGAGCTTTCCTCGTGCTAGATCGCTCCCATCGGCACAGGCATCCACTACTGCGATGAAGCTCACGGCGTCAGGATGGATTCCTTCCAGATCCATGGCGCTGAAGAGCTGTATTGCCTCGAGAGATTGTTGGCTCTTGGAGTACGCGACGAGCATTGCAGTCCACGAGACGATATTTCGATCGGGCATGGCGTCGAAGAGACTCTTTGCCTGCTCAAATTGCCCACTCTCGGCATACGCTGCTAGCATCGCTGTGGACGAGATCACATTAAGCTCGGGCATCTGATCATGCAAAGCTCTAGCACGATCAATCTCCCCGGCTTCTAAGAACCCTAACAAGAGTGCCGTCCAGGAAAGAGCATTGCGCTCAGGCATGGAATGAAACACTGACATGGCTAGCGGCAATTGGCCGTTCTGGGCATATGCTGCCACCATGGCAGTCCACGTCACGAGGTTCCTCTCCGGGATGGCATCAAAGAGCCGTTGGGCCTCTGCCAGCTCGGAACAGTCGGCGTACGCAACGATAATGGTCGTCCACGTCACCACGTTCCGTGCTGGCATTTCCTCGAACGTCGATCTCGCCCGAGCGAGATCTCCACCGTTGGCAAACGCGGCCATGAGCGTCGTCCACGACACGACGTTGTGCTCGGGCATCTCCTGGAAGAGGCGCTGGGCGGGATGCAAATGCCCGGCCTGGGAATATGCGGCGAGCATTGCGTTCCAGGATACCAGGTCCCTCTCGGGCATATTCTCGAAGATGCCGCTGGCTTCGTGGAGCTGGCCATTGGCGACGCACGCCTGGAAGAGGATGTTCCAGGAGAAGCGATTAGGGATTGGGATGGCGGCGAAGGCGCGGCGCGCGTCGTCTAGGCGGCCGCAGCGGCCATACATCTCGATGACGAGATTGTGAAGGTAGATGCTCGGTAATCCGCGAACGCTGTCGTGAATCTGCCGTGCCGTGACGATGTCATCGCAGGATTTGATCGATCTGGCCCAGGCGGCGTCGGGAGATTGCTCCATCGCAGCCGCATTGGGAAATATTTCGGTGGGAGAGGCTCGCGATTCCGTGGCGGGGACGAAGGCGCCTGGCAAGAAATGCGGCATTTCGACGCCTCCACCGGCATTTGCAGGTAAGATGTGGATGCCTGATCGATAATCAATCGCGATTTCTTCGCATGATTTCTTTGCTTTCTTGAGTGATGGCCTCTTTCTTCTCTACACATTGCTTAGGTGTTCTTCCTGGTTTTTCTCTCGCCCATTCGCTGGCTGTCTTGTTCCACACGCTCTAGCGTGGCGGCGAGATTACGCTAAGAAATCTGGTGCCAAAGGTTTTAGGGCTTTAGTGCTCTCGTGCACGCTCTTCCTCTTTGGGTTGCTGACGCGATCTGTCTGTAGGGACATCCTAGATTCTCGCGCAGGACAAGTGATTATCTCCAAGGAGCAGCAACAAGTAGCACCGATGAGCGCATCATTAAAACCAAGTAAGCTGCTTCATCTTTGGCTTGAGAGCTCACGAGAGAGGCTATGTAAGCACTGAGCTATGGCTGCATTCCTTGCTTCTACGAGATTCTCATGGGTGTATGCCTTGTTTCAGCTCATGTATGGTCAGCCGTGTCGAGATGGCTCCGGTGGCAAGGCGGGGATGACAATGTAGCCGAGACGTCCGTGGTGCTGGATGTGGAGCAAGAGTACCAGAGGGCGATCAGGACGGACTCGTATGTGGAGTTTGCGGAGAGGGTGGCCGTGGCTCGACTAAACAGGGAGACTGGAACTAGTGCTCAGGGGTCCGTCTCGCCAATGCCGAGATCGTTCGAGCGGCTTGCTGCCACCTTACTGGAGCCCGAGGAGGATAAGATCCTTGCGCTTCTCACCACGAACAAGGAGCTGGGGAAGATACCCGAGATCCACCAGCTGGTTTCCGAGTACCTGGAGGAGAGCCGGAAGTCGTCCGCGCTCTGGGCTTCGCTCCTCAAGAGCATCCAAAGCTCCCGGGACAGGTGCCAGGAGATTGGGGGCATCCTCAAGAGCCAGACAAGCGACCAAGAGATCTTACGCGAGCTTTGCTCCATCGACGAGGGTGAGAATCTCTTCTCGGTAGCGGTGGTGCAGCAGTTCCAGCCGCTCCACGACCATTGCCTCGGCATGCAGAAGAAGCTGGACAAGATCCGGAAGAAAGTCGGGAAGAAGCTCCGGCTCACAAGGGCGTGCCTCAAGGTCTCGACGGTGATCTTGTCCATTGGTTGCTTCATCGTGCTCCTGGTGACGACGCTTGCGCTGTTCCTGGCGGTGGCGGCGCTTGTCGTCGGCTGCAAAGTCTTCACGTTCCCTATCGGCTACGTGGTCCGGCGCCTCAATCTCCGCAAGAGGAAGAAGCTCAACGCTCTCGAGAGGCAGTGGAGGCAAGTGGAAGCCGTGAGCCAGGGGACTTTCGTGGTGGTCCAGGATCTAGACACGACGAGGAGGCTGGTGATGAGGCTGGGCAGCGAGATCGACTTCACCAACAAGGCGGTGGCGTTCTCGATCCGGTACCGCGAAGATCGATCGATGCTCAGCCAGTCGCTGGAGCGATTGAGGCGGAACCAAATGATTCTAAGCCAGCTCTTGGACGATCTCGAGGTGAACATCTACCTCTCCTTCATGAGCATCAACAACACTCGCCGAGAAGTTTGCAGGCAGTGAAAAAACAAACACTCGCAACACTCGGACCGAGAATATTCTACAGGACCCGAATACTTGGCTACTGGTCAGCGGTGCCGTACTTTTGACCATGTCGTACGGCCGCGTGCGTTTAGAAAATTTTCCAGAATATGCAGTCCACGAATCCAGCTGTATCTCGGGGAGTGGCACGTGTCAGGCAATCGTTTGCTCCGTAACACCGGTAACTAATACTGGTTAAAGTTTTGGCGAGCCGTGGTGGCCGTTTGAAGGCCCAAACCTCGCGTCGCGCGGTTTGCGCCCCGCGCGATTTGGTGGGCTGCGGCCTCTTCATTCTATTCATTCTCTTGTTCATTCCACTCTCTCTCTTTTTCTCCCCATTTCTTTCTTGATCCACCGCCGGGGTTTTCGATCGATCGCCAAGAAGCGCTGCGGAGACGCGCATTGCGACCCTCGGCGGTAAGATTTGTGGCCGATGCGTTTTGTTGCGAGGCAAGAATCTTGCTTCCCTAGCTCGTCTTCCGTCCATGGGCCAGATGAGAAGATTCGAGCTCCAAAAGCCGGAGAAATGCTGTGAGGTGGCTCGGATTTCGGGATCTTTCTTCGAGAATGCAGGTCGAGGGGATGGATTGGCCCTAGGAAGTGGGAGTGCTTTCACGTAGCATAGAATTTCTAGAAAGGGAGCTGTACATACTAGTCTAGATTAGCATCCCAGTCTTTAGCACTCGAATGCTTTGGCGATGGCTCGCAGCGATCCGGATTGGGCTTCGTGGCACGATGATTCCTTTAAGCTGGATGCCGATTCTCCATTGGGTATAGCATTTGAGTTACATTTCATTTTCACGTGAGAGCTGACGACTTTACTTCTTTTTTTTTTTTTATAGCTATTTCTCGATCACTCTGGGATGAGCTCTCGCAGAGTGAGGCGGATTCGCGAACTTTGTTCGCCTCGACGCCTGCGGCGGACATTACTGAGCCATTTCTATCATCTTTGTCTCATCCAGGTGCGAAGTTTATCCTTTTGGCTTCTTTCTCAAGTCGTATCTTTGATGCACAGGCGGCTCTCAAAACCACTGTGATGAGCAAGATAGCCCTCGCCAGAAGAGGAGACGAATGCTTTTCTTCTCTGGACTACAACCGCAGGAGGGCTCATCAATCCAAGACTACGAGGTACAATTCAAAGCGACCTTTAGTCAGCTAAAGTTTTAATGTTCTGTAGATCCCAGAGCGTGCTCAAGAAAACCCGTCTTGGTGCCAAGGTACGGTTTGCAAGGTCAGTTAACTTCTTGGTAATTTTGCCATGCAGAGGATTCTCTCGAAGATAACCTGGAGCAGCCGAGTGATTGCTGGATGGAAACTTGCTTTAATGACTCTGATGAACACAATATGGAAGTTGTCCCTTGCAAAAAAATCCAGGTGCCTTTGTGCCATACTGCCAGTGAGATCCCAAGTACCGATATTTCTGCTTTCTGCCTTCTTTGTCACTTTCTTTTCTAAGCTGTTTGTCTATGTCAGGTAATTTACAGGATAACTCCAACAGAGGCCCCGAGACACCAATCTCGGGTAGAGGTGAGAGGCTTTTTAATATGTTGTCCCGGATTTTCTAACATGTTCTACATACTTTACAGGTAGAAAGAAACATCGTGTGCAGGGTCGGCAGAAGCTGACGAGCCCCGTCGCGTATCCATTCGCTCTACTGAAACCGTGTGGCGCGACTGGCGATATAACGTTGAGCGATTTAAACGAGAGAATTCAGACCCCGAGAGCGAAACCCATCGTGAGGCGGTTAAGTGGCGAGCTCGGTGATTCGGAGTCCTCTCAGAGCCTGGGAGCAGGACTATCTGGAAAATCCGTCGTAGCTCTGACTAAGATCCATACCGAAGGGAACGGTTCAATTACGATAATGGGAACTAAAGGATGACTTCGTGACTCATCGTTAAGACTTAAACGACTTAAACTCATCGTTAACGTTTTATTTCAGATCAGCGAGAAAACGTCGAGATCTGGCGCTCATGCATGCATGCAGCGTAAGTTGTCTTAAGTCCCTGTTAGCGTGTATAAATATCGTGTTGGTTGCTGCAGGTTGCAATCACGAGCTCCTCTTATCGGCTTTTCTGTCGACTGTGTAAGTTGTGTTGTAACTTTCTTCGCTTTGCTGACAAGTGATGCTTTTGCAGGAAGCGAAGAGAAAAAATGGCAGCAGCAAATATGGTGCTGTGGATGGTGCTGGGATTGCTGGTGAGTTCCTGTCACGCAGACGGTAAAGACTATCCTCCAAAGCCTTACAAAGAAGAGTGTCCGCCACCGCCTTACTCTTATCCCGAAGAATGTCCGCCACCGCCTTATTATCCCGAAGAATGCCCGCCACCTCCTGAAGAATGCCCTCCTCCTACGCCTCCTACTGAAGAATGCCCGCCTCCGCCACCTGCTGACAATGTCGACTGTTCCAAGTGTACGTGTATCTGTGGAGCCTGTCCAAAGTGTGAAGCTTACCCGCCTCCGAAATGCCCCGAAGTTCATTGTCCCGATGTCAAGTGTCCTAAGTGCGACTGTCCCGACTGCCCGAAGTGTCCTCCCGAGAAGGTGTGTCCTCCCGAGAAGGTTTGTCCTCCCGAGAAAGTTTGTCCTCCCGAGAAAGTGTGTCCTCCTCCAAAGGAGTGCAAGCCTTGCAAGGAGTGTTCCCCTCCAAAGAACTATCCTCCTCAAAAGTGTCCCAAGTGTGATGCTTGCGACAAACCATACAAGCCATGGCCGGAAGCTGCGGAGACTTTTGCTCCTGAGGATGTCTCGCTGATAAATGGACTCCTGTCGGTGGAGTATGCTCTGAATGGTTACTACAAGAACGCGGCCTCTAGCAGCTTCAAGGACGTGACCGTGAAGAGGCTGGTTGGCGATTACAAGGCTCAGACCAACAGCCACATCAAGTAACTCCTCTCAACTCTTTTCCTTCCATATGTTGACCCCTTGTGCTTGTGTAGAGCTTTGAGCGGGCTGCTCAACGAACAGGCAACGAACGAGCCACAGATGAATCTTAACACCACCGTCTTCTCAAAGATGATGACTTCGGCCACCGGCAAGCAGAGGACGTTTGATGCTTACTCATCCGGGACGAACTCTTTGTTGGCGGCGTCTACTCTCGTTCCTCTGGCGTCTGGCGTCTCTACTTCCATGCTTGCCCAACTCCAAGGCCAAGCTGCCAAGAGCGTATGTTTGATCTCTCTCCTTTTCCTCTTCGTCTTGATAATCTGTTTTGCTGCAGCTGGTGGCTGGGGTCTCGAGCTCTCTGGCCGGGCAGACGGGTGCTGTCAATGCGATGCTCCTCCAGCGAGCTAGCGGCAGTGTTGCCAAAGGCCTGACCGTGGGAGAAGCGTCGCAAAACTTATCAGCGTTTGAGCAGTCACTCCAGGCGACGCCATCGTCGTCCTCGAGCAGCAGCAACACAACAGTTGAGGTCTCGGCCGCGCAGTTCTCGGGCGCTGCTCTAACTCTTGACGCAACGCAAGCTCTGGCCGTGCTCAAGCAAATGGGAATTCTCACGTAATCAACCAACAATTGGAGAGCCTTCCATCTCTTGGGACGTGTTCTCCCGAGAGAATAAAACTAAGTTACGCTGACGTAACGACTAATAAGAAATCAAAGCTCACACACTACTGTTTTCTTCTTTGCGCCATCTTTTGATACTACTACCAATGAATTGTTCTTTCTCGAATGACCACGTTTTTAGCTGATCAAATTCTAACATGGCCAAGTTTTTGTCTAGAATCGCTTGACTTGGGCTTCGACCATTTTAAAATATTTCCATCAGCGCGAGCGCTCATTGCTCAAGATGTTCTGTTTATTTCTTCCTTTTTCTTTTCTTCTGGTCCGGTTAGCAGGCCACCTCGAATAAATAAATGTCAAAACTTGGGATGAATGGTACACAAAACTTTTAGTCTTGCGATCAGGCGGGCAAGTGGAGCTTGACGTTGTTCTTCCAGCTACAAGCAAAACAAAAGAACGTACATATGGTGAATGAGCATAGAAACAAAAGCACTAGTTCACTCTGTCACAGACCTGTGAATATAGTAGTAGAAGAAATCAGCATAAAGAGCTGTTTGTACTGCCCCGGAGATCCAAGCTGAGAATTGTGCCACAAGAAAATCAGACCTTCACCACAAAACGCTAGAACTTTAAAAAAGAAAACTCACGTATCCACTGCACGTAGTGCTTCTCTGTCATGTACCGGTAAGCCCAGTTGACGATATACAGCGCCCTGTAAGCTCTGCGAGAGAGAAAAATCGAGTTTTTAACACACCACAAAGCACAAATTTCATACCCCAATAGAAAAACGTAGTTTCCCGTCAGATTGTCGATGTTCCTCGTCCTCTGGAGTAGAACCAGCTGCGGGAAGATGGCCACGGCCTCCAAGTAAATCGAGAAAGTCCAGGCAACCTGGAACGAAAGAGAGAGAGAGAGAAAGAGTAAAGCTTTGGTGTGATGGACGAGAGCCAAAGCAAAGATTGTGTGGAAGAAAATGTACCTCGAGAAACGTAAACTTCTTGTGGATCACGAGCGCCAGGAGCAAGCACGGAAGCACAAGGAAGTAGTGCCGGAACGTGTCTTGCTCCTTGTCATACGTTCGGCGCACCAGTTTGTGGCGCCGCATGTACCACACGATGGTCATCGACGTGGAAAGGAAGATGATCTTCATGACGAAGTTGTAGAGCGAGACAAAGTCTGTGAACAAATCGAGGTAGCGCGCCACGAAAACCAGCGCGTAGAGCTCCTGCGTCTTGAGCGAGATCCCTGCGTTTAGAAGTTTTGAGAAGAATCGCCTCTTTGATCGATGCCATACCATACCTGCGCAATTCTTGATGGTGTGGATTTTGAGCAGCAGCACCACAATGCTGAGGAGATGCGTCATGTCCCCTGCTAAGCGGAAGAGATTCATCGTGTCGCGCTCCTCCTCCAAAAGCTATGGATCAAAGATCTGCGCGCCTAGAAATCCCACATTTCACCCTATTTGCGCCAAATTCCGCGCTCCCCCTGGCTGTAGAGCTCGCCAGCGCTGTGAATCTACCGAGATTTCGACTAGATCTGCAAGATCGCCTACCCAAGCCCAAAAGCCCTAGCCCAGATCTAGCCAACGTCTGGAATTAAAAGCTCCGTGAGCCGTCGATCTTCATTCCGGATCCAACGGCTGGCGCGGCGGATTAAACCCTCAACTACGTCGAATGTATAAAAGAAAAACTATTTGATTCTAAGAGAAGAGGGCACGCACACAGAGGACACTGGAAAATGGAGAGGGGGAGCTGTGACGAAGACGCTCTAGGTTTCCAAGCTATGCGCAGCGGCGAGATGGAAGAACCCTAGGCGCGGCGGTGGAGCAACGGCGACGCGAGGTAGGAGATAGGAATCCATCGCTCGGTCGCTGCAGCGTGTGTGCCGAAATCTTTGGATTCTTGCGTCCTAGCGCTGCATTTCGCTTTCTTGCGATCATTCATCGCCTCGATGATCCAATGGAGGATGAAATATGGCCTGTGTGGTTGCAGAGATTGGACGACCATGTCGGGCGCCTTCTCTTCGCTCAAATATAAGAATGTCAAGCACTGCAGTACGCATCCCAAGTTCCTCCACAGCAACAGTACGAGCCATCGCTGGGCTTTTGGCGCTATTGCCGAGTAAGCTTGCTGGTACGAGTGCTCACTCACTCTTCTTCTCTTGTTTTTTCTAGGCTTATTGACAATGCCATCGATCCCGATGTGAATGCGTCGCAATTTTGCATTGACCTCAAGGAGTTTAACAACGAGCCTTGCCTCGTTCTCATGGACAATGGCTGCGGTCTGAATCCAGAGAGACTGCATAAAATGCTCAGTTTTGGGCATTCGAAAAAGGTAAGGAGATGTTTTTCTTCAAGTCTCCTCTTTACGCTGTTTGCCCGAATGCAGCAAATGACTCCTGGTGATAGATCGATCGGGAAGCATGGAAATGGTTTCAAGGTTGGACCTTTTTTCATCTGCGCCTTACTCTTAGCTTGCTTATATTGTTTGCTTCAGTCGGGAACAATGCGCTTAGGAAAGGACGTACTAGTTCTTACAAAGTGTGCTGTCAGTATGACTACTGGCTTCCTTTCTCAGACTTTTCTGGTAAGTGTGATTTATGATGGCCAAGTCTCATTAGAAAAATCCTGTATGAAAATCAGGCTGCTGTGGGAGCAGAAGACATCCTCATACCGCTAGTTACCTGGGATTTGCGTGGAAGTATCCTTTCCAGCTGCTTGAACATAGCGTGCCATTCTTTTCCTTGACTGCAGGGAAGATAGAATGAGTCCAAAGCATGCGGACATCGAAGAAAGCTTGCAAGCTATATGTACATACTCCATTTTTCCTGACGAAGCAAGCATTCTTGCTCAGCTTGATGCGATTCCTGGAACAGGCACGGTAAGCTTGACAAAAGCTGTCTAGAAATATCATGTTTTCTTGCTAAACATTTGGTAAATCTTTTTCCTCTCTAGATCCTGATCATTTCAAATTTACGCCGCCATGAAGGAATCCTTGAAATGGACTACAAAACAGATCCTCACGACATAAGAATAACATCAGAAATTACCAGTTCCCATTATCAGCAACTGCGACCCAATCAGGTGATTGACTTGTGAGGTTCTGAAAAAGCTAAAGTTGTCTCATTCCTCCTGCAGCCTAATTCCACTGACGTTCCTAGTGACTACTCTCTTCGGGCCTATGTTTCAATACTTTATAAAGTTCCTCGTATGCAGATATTTATTCGGTAAGCCATCTGATGTCACAGCGTACAAAGTTAAGACGTAAAATGCTGCAGTGACAACAAGGTGAAGACGAAGAGGGTCTCTGGACTTTTAAGTCAGAAGGTGACCGAAACTTATAAGCCAATGGGAGTTACTGATCCCGTGAAAATTGAAATGGGGTGAGTCATCATACTGTATTCTTTTAAGTTGAGCTGACGTATCCTCGTGGTTGTAGTTTCAACACCGAAAACAGAAACCTGTATGGCATGATGCTTTATCACAGAAATCGTTTAATTAAACCTTATATGAGGGTAAAATTGTGTATAAGAAGAGTCCATGTAACACACTATTCCCGTTTTTCAGGTTGGTATGCAGCTTGAAGAAAATGAAAGGGGAATGGGTGTCCTGGGCATAGTTGAAGCGGATTTCTTGCACCCAACTCATAATAAGCAGGTTAGAAGCTTTTATTCCGTCAACTGTAACATAATTGCCTGTTTTGTGAAGGACTTCGACGACACAACTGCATACCGTAGGCTGCTGAAGAAGCTTTCGGATGTTTTGGCTGAGTACTGGTATGTTGTGTTTATTTTTCCTTCGATTAATAATTTTTTGTTGCAGGTGGGAAAAGAAGGAAAGGATCAGTTTAAGCTTACCTCAACCTGAAACTCCTACGAAGCGACCTGCGGAACCAGAAAGTGTCGATGAGGATGTTCCAGATGTCGTATGGGTAATAAGCCTTTTGGTGCATTTTCGTTGTTTTTATTCTATTGTCATAGGTGCAATGCGATAATCCTAGCTGTCTCAAATGGCGTGTGCTGCCTGAGGGGACCGATGCTGCTACTCTTCCTGATAGCTGGTAAGGTTATATATTATCCGCGAAATCCTATCCGATTATATATTTTTGTGACAGGTTTTGCGAATACCATCCTATTGCAAAGTTTCGCAGGCACGAAGAACCAGAAGAAGAATGGGACGCGTCTGTTCAACATGAGGTATCTTTCCTTTCTTTTTCGGCATTAATATAAGCTTGTTTTCTAGATTATTGAAAGAAGAAAAGAACGGAAACGGGAATACGACCGCGAGAGGAAAGAAAAAGAAGCTCATAAGCGTCGACAACGGCTGGTATTTATAGCTTATCAAGCGGCTCACGTATTAAATATGATCATTGCCAGGAAGTTATTGTGGGGAGGGAGGAGCAAATGGCAATACACCGCCAGCGGGAAGCTCTCAGGAAGGAGATGGAAGAACAAAAGGCAAAAGATTTTGAAGCCATTGAGCAGGTATTTGTCATGCGTTGTTTGAAACTAGGCTGAGAGTTCGACTTCCTGCAGGAACGTAAGGCCCGGGAGGAGGAAGTCTTAAAGCTTCAAAAGGTATATTTTTATAGTAGCGAAACTGTTCTCATTGCATGTCTACATCACAGGAACTCCATGAAATGCAAGCTAGGCGTGATGAGATTCAAAAGCAGCACATCGAGCTTCTGCATCGTTTGGAAGTTGACGGAGCGAAAAAAAGCACAGCTCCTGTCAAGAAGGATGAGAACCATGTGCAGTTCTCGGAGCACGTGAGTATTTTAATTGGATTTTTGTATCCTGTTTTACGGTTCATACTCGTGATTGCAGGAAATGTCCCAAGTAGGAGTTTCGGGCTCCGAGGATATATCAGAAGAAAGGCCTGTCGACTCCCGCAAAACCGATGAGGCTTGCTCGGGTCAGCAAAATGATGGACGGACTCAATGGAAGGGGAACGAATTGCCCAGCGATGGCACTCAACAGTTGCCCGATCAGGTGAACAAAGACTATCCGCAAGGGAATCATCAACACTATGAGCACCGCCAGGAGACACGCCTTCTCACACCAAGTTTGGATGGTGAACCGTATCAGCACCGCCCAGAAACTAGTAAAGATGACAAGCTGGTGGGAAATGAAGACTACCAACGTCAGCAAGCTAGCTTATTTCCCTTGCAAAAGCAGTTTGTCGTCCATGACGACAGGCGAAACTACCAAAATCAAGAGGAGATCCACTTTTCAGGTGGGAGGACTGGAGAAGAAGAACGACACAACAGGCAATATCAAGGAGCTGACCAGCAGCTTACAGAGGAAAGAAACAATAACGATGAAGGCTATGGACATCCTCTGGATGCTCGATTCTCAAGCAAGCGTACCAACGAGCTGGGACAAGCTTTCCAGTGGCGGCAGCATCCATATGGAAGCGACAGGCAATACGGAGAGGACCGGCATCCGCAAGACCACCATATGGGAGTTAATCGCATTCAGGTCTATATAATCCTGCATTAGATAACTGACGAGGTGTGGTTTTCTACAGGGGTCGGAGCTTATAGAACCTACCTCTAATCGGTTCCAAGATAATCGGCATAGCCAGCTAAAAGGAAATGAACTTTCGATATCATATGCACCCATACAACCGCTGCAGGAGTGTATGCCTGGGTTTTCACCACAGTATCCACATGCAAAGCAGCCACCTTCAGCTCCTCAAGACCAAGTTACAGCCAATGGACATACTCTGGGTCCTTTGTCTTCGTTTCAACACGTCAACATGGAAGGCGGACGCATGTACCAGGATGATAGCAGAGGGTTGCTACCGAGAGGCACTCAACGGTATCAATCTGTACATGGAGTTGTCGACGCCGAGAGGTAAAGCTTCTTCAGGACAAGCTTTGGTCTTATTAACTTCCATGCTTCCCAGCTTGTCCCTATGCTCCGATGCAATGATCGTTCCTCGAGCGGACACTTCAATGTCAAGCGGAGCTTTGCAAAGACGCGAAGCTGACTCGTCGTTGATCCTCTCACTGCAGGGGTATTTCCTGTTCTCAGTCTTGAACTAATCACTCGCCTTTTCTTCCTCGTTTGTCTTAGACGTTTGCGGACGGCTCTCAAAACTTTACTCAAGTTATCTGGGCCTTTGGAAACGCAAGTTGATGCAGATGAAATGCTTTCCTCTGACTTGGAAGTTGTAAGATTTTGATTTTTTCTCTGTTTTGTGAATTTCTAATGTCTTGTCTCGTTCCGCAGGTAACTATATGTGAAAAGGTACTTCAGCATTCTTCCTTTGCACAATTTTTTTCTGACTGGTGTGTTGTAGGCAACGAACTATGTTGGAATGAGGTGGCAAGCCTATGAGCAAGAGATTGCAAAGTTGAAGACCGAGCTGGCTTATACAGTACAGGTATATCTCTCTTATGATCGTCCTTGTAGCACATCTAAACGTTTCTCTCAGGCTGGACAAAATTTTAGAATCCGTGCCATAGCAGGAGAACAATGGGATAACGGGAATGCTACTATCCTGAAGTGACCCTGTGCCTTCTCGTCGACGTTTTGGTAAAATAGACAGGTAGTGTACATGTAAAGTTCTGATACTTTTAGACGAGACTTCGAGCGGGCCTTAGGATTATTGCCATTAACTGTTGATGACTAACTGATTCAAAAGAATGCCCGGGGCTCGTCATATTTCTCTTTGACGTATTTTCTACAATAGATATGTCGTTGTTTGCCAGTTTTGTAGAGTAGACATCAGTCGAAACAACGAGTCTGGTTTTCATTGACGACCAGGAGAATCTTTGTTTGAAGGATCCCAGTTTTGTAAGATCTTCATGAGCGATGTAGCCTTCCGCTTGGCTCGTGAAGACCCGCTGGCCAGAAGCGAGTGTAGTGCTGTTATACTTCCAGGAACAGTCAGAAGGCACCGCACGACGGAGTGATCACCGCCTCGGCACAAGGCAAGCAGTACTCCTGTTGCGTTTTCCTTCTCTCTTGGTGATCCTGACTCGAGAATTCTCACCAGAAACGACATAGCTGAGGATCGTGCAATGGACTTGGCGCCGGGCTCGGAAGCTGCAAGCAGGCCCAGGAGGGCCAGCGAGTTCTCCAGCAACTCGGCGTTGCCTTCGTCGTCCATGTACTGCTCCAGGTTCTCCACCAGCGATGTCACCGCGCCGGCTTGCACCACCTTTTCCTTGTTCTCGTCGAGGAGCGAGAGGTTGAACAGCGCAGACACGGCGTCCTTCTTCCCGGTCTGCGTCCCCTTTTGCAAGAGCTCCACGAGCGCAGGTATAGCTTGTCCTTTGTTCCCGATTGCGACTTTGTTTTCATCCGAGGTTGACAGGCTGAAAATGGTGGCAGCGGCATTCTCCCTCGCCTCGGTGCTGTGGCCGTTGCAAAGCACGACGACGATGGGATCCAGAGCTCCAGCAGTCATGATGAGGCTCTTGTTGCTGTCGAAGATGGAGAGGTTGAGCAGCGCAGTGATGGCGTTCTCCTGCGCCGATGCGTCGCGCGAGAGCAAGAGCGAGACAAGGAAAGGTATGGCTCCCGCTTCAGCAATGCACCTCCTGTTCTCCATTCCTATCTTTGCCAGGAGCCGGAGCTCGTACGCAGCCTGCCTTTGAATATCTGGAGGTCCCATGGCCAGCTTTCCAACCAGAAACGAGGCCGTCATCCTAGCCGCTGCTATCGTGGCCTGAGCATTTGCAATGTGGTCGACACCAACTGTAGCTCTCGAGTCCTTCCCCGACATCCAGAACGGTACCTTGTTCTTCTCGCACCACTGCGCGATGAGGCTCCGCAACGCAAAGTTTGGGATGAGCGTCATGTGGATGAGCTTCTGGCCACTCTTGGGACACGTTATATTACCGGCCTCGACCCACCTCTGTATCGACGATCGGTCGTACGTCTGGCCGGTGGCAATGATCACCGGGTCTCTCATCAGCTCCAAACTTATGGGACACTTGTACTCGTCGGGGATGCTGCTGCTGCTCAAGCTCAAGCTCGTCACCAATTGCTTCTGGGCCTCATCGTCATCCTCGACGTCGAGAGCGTGTTCTTGGACGGGATCCTCAGAGACCATGCCGTAGAGGACGCAGCTCGAGAAGCACAGGAAGCTGATGAGGCTGTTGATCCGGCAAGCCTTTGGTGACCTGGACGACGACTTTCTACTCAGGGAGGACCGGGTCGTCGTCGTCGAGGTGGTGGAGGAGGAGGATGACGCAAGCTTTCGCAGCTGCTCGAGCTCTCTCTGGCACTCCTTGGCACTGGTGAGCAACAGTCGCTTGAACAGCTCCTCGATCCGGTCACTGCTGGGAGTCCTCTTCTTCTCAAACTCCTTGAGCAGCTCCAGCAGCTTGGCCTGCAAGTCGAGCTCCACAGGATCCACAAACAGCTTGAAGCGCCGGGCTTGCAGCTTTAGCAGCTCGACTTGCTCCTTGATCTCGATGGGAAGCTCCAGCAGGCTGAGCGGAAGCATCGACAGTGGAGCGGCCATGTCCCTGGACAGCTCAAACAATTTGGTGGAGTAGAGCTCACACTCGGCCAGGAGCCAGAGCTGGCTCGACTCTCGCAACTCGTCGGCGAGCTCCCCGGCCCGGAGCATGACCGAATGGAGCTCCTGGAACGCTATCACAGCCGAGGGTGGGAGGAGCAAATTCCCGTCTCTTACCTCTTCTACCACCGGGAGCATCAACCTCACTCTTCGCAGAATCACCGTCAAGGTCTTCCTCTGGCACGGACCCAGGTACGCTTGCTGGTGGTGACTTGCGACTAAGTTTGCGGCTTCCAGGAGCTCTTGCACGACAACCCGTGAAGCAGCGGCCATGGCTGACGATGATCCGCGAAAGCTGCCACTGTTTCCACCATGCGACTAGCAAGCATGCAAGCACGGCACAGCGCAAACTTGCTCCTTTGGCTCCTCTTTCTTTGCTTTGGAAGTTGGGATGGGCCAAGTCGTCGTGTTCTTCGGCATTCCCCCCGCGCTGTTTGAACGGCTGGGATATTTGGAGCTTTGTGTTGTGTCGTTTTATGAGCCCACGATGTTCCAAGGGTTATTTTGAATATAATTTGGTAGCATATTCTGCATTTCTATCTCTTGAAATTGGACTTTCAGAAAAAAAAAAAAGGTAAAGGGTAAAGAAAAATAGAGTGATTTTGGTATATGATTGGTAGCTATTATATTAATCTAGACCATTTACTCTTGTATAGAAGTTAAAGTTTTTGCGTTAATTGATATGTACATTTATGTATACACTCACAATATGTGTTTTTAAAATAGATTTGCAAGATGATTATTAACTCATATATAAACAACTTTTCTATTACACTAAAACTTAATGTTTTAAAGCTTAGTAATCTAGATTATATTTAGGTATATACTGGTATATTTGGTGCACGAAACATATAGGCATCTGGTTTTATGGTTTTGATGCAGGGACATTCGTGACCATGGTAGCTCCTTGATACAAGGTCGGATTCGTGTACCAACTAGACGTTGTGAATGAAGGCGATGAATGAACTTGTTGCTTAGCCGCTGCCTTCAACTCGACCAAGAGCAGCGTTTGGTTGTCGTTCTTTGAAGACGATAAGATCTTGTACACAACCTGCTTCAGTTGTTCGTAGTCTCTGGCCTGCAACGCCTTCCGAATCTGTCCACAATGGTAATCGTCTATGCTGTTTTTATCCACTCCATCAGAAGCAAGAATAAGGAAGTGGCAGCCTTTGGAAATGTCAAAGTTGACAATGTCCGGAACAGCACTCACAGCTTGTTCTTCTCGACTCAGCTGCGGATTGCTCTTGAACGACCAATCCCCAATGCTGCGGGTCACCATGAGCGAATCGACATCGTCTTCTTTGCCAGCCAAAGTTATGCGTCCCTTTGAGCCCCTCTCCACATAGCCACCCGCCTTGACGACCCTGTCTAGCTCCCCAGGACACTTGCAGTCATGCTCCTGGCTGATATCCATCACGTACCCATCCACAAACAAGCAGCAGAAAGAATCGCCAACATTGCCAAGAAAAACCTGGTTGTCATCAGTAACCAGAGCCACGGTCGCGGTACTCCCACAGTCGTCAGCATCTGGAGCCCGTGAATCTGCCTCCATGAAAACCTGATGCAAGCTCCTCGCATAGTCGCCGTCCCGGAAAGCCTGATTGCAGCCCAGGATGGTGCTCATGCTGCCAGCGCAGAAGCGTGCCACTTGATCCCCGCCGTGTCCGTCATACACACCTATCAACGAGGCGTTGCCCCCGGCGCATGCCGCTACAGAGTGAGCGTCCTCCATTGTGCTCCTGAAGCCCTCGTCTTGGAAGCACAACACTCTGACGCGCCTGTCCTCCACAACCTCCATTCTGCCCTACCGCCCTCAAATATACTCTGCATTGAAAGGTTGAACAAAACCCGGATCATCCGAAACCTGTGTTCTAGGCATAAGTTTGCTTCGCCATAGAACCTAGTCCTAAAAAAGCTGACCCTACGTTTAAATCGTCGTTACGTGCTCCAGGCTTTACTATCGTCCAAAGAAGTGGCCTCGGTCGTCGTGGTGTCCCCTTCATCCTCGCCAAAAACATGCATTTAATTCTTCTTCCGCGCATATTTTCCACTCCTCCATTTCTTGAGCCACTGGTTTCGCAGCCGCTTTGGATTGGGCAACGATGGATCGCGTTTGGATTTCGGGAAGAACACGCACGGCAGTCATGGCCAGATCTTTAATTTCCACGGAATCTAAAGTCTGGACATAAGATCATGGCGGAGCCTGCTACTTCACCGAGCCGACGAGCAAGCGTGGATTCAGTGCTGTCCGATTTCCAAGTGGAGCTCCTCAAGGTAGAGAATTCTCTGGAGAGTGTGTTATTGCTCACGAATTCTCTCGAGCAGCAGAACCACCGCCAGCAAATCCCCGACGACGATGAGTTCTTCCTCGACGATCATCCAAAGTCTGGACAAAATGGATCGAATTTGCTACTGGACGAACGCGATGCCTCGATGAATGAGTGCTCGACGTCGTCGCCATCGCAATTGGCCGATTCTTCCTCGGTAGCGTTGTGGCAGGGAGGTGTCCGGCTGGTAATTGAGGCACCAATCGCCAAAGTGTGGGAGATCTCTTCCGAGAGGTGCGGAATCTCTCGCTGGATGCCCATGATCGAGGAGTGCGTGGAGATCGATCCGGGCGATGGTATAACCGGCAGCCGGAGGCGAATTTCCGGCGATATCCTCCCCCGGATCGACAACATCCAGTCGTGGGCGATCGAGAAGCTGGTGGAATTCGACGCGGAGAATCACTACTACACGTATGAGGTGGAGGAGAGCAACATTGGGCTGGAGGGGTACCGCGCCACGCTCCAGCTCAACGATTTCGGCGATGACACCACGCTGGTGAATTGGGTGTACGAGGTGAGGGCGATGGAGGACAGCTCCGAAGAGGGCATGGCAGATTACATGGGAATGTTCTTCAAGGCATGCCTCAGGCGCCTGGAACTTCTCGCAAGCGGGAAGGAGAGAGACGACGAGAACACGCGTACAAATCCCATTGATCCAGAGTAAATACGTGTTTGAACACTATTAGTCCAGCTGGCATATAAAAAGAGAATACGTGCCAAATTACTATTGATCCAGCTGGCACAAAGAGAGCACGTGTCAAAATCCCATTAGACCAGCTGGCACAAGCCAGATAAAAAAAATCAAGAAGAATTATTGTCTTACGATCAAAGAATCAGCGTCTTCTCGGTCAATCCACCAGTGCAAAGCCACTAGCATTGGCTGGCTCAGTATAGAGATTGGAAAGAAGAATGTAGCAAGTTTGAGCGTCTGGATTGATCTCCACTGCCCGGCGAGCAGCTTGGCCGCCTCGTTCTTCATCGCCATGGGTCTTGGCAGCAGCCAAGAGCATCGTCCACGCGACGCTACTGCTCTGGATCGCGCTGTTGGAAGCAAACGCGATAGCTTCGTCCAGCCATCCCACTCGCCCAAACACGTCGATCACGCAGCCGTAGTGCTCGTCGACCGGATCAATCCCAAAGTCCTCGACCATCATCCTGAAGTATTCCCAGCTCTTGCTCGCGAGGCCGGCGTGGCTGCAAGCGCCCAAGACGCTGATGAAGGTAACGTCGCTGGGATCGAAGCCTTCGAGGATCATGGACGTGAAAAGCTCCAACACCTTGGTGGATTCTCCTCGCTGCGCGTGTACTTCGATCATGGTCGACCAGGAGCTCACGCTTCTACGCTGGATTCGATCAAACACCTCCCTTGCTCGAGCCAGGCTCCCAGATCTGCCGTGGGTGTTGATCAATGCATTCGCCAAGACAGTGTCCGAGAGGAATCCAGCAGCTTCCACGCGATCGTGGAGGAACTTGCCGTGATCTGGAGAAGAAGATCCGGCGCAGGCTTCCAGCAAGCTCAGGAACGTCACCTTGGACGGCTTGAGCCCTTCAAAGTCGAGCCTCTGGAAGATCTTGAGTGCTTCCAGAGAACGCCCATTCTGGGCATTTGCAGCGATCATCGCGTTCCAGGACACCAAGTTCCTCTCGCTCATCCGATCGAAAACTTCCTTGGCTCTTGCGATGTCTCCAAACCTTCCATACATACTCAAGACCGCATTGGCGAGATTGAGCTCCATCTCGTGGCCAGCTTCCAGAATTCTTCTGTGGATCATCACTCCTTTCTCGTACTGCCCGAGCCCAGCACAGGCATCTAGAAGGGTGATGTGAGTCACAAAGCTCGGCTTCTCGCCCAGTAAATCCATTCCCTGGAGCATCTTCATGGCGCGATCGTAATGCCTGTTCTCGCAGTAGGCTGCGATCATGGAGCTCCAGGTAACCACATCTCTCTCGCCACACCCATCGAAGATCTCCTTTGCCCGGCCCAGGAATCCACAGCTAGAGTACATGTGGATGAGAGCGTTCTTGAGAGAAACGTGGTAGTCTTCCAAGCTTTCCTCGATCAAGCAGTGGAATTGCTTGCCTCTCGTCCCATCCTTGCAGCTCGCGCAGCAATCCAGGACGAGGAGGAAGGTGATTCTATCCGGCCTCTCGCCGAGCTGCTGCATTCTCGACAAGAACTCGATCGCGCGCTGCTCAGCGCCATTCCGAGAGAATGCCGTGAGGATGTTGTTCCAGGAGAAGACATTTGGGGCGTGGATGCCGTGGAACACCGCTAGAGCATCGCCGACGCGGCCGCATTTGCCATACATCTCCACCAGGAGATTTCCAAGGTACCTGTCTCGATCCAAGCCCCTGGCGGCGATGGCGCCGTGCACGCGCCGGCCCGCCTCTAGATCGCGCGTCGCGAGACATCGCCGTACTGCTGCCTCGAGCGCCGAGTAGCTACGAGCTTCCTCCGACCGATCAAGAACCCTAGCTCCTCTCTTGAGCATCCAAAAGCATCATTCCAGCCAAGATCAAGAATATTCTCAAGAAGGTATTATTCAGAAAATATTCCTTAGGGCTTTGCACAAGGTATATGCTCGAGGATATCCTTGTCATAACACGTGTCACGAGAATGAAGGGCGGGAATGGAGAGAGGAATTTTGTGCTGTGGCGTTCTTCCTTGGAAGAACGCCGCGCGCTCCATTCCATCGATCGATCCACACAAGAGGCGGCTATGGAGGAGCCAGATCTCGGTCCGCGCGAGGAGGGCGCCATCGATCAGGGCGGCATTTGACGCGGATCTCACAGAGCAAATCTCCGGTCAGGGCAAGCTCCAGTCTCCATTCCAGGTAGCGCTAGGGCTGGGATTTCTCGTGAGCTGGGACAGGGCCGTGGCCGGCGCTCTCAGATGGAGTGGAATGCCGGCAGCGGCCAAGAATCTCCCGAGCGCCTCGCTAGGGATGATCTCGCTCGTGGCAGCACTGCTGCTGCTGGATCGACTCGCGCCAGATGCTTGCAGCGGGGTGAATTCTTTCTTCTTCCCCTCGGTGGAGTTTGTCCAGAGATGGATGCCGCTCTTTTATGCACCAGCTCTGGCGATGCTACCGGCGGGAGCCAAGAGCCTCCAAGTCATGGATGGGATCAAAGTGGTTCTTTTGACTGGTAACGTTGTTCTTCGTTTTTCTTCTTTCTTTCTCTGATGGTTTGTTCTTTGTTCTTTGTTCTTTGCTCGTAGTTTTTTCGTGGGCTGGGACACTCACAGTCACGACTCTCTTTACCACTCTTGTCCGGAGATATGCCAAGGCGAGGCTTGAGGAAGCTCCAAGCGGGATCTCTTTGGCTCCTTTTAGCATATGGGAAGCGATACCATGGCTAGCAATTGGAGCTGCTGGCTTCATTCTGGTTTACGTCTCGCCAACTTTGCTAGGCTCTCCTGCAAGGACTTTGATCCCGTTTCTACTGTCGTCGACTGTGGTGGGATTTCTTCTTGGTTCCTTGTGAGTATAATTCTTTCCGATTTTGTTATTACATTTTTTGATAGTAAGTTCCTTTCTCTGTTTGAAGTCTTCCAGGCCCAGTAAAGAGATTCCTTCATCCAGTCATTACGTGTGCCATCTTTGTAAATGCTGCCGCACTTTTCTTCTCCATCGCAACCGAGAAGCAGTTTCTATCCGTGCTCGGTAAGTTGTCTCATCTTTTTGTTTCTCCTTGTTTCGAATGTGCAAATTCCAGGTTCGTACATCACGAATAATCTCAAGGATCCAGGTGCTGGGGATGTTCTTCTAGCCTTTGTTGGACCCCTAGCTATATCATACGGATTCTTGCTCTACCGGCAACGCAGAGTAATACTTTTGTGCTTTTGCTAGCATTTGTTCCTGACTGTTTTCCTGTTTCGCTTAGATTATTGTTCGGCATGGAATTGAGCTGGCCTCAGTGGTATCGGTGGCTGGTATGGTTTCTGTGCTTATCACGACGTACGCTGGTCGTGCACTGGATCTCAGCTCTCAGCTCATAAACTCGGTTGCTCCGAGCAACGTAACGTTTGCATTTGCATTGCCGGTAGGCAATCTCTTACAAGGTGAGACGAGCGTGTCTGACGTAATTTCGATGACTGATATTTTCTTTGTCTGTTTCCATGCAGCAAATCCTTCGCTGGTTGTATCGTGTTGTGTATTGACTGGCATTTTGGGAGCTAATCTTTCGAGGCCGCTTCTTCTCAAAGCTACAAAGTCCGATGATCCGGTGGTGCGAGGACTCTCAGCTGCTTGCAGGTAAGAATAAGAAAACTCTTGCATCGTTTCTAACGTTTGTGATGATTTCTCGGTTTAGTTCTCATGGCTATGGATCGGCGTCAGTCGCTGCGGGAGAGCCGGATTTGCTCCCGCTTTGTGCCGTCGCTTACATCCTCATGGGAACGTTTTGCTCGCTACTTTGCAGCGTTCCAGCACTGGGACGCATAATATCCAAATAATGCGTGTGTGATAATATTTATTTGAGTTTCCCAAAGACCAAAGAACACAACTAATCTAAACCGTTAGATTGAATACCCTGAAATATATAAAAAAAAAAATGGAGATGCTAGGAATTGAACCCAGTCACTTTTGAAATGTCAAATTGTGATGAACCACTACATCTCCTTTGATGATTTACAATTTAATTTATGGAAGTCTATAAATTTTAAACACGTTTAGAAAAATGAACCTTGTCACACTTGGATTTCACCGTTTTTAATTTAATAAATGAATGAATTTTGATTCTTGGACAAGCGTACTGATCCGGCGTAGCTCAGTGATGTGTGCTTCGTCTGGCTCCACTGGTATGATCTTTGCAGCTTTTCCTTGATTCAACAGCTTGACAACGTTGTTTGCAGCCTCAAGCCCCGTCACATATGCTTTCTCCTACAATGACAAAGTTTTGGTTACATCTTGAAAGCACCACGGAATCCAGAGTACCTGAGACCAGGAGCCGTGCCGGGTGATGATCCAGTCACCGGCCATAAACAGGTTTGGAAAGCTTGTGGTTCCTCGCATCATATGTTGGTACGAGCCTTTGAACATCCACAAGTCATATCTTTTGAGCTCGCAAAATTAAAAACAGCTTCTCTCGTACCTGGAGAGAAATGTGTCACGGCTTTCCGGAAGCGGACCACTGCTTGATCGACAACTTCTGCTGCTGCGAATTCTGGAATGCACTTTGCAAGGTAAGTCATCACCTTTTTCACGATCTGGTCGTCGCTCAGGGGCAGAAACTGATTGGCATGATACTGCAAATTGGACAAAATACACATTAACCAGCAGGAATGACTTATCAAAACTTACAAAGTCGGCTTCCACAACAGTTCCTTTTTCGTCCTTGTACTCGTCGTGCAAGGCATTGAGATCAAAGAAAGTCCACCCTGTAGTTTCATCAAATCCGAAACAAGCATTGCTGGGATGATTTATATCAACCTGACAAACAAAATTATTTTGCAGTAAAAGAAGAAACTATGTCAATACCTTACGATCAAGCCAGAGCCGAACGCCAAGGATATCTATAGCTCCAAGGTTTTGTATGTCCAGAAACTCCTCGCTCTGTTGCAACGCAGGACTGTAGCCACGACCAAACAACTATATCAATATATGAACCACAAAATACTGGTCTTCTACCTGGACTCGACAATGCGTTGCATTGCCGTGACACCGACGGAGAAAATAACTGCATCGGCATTGAACAGCTCGTTCCCACACCTCACTCCACTAACTTCCCCAGTAGGCTCGTTGATTGTCAAATCTGTCACTTTTTTGCCACTTAAAAAGCGGCATCCTCGTGCATTTAGCACCTCCAGCCATGGCTTGAAGATTTTTTCTCCAACTGTTCCACGGCACCAAACAACGTCAAAGTCCGACTGCAAATAATAAGATAAACATGAACTGTGAGAACTTTTCACGAGTTTTAACAAAACCAACAAACCTGATGCGCAAGAATGAAATAGTAGAGCATTCCGAGTGTGGCTGCGGCGCTGCATTGTTCTCCAGGCGCGAAAAGTCCAACTAGAAGCATTGGGTTGAAGGCATCCTTGTACACTCGTTCCGAGCAACCATAGTTACGAAAGAGCTCACGAGCGGTTGCTAACAACACGACCTTTAAGATTTTGCATCGTTTGCAAAGTAGAAATTTCACTCACTTTTATCGTATTTTCTCCAGGCACGGTCGCTGTTGTCGAAATCTACCACCGTATACATGAGTGGAAGCGCAGTCAATCGGTCCCAAAGCGGAAGCCTGAGGAACTGCGAACATTTCCAATGCATATCACGTCACGGAATGATCAGGAATTCAAACTACCTCAAACGGTTATGAAGAAACCTGAGTGTATACAAATGTGCCCAAGGGACTTGGCAAACGAGGAAGGTCTTGAAATATTGGAGACTCAACCTGTCAAAGAACAAGCAAAAAACTAAAAATCTAACAAAGAAATCTAAGAAAACAGAAAAGGATGCTAGTTTACCTCCAAACCATTGGGAGAATACTGTGAAGAGCGTGTCCACTTTGTAAAAGGCTTGAGTCCGAGCTCATCAACCAGTGAGAAAATATTCTTGTATGGGTACCAAAATCCTGGTCGAAAGAAGAAAGCTTTCGAAAGGAAAACCAGGAAATCTTTACCATGAATTCCAACTTCCACCGATCGCCCCGACGCAGTTTTCCATCCAGCAACCAATCCTCCAGGTTGAGCTCCGGCCTCAATCAATGTAACATCAAAGCCCTGCATTTTCATCTATAATCCCTTTGCAACAAAAAAGATTCCACTCACTTGTTTGAGGAGATGGTGCGCGGCGCCCAAGCCCGCCCATCCAGCTCCCACTACAATCACCTTCTTCTTCTTATCGATTTCCTGCCTCTCAGCTCTTATCTCACGCAAGCGCCGTCCTCCCCGTCGCCGATTGGAGATCGCCGAGCTCCACAACGGCAATGCGCTCGTCGTGGCCATACAAGAACCCTATCTCGCTAGGCCGGGATGTTTAAATCCCTGGAAATGGATATCCTCTCTAACATTCATCCATCCGTTGTAGTCTAGTTGGTCAGGATATTCGGCTCTCACCCGAAAGACCCGGGTTCAATTCCCGGCAACGGAAAAATTTTAGTCTTTAAAGTTTTTTATAAGCTCTACAGCCCAAAATAATTCGTCTTGATCTAGCGATTTAAAAAATGGCACTGGACGAGACACTTGACGAGATAGACTGCTTGTTCACCTCTAGAAGTAAAAGTAAACACACCTCACTTAGAAACTTGACGTTCTCCAAAGAGCAGCGATGTGTTCTCTTCTAGAACATCGCTGTTCTCTTCTAAAACTTGTGCATCCTGTAAAATTTCTCATGACAAGCATAGAGAGATTGCTGCTAACCTTTCCTTAGGTGTGAACAATCTTCTCCACGACAAGTCAGGATGTGACAAGGCACGACGGTTAGGGCAGCATTCTCATCTCAACCTCCGTCTTCCTACAACACACACAGGCACGCCCACTATGGACGTGATTGATCTCGAGATTGGAAACAAGATCTACATTTCCAATCTCGACGAGTACGCCACCAACGAGGACCTCCAGGTTTCTCCAAATTTTTAACTTTCTCTCTTCTTTAACAAGGACACACTCTTTGTTCAGGAACTCTTTTCTGAAATAGGAGAACTGAAGAGTTGGAGGGTGCACCGCGATAAACTGGGAAACTCAAGAGTAAGTCCAAATCAAAACTGCACATATCTTACTATCCAAACCGATCCATCTCTCAGGGAACAGCGGAGGTCGTCTTCGCACGCCGAAGTGATGCCGAGAGAGCCAAGAAGCTCTACAACAATGTCATGCTTGGTATCAAGAGACTCAGGATTGAGATTGCGTAGAAGCGTAGGAACCTGCTCTGTGCATCTTCTCCAAAACTCGGAAAATTTGTGAATCTACCTCAAGCACCGCTGTTATTCTGCTTCAAAAAAAATTTCCTTTAGATAAAAGGGGTATATAAATATCTGGGTATATTATGTTTCATTCTAGCCTTGAATTTTCGTTGTTGTTATTGATTAAAAATATATTATTATAGAGAGGTTTTGCGAAGGCGCATTCGCGCGACGTCGATTTCGACTACATCAATGTGCTCCAGGACGACACCTTCGATTTCGGTAAGTCGGGCGAGAATGCGTACGAAGCTCTCGGCCCGCTGCTCGTCAACGCCGAGAGCGTGGCGGACGATGCTGAAGCGCGATGGGTAAGAGTTTCTTCCTTGCTCCTAGGATCTAGAACGATTGCGCAGCTAGAAATTTTATTAGGAAGAATGAATTGGAGAAGTTCTGAGTAGTACAAGGATGGAATTTTTCATGTACTGAATATAGAGTATTTTGATGCTTGTGTTCCAGTTTTGCATGAAGCTTGCTGAGAAATTCTACCGAGGAAGAGAACAAATTATCGGTCTGGCTGCTCTGGTGCGCATTTCAGAGGTCTCCGTAGCTCCGAGGCTGCAAGCACAGCACACCAGGAAGATCTTCTCCCGCAAATCTCCGAGTGCGACCAGATAAAGCTCGAAAAAGAAGAACAACAGAAAAGGGTTTGTTCTTGTTTGTTCTTCTTTCTTTTCTAGCACCTTTCATTTCTCTTGTGATACACAGGCAGACTACGAAGAGCATGTTGCTGCAGCAGATGCCGCAGCAGCTGGGATGGCTAGTCTTTACAACACGGACGGAGATGCCACCCTACCGAAAGATATAAGGATGGAGAACTTTAGCATCTCTATGGGCGGAAGGGCCTATCAACAGTGCATCTGTCACGCTTGCTTATGGTCGAACATATGGTGAGCATTTTCGTTTTGTGTTCCATAACTCGAATTGATCAAGTGGTGTGGCTTAAGGTCTTGTTGAGAGAAACGGTACCGGCACATGGCAATGCATGCTATCGATGGACTACCAAAGAATTGAAATCTTACACGTCCAGCAAGAGGTGGTTAATGCAAAGAACCAGTGCCGCTTATATATTAGCTGTAAGTAGCAATGTTTTCTCCAAATTGTCGGTCCTGAAAAGCTGTTGCAGGGATGGATAAGACCTTAGACACAGCATATGCATAAAGCTGCTGTTGTGCGAGATCATCTGGGCCAGAGAGACATTAGAAGAAATGCACTTCTGCTAGGGCATCCAGGGGAGAGCTGGCACAATCCCTTTCTTTACTCCATCCAAGCTTTGTATACCTAGCATAGGCACACACTTTTGTGCTGTTGTGACCCACTGAAGTTCTAGATGTCAAGCTGAGTCAATGTAGTATATCTCCACATGTGCTACCAGCTCGATTGATTTCAAAACATACCGCATTGAGAAAACTTCTAGCATGCGACACAACGATGAGTGTCCTCGGCCACTTCAAAAGATACGTCTCTAGCCACAATACTGAGGTCCAAATGATTCTGCAGGTATTTGATTTTAACACAAAGCAAGACAAGTAATGTTACCGCACCGTTGGTTCATCGAGCAGTAGCAGGTCGGGCTGTATAAACAATGGTATCCGCACACGCCAGCTTCCAGAGAAAGTCTTAGTTTCTCGAACTTGCATGTCGGACGAAAGCTCAGGCCTGCAAGGGCAAAAGTTAGTCACTTACAAAGGAGATTACGACACATTCGAGCGGACGTACGCAGAACATCTAGCAAATCAACAGAAGCCACACAAATCGAATGAGCGTACTCGAGCGCACATCCAGGTTCGCCTGTCTTGACATTCAGTTGACCAGTTGTAACAGCTCGTGCCTATTTGCAGGCATTCGTAGACAAGTTTAGATACAACACAAAACGTGCGTCGCTGGTTCAGTCGAGAATCAAAATAAGCGCATGCCTTCGTCACGATTTTTCTCTTACAATTGTGTGGATTTTTAGGCTTTGGATCGGACCTCCGTTGTAAATGATAGAGAGTATGTTTTGTGCTCATTAAGCTTACTTCTAATATGGTCTTTTCTCCAGCTACAAGTTTGAGTTCCCTGGCTCCATAATTAGCTTCAGGTGACTAATCTATGACTTGCGTCGTGATTGACTTTAAAAATGCTCTACAGTGACACGTCATTTGGATATCCAGGAGGCCCAGTCCTCTCTAGAAACCTGAACATTGGCCTCGACTTGGACAGTCGCCTAGCTGGAAATGTTATACCGGCTCTAAAGTTTTGATATTTTAGTTGTTGGTGCTAATGGGGTTGGCAAGCTGCTGAAGCTGATCTCTGGTGAATCGGAGCTTCGTTTGGTCTCTTGGAAACATGGTGCTTCAAGCCATGTATACTCTATCAGGTAACTCATGAACTACTTGTTTCCTTGACTAAAAGTTTTTATACAAGTGGGCAAAAGAGTTCTGTGGCTTTTGCAAAGATCACATTCAACAAACCACACATTCTTTTACAGGATGATCTTTCAAATCATCTTGTAAGAATCTTCTATTGTCTTCCAACACTATCTTGATATTGCCATGCTTATAGAACCTTGATCCCATGGAAGCATTTATGCAAGGCGTAACACTCTTTCAGGGAGGAAGCATTTATGCAAGGCCTAGCACTCTTTCAGGGAGGAGTTTTAATGGTATGAGTTCCGAAGGATTGTTTTCCTGATGAATTCTTCCAGTTCGTCAACAAAGGTGGCTTCAAGCGGAGGTCCCTCACGAAGAAAAGTAGCTCTGCAAAAAATTGGAGAAGAGATGGATAGATGATCATTCCTGTTGCATTCTTTGCTGCTTGTATTGCTCTCGAGTGAGGAGTGATTTCTCGGCCTTTTTCCATGCTTCTGGCTTTGGCATTAGAATCGCAATGTAGCCTTGCGAGGCTGGCTGCCAAAAGAAAAAGGAGAAAATGAGCTCTAAGAATGGCACAAAAGAAGACGAACTTTACGAGATAGTAGCGAAGGATCGCTTGTCAAGCGCTCGTTCACCTCTAGAAGTTGCCCTCTTATGCAACACCTGCAAAGAAGAAAAACATAAAATCGAGATCTACAGCACAAGAAAACGTCCACAAACCTCACTAGAAACTCGGCATCCTCCGAGGAAACTTTGCACAGGGATGAATTCTCTTCTAGAACTTGCGCATCCTGTAAGATTTGTCGTGAAGAATCACTTGCTATCGATCTAGAGCATTGAGAGCTTGCTGCTGCTAACCTTTTTTCTCCTTCCACTGGCTTTCATGTCAGCACGGCTCTTCTTTCCAACATCGTAGTCTACGATTTTGATCTTCGATGGAGAGCGCAAAGCCAAATGAGAGGGAGCCAGTCCTACAACACACAGTCTACACGCAACTAAGAGAGAAAACTTGAAAGATCGATGAGTTACACACCCGTTTCCATGGCGGTAGAGGTACTGATCGTGAAATTCCTTACCTCCCACATCTGAGTGAGCAAGGGAATGAAATTATAAGCAGAAAAACGCGAGAGATTTTTTTACCAAGCGCGAAGTAGTGCGTGAAATTCGTCTCGTGAGCTGGAGGAGCCCTGGCAGGGAGCTCGTGAGCCCGTGGATACAGCGCCAGCACGGCGGCATTCTCCTCCTCCTTGTCCTCCATTTCTATTCTCAAGAACCCTAAATTTCAGGATTTTAGGGTTCTTATTATTGGAGCGAAGCAATGCCGCGGCAGTATTTGGCACCGCCATTCTTTACCAAAGGATCCTTCTACAGCGTCGTCATCCCGGCGGTCCTCAAGAACAAGCGATTCACTGGCCGGCGGCGCCGCGGGCAGGCCAAGGACAAGATGCCCAGTCGATACGCGGTCTTTAGCGGCGTATCGCCGGCGGCCGAGGTAAGCGATACTCTCGGTCTCTTTTCTAGAAGAATGCCGCTGGTAGTGATTTCCTCCTTGTTTCTTAAGACTCATGGAAGCAAATCTCTGGAGAATTTGAGGAACAAGCGCATGACTTTCAACAAAGTTGTCACGGATCACATTGATCATTTCTCCAAAGGTATCGTTTTGTCATTCTTTTCTCTTCTTTCTGATTTTACTCGTTTCTTTCTTTCATCTTGACACTTTCCAGAGGAGAAATCGCCTGGGCTGTCACGGATTATGGTATCACTTCTCAAAGACGTTCGAGCTAAAGTATGTAACTGGTCTCTGTATTTCTAGTTTTCTGTTGTAAGACGGTACGCTTTCAGGTGAATGAACCTACTGAACTGAGACGAACGGAGGTATGATATTTTTCTTTCTTGCTTGTCATTTTCGGCTGACTGGAGGATTCACGCAGGGCGTGCACTCGGACCTCCTCAAGTTTTTGCTCAACAGGAAACGAGAAGATGCGAGGAGGAAGATTCTCAACTCTTAGGAAAGTTCTCGTGGTTAAAAGGTAGTCTTGCTTCACGCTTTGTGGCTTTATTAGTGTTTTTTTCTAAGTTTCCAGTCAAACTCAGCACCATGACAGAGATATTCTAGACGTGATCAGGAAAAAGAGCTCACTGATAAAGAGAAGTTAGACCGACGAGAGAGACAAACTAGAACAGCTTTAACAGCGCCATTTGAGTATCTACAATCGTTCGGAACAGCTCGTGTACATGCCCAAGCTTCTCACAAAGACTTCCGAACCGTCCGGAACTGTTTTGTATCCGCGTGACAACACCTTGCTGAGCAGTTCGTGCAGCGTCCTCGCACAGCAATCCAAGGTTTCAGGAATCCAGCAACTTGGCAGAGCAGATAACCGTCCAGCCAGTCGGGATCGCTGCTGGAGATTGGGAGGCACAGGCCTGGAACAATCAGCGAAGAGCGGACATGGCTGATTGAACCCATAGAAGAATGAAGATTTTGTTAATCAGTTAGTTTGTGTGAGGTCATTACCAAACTGTTGAATGCAACAAACTGCACCAATACTGGCCACATTTGGTTCACTGCATATTCTAGTTTCTTGGGGTGAATTTGCAGCATCATGCCTTGTTGAAGAGATCCCTGACCTCCATCGCAAGCACTCTCATATCACTCTAGCGCTTGGTGAAAACACCGGGCCCAAACTAACGATGAAAACCCTCTTGGAAGATGAGTAATTGACATGAAAGAAAGTATACAAGAATGTGTTGAACCTCATAGTATGGTAGAAATTGTGAGAGGTAATTGTTTAAAGTATTTGGCTTCAATGAGATGGCAATTTGTGCCCCAAGGAAAAACAAAGGAAATGTTCTTTTAGAAGCAATCTCATACAAAGGAAGAAAGCCTTACTTGATTCCTTTTTTGTAAGATTTCATTGAAGCTATAAGCTTGCAGTTGCTTTGTTGTTTAGAGAGGGAGAAAGAAACATTGACAAGTTCAAAAGGGATTTAAATCAGAGTCTAGAGCTTATGGTATTTGGCCTTTGGGCAATGGTTAAATTGGGAGAGATAACTATATATGGGAATGAGGAGCACACAACTCAGCAAAATGAAGAACTTGAATGCTTAACTTCAAGGGTGGACGAAGGCACTCCACAAGGCTTAGAGAATGGAACCAAGTGCTACAGAAGATGGTAAAACTGCCTTATGAAATATTATGGAATAAGGCACTTACATCATCAACAAGTCTGGGAGGTCCTGTGTTGTTCTGCTTAACCTTTTTGAGGGGAGTAGCATACAAATCACGAGCCACCTCTGCACTGCCACATTTTCAACAATCTGCAAATAATGTACTTAAGAGGCATAGCAACAGATGGCAAGAAACTAAAAAGTATGATTTAGATAGTAAAGGAATCATAGAGCATTTTAGCGGAATTCCCGAGCAATTGCAGGCTTGAGAGGTTGCTTGTGTTTTAAGATGATATTGTGGGCACTTCAGTGGCTCGATGGTTATCTCAACGACAGGAGAACAAGAGCTACTTTCAGAGCTTAGCAGATAATCGAGCTTGGATGCGAGGTTCCGCTCAAATTCTTGCTCGCTGCTGGCCGAGAAAGAAGATGGTGATGAGTCACATCCAGCGATGGTAATACGAGGAAGATAGGCTGAGGGCCGAGCTTAGCTTAAGTGTACTTTCTATATAGTGATTCTAATTCTTTGCTCAGGGATGAAAATTAACATGACACTGCATGTGTTTGTGTTTGTCTGATCGGACAATAAGAGAACGAAACTTAGACAGTACTTTAGACAAATAGAAAAAGTAATGCAATGTTTTGATTTCCTGTGTGCAAGAGCATAGACTCTCAAGTGGTTTATAAGTTCACAAAGGGAAAATAATAACATAATACTGTGAATGTCTGACAGTGCTGCATTTTCAAGAACATGTCCACCAAACTTGTTGCCCTTAGCTCATAGCTTTTCTCAGGTAGGTTTAACGAAGATTGTCGTATGCTTGTCATTAAAGTCGCTCAGTGGCAGATCGCCAGTCTTGTCATTTATTCTTCAATCGTCCACTGTATATGTATAAGATGTTCACTCTATTATTATTTCAATCTTTTTGTCAATGGCCTCTGTCCTAGCTAGAATAGGCGGCGAGATCTTCACTACATACGTCTCAAACCACTAGCACGGTTACACATTGTTTTGTCCAGTTACTCTTAGCAGAGAATCACACTTTTCACAAATTTATCAGCGCACAACCAATACAAGAAAAAGGAAAAACGAAGAACACTCACTCAATCCATGGATAGTAGCTTGGAACGAAGCGGGAGCGCCCGAATCGTTCCAGTCGCAGAAGAAGAAGCGATAGAGATCGATGCCGACGAGAAGCGTCTCAACGAGCTGGGCTACAAGCAGGAATACCACCGAGTTATCAGTCCACTCCAGCAGTTTGCTTACACTTTCACTTACACTGCGCCGCTGGGATTCGTCACGGGTTACTACGGCTACATGTACTGCTACGGTGGTCCGGTTGCCATCTTCTGGGGGATGATCGTCGCCACTCTCGCCAGCCTTTGCATCGTTCTCGCCATCGCCGAGGTCTACTCCATCTTTCCGGCGCTGGGGAGTGTTTATTACTGGGTGGCGCAGCTCATGCCTGATAAGAAAGCGCACTGGCTGTCGTGGGGAGTCGGCTGGATCTACACTCTCGGAGCTGTGTGTGGAACCGCGCTAAATGAGTACCTTCTCGGGAAGTATGTCCAGTCGATGGTGCTTCTCAGTACTGGAGGAGCGCAGAAGGGAGGATTCACCCTGTCGAATTATCAGGCAAGTTGTCAAAAACCAAGAGTTATGGAAGACGAGAAAGTACCTCTGAATTTTTCTCTTAAGGTGGTGCTTGTCACGGCTGGATTTTTCGTGATCCATCTCGGAGTGTCGGTGGTGAGTTCGAAGTGGCTGGGATACTTGAGCTGCGTTGGAGCCTGGTTTCAGCTAGTCTCCACTCTCGTTGTCGCGGTGACGCTCATCAGCATAACTCCCAAGTTCCAGAGCTTCCAGTTCGTCTTTACGAAGTTTGTCAACGCTCCAGGCCAGGGGATCCACAGCAAGTCCATGGTGGTAGCGCTCGGCCTTCCTTACTTGCAGGTAGGATGATCCAGAACTTCTGAATCCGGGTAGAGTTCTTTCTTCTTTCTTCGCAGGCGATTCTCACGGGATTTGATGTCGGATCGCACATCGTCGAGGAAGTGAAAACTGCGGCAATCGCTGGGCCAAGAGCGATGGTGAGGAGCGTCTACGCCACAGCGGGAGTCGACTTGATGCTACTCTTGGTCATGACTTTCTGCATCGTAAATCCGGACGACCTTCTCTCGGAGGACACAGCAACCGGTAAAGTTCTCGCAGCAACTGAAGTTTTCTCCTCCCAACTTTCCTTGATCTTCCAAGCTTTCCACAGGAGGAGGCAATGCATCCGGCGGCATCCAGCTCTTCTATGACTGCTTCCAAGCTCGATACAACCACGGCACTCTGGGAGCAGTGATCTTCACAGGCCTAGCAGCGGGGTCACTGTTCTTCGCCAACATCATCAACGTGACGCTCACAGCAAGATGCGTAAGTTTTCTCCTCCACCACCACCTTCTTTTCCCTGTCCTGGACGTTCCTCTAGCAATCCAAGTAAGTGATCCATCTCTCCATCTATAGGTGTACGCCATGGCCAGAGACCTGGGACTTCCATTCCACGCCACTCTAACCAAACTGACCGCTCGCGAGAAAATCCCTGTCAATGCCACCATCGCCACCGTGATCGCTGCCTTCGCCGCCACGCTCCCATCCCTGGGAAGCGAGGTAGCATTCACGGCAATCGCCGCCATGTCCACAGTCACAGCCTTCATCCCCTACACGATCGTGTTGATTTGCAAGCACCTGGTGAGGAAGAGGGATCTTCCTCCCGGCCCCTTCTCGCTGCGCGGCTGGGGAGCATACCTGGGAGGCGTGGGAGCGATGTGGGGAATGGTGATCACGCTGCTCTTCTGCCTGCCGCCTACGCTGCCCATCCGGCTCGCGACCTTCAATTACACGGCGCTATCGCTGGCGGGGACGCTCGTCGCGGGGATCGCCTACTGGATCGCGCACGGGAGGCACACGTACGCCGGCCCTCGCAGGACCATTTGAGAAGAACATTCCCAAAAGAGAATATGCTATTAGGTCAATATATTCGTTTTGTCAGCAAGAATGACTTGACCACGTGATTCTTTGACGAATTTTCAAACTTTATTGACCCACGTCCGTGCACGGCCAAAACTCCACCAATAATGCTTCAATTCAGCCAAGCTTTTGGATATGGCGCCCATGCTTTTGCTGTTTTTCCTCTGCGCATTAGTTCATTGCCTCCGGGCTGTAACAGAGGTTGAAGTTCTTCTCGATTTCAAGAAGAACATCATCAATGGAGCATCCCTTTTGCCCGATTGGAATGCCGAGAATTCGACCCTGTTCTGCAGCTGGAGAGGCGTATTATGTGACGAATCCGGTGCCTATGTCACGGCTCTAGAACTTCCTGGCATGAACTTGACGGGCAGGATCACCAATCAGATCGGCCATCTTTCGTCCCTAAAAGGCCTAGATCTCCATGAGAACAACTTCTTTGGTGAAATTCCTTCGAGCCTTGGGAACTGCTCGAAGCTCTTCTATGTGTATCTTTATGCGAACCATCTGTCGGGTGCAATCCCCGCAAGCCTGGCGTTTTGCGACTCTGGCCCAATCCGGCACCTGCTGCTGAGCGACAATTCTCTCGAGGGAAGTATTCCAAGTTCCTTCTGCAACACGTCTAGTATGGTCATCAGATTGAGCCTTCGCTCCAACAAGATGAATGGCAACTTGTCATGCAAGCCACAAATTATTCGTCACCTTGATCTTTCCCACAACAGATTCACTGGATCTATACCTGATAACTGGACCGTCAACTATCTAGATCTATCATACAACTCTCTCTCAGGGACAATCCCGGCAAGATACTCTGATGCAGTGATTCTCGACCTCTCCAACAACATGCTCTCGGGAGAGATTCCAGCTCCAAACAACAACTGCTTCTGGCTGCAGATATTGGATCTCTCTTACAATCGTCTAACCGGTACGTTCCCAGAATCTCTTGGGACTTGTATGCACCTTCATATTCTCAATGTTGAGCGAAACCTCATGGCTGGAGAGATATCCTTGAACTTCAGCGGGCTCGGAAATCTTAACTCCCTTCAACTCTCTGGAAACCAATTCAGCGGTCTTATCCCGAGAAGTTTCTATTCTTTCCCGGGCAGGCTCGACTCAATGGAAAGGTCACCTATTGACACAAAGTATGTCTACTGCAACTCTGGTCTCTTGCTCCTGGATCTGAGTTATAATAACTTCTCTGGCACATTTCCAGAGATATTTTGCACCTGGCACTGCTTGAAAGTTCTCCTCCTCTCTTCCAACCAGCTGTCCGGAACGATACCAAAGTGTATAGGCAACATCAGCAATGCCAGGGTGATCGATCTGTCCAGCAACAAGTTCTCAGGGGAGCTCTCCACCACATCGTTGATCAACCTGACGGCGTTCAGGTCAGTGTCGAATTGGAGCATTGGATGGTACAGCTTTCTCAACCTTGGGGACAACTCTGGCACTGAAGCGGACGACTTCACCGCATATGATAAGCCTTTCGACTTCAACGTGAATGTCAAGGGGCGTCGATCCACGTACCAGAAGCTGAGCGATTCTTTCACCATGTTTGACGTCTCCAGCAACTTGCTTCGAGGGCACATCCCACCATTCGACCACCTCCAAGGTCTCATGCACTTGAATCTCTCCTTCAACAAGTTCGATGGGCAGATCCCTCGGGAGCTATCCGGTCTCAAATCCCTCGAATCACTCGACTTGTCCAGCAATGCCTTGTCTGGAAGTATACCTCCAGCCCTCGGCGAGATCTCATCGTTGTCAAGCTTCAATATTTCCCACAACAACTTGAGTGGTCGAATTCCAAGTTCCGGAAACCTCAACACTCGGTTTGTGGAGGCGGCATTTGATGGTAACCCTCTACTGTGCGGAGCACCACTGCCACCTTGTCACGTCCCAAGCTCAAGTCTATCGCCCAGGAGCCCGGTTATCAATGTAAGTTCTTCATGGGACCAAATCATCGCAGAGAATATTGCTTTCTATGCGGCAGTGGCCACTGGTTTTTCTATTTCACTGAGTTGTGTGCTCTTCACAAGGATTGGGGTGCTCCTGGAAAACTTCATAAGGTCAGTTCTGTACAAATCTCTTTCGATTCATCTTAGAAGATCGAGAGTGGTATGAGTTCCAAACTAAAGATGAAATGAAAGACGATGGTGTGATGAATGAAGGCACTGGCGGAGCTCATCAGGGAATGCAAGAGCGTCGCTGAGGCACGAGAATTCCACCGCCACATTGTCTCCACCGACTTGACGAGCTGCGCTCATGGCGTCTACCTCTCCAACCTCCTCATCGACGCATTCGGGCGATGCTCCAGCGTCCAGGACTCCTGCATCGTCTTCCACTCCCTGCGCCCGCGAAACTTCTTCTCCTGGCGATCGCTCCTCGCGGCCTGCCTCCACGACAGCCTCCTCGCCGAGGCGGCACAGATCCTCGCAAAGACGCCGCAGATGGACGTCGTCGGCGGCGCTTCGATGGTGGGAGCGCACGCGCAGAGCGGCGATCCCGACGCAGCCAAGGCGGGGTTCGATCGCATGCCCTGCCCGAATTGTATCACCTGGACGGCTCTTCTCTCGGGATATGCCAGGAACGGGCATTTGGATCGAGGAAACCCCCACAGCCACCAAAATTCCTTCGAGGTTGAGTGTAAATTCCATAAGGGATTCATACTCATTGAAACCATAAAGCCACAAGAGGATGGAATTTGGTCCTGGAGAAAATATCAAGCTCAACAATACTGAAGGAATCTGGCAGAGAAAAGAATGAATAACAAACCCTAAATTCGGAAATGACGTATACAGAGTGTATTTTAAGAAATGGTCTAGTGGTATGATTCTCGCTTAGGGTGCGAGAGGTCCCGAGTTCAATTCTCGGAATGCCCCATTATCTTATTTCTTTTAGAAGAGAAGGCTTCTTTGGCGCCACGCCCAAGCAATGACTTGCCACCGAAGAAGAAAGTTGTAAGAAAGGATCACACACGCCCCATAGAGTGCCCACACGCAAATCACGAATGCAACTTTGCCCGCCACAAACACGCACGCCGCCGCCATAGCCGACGCCACCGCCGCCCCTACCTTCTTCCAAAACGCCACCGCATCGTCGCCCCAATCGCGGCCACCTCCATCCCCACGCCGCTGACGGCGGCGGCGGCTCCTCTTGCGCTTCCTCTCGATCTTCTTCACGCCCAGAACCTCCACATCGATTGATTTGAGATCATCTCTTTCTCTTCTTCCTCTTCTTCCACTTTTCCTTGGGGATTTCGATCCGCCCTTGCCCTCGCTTGAATCGCGACGCTTGCTTCTCCTGGACGCGCTCCTCGCCATCCTCGCGGGGGAATTTTCCCGCCCCTTCATAGCCCTAAACTTGAAATTATTAGGGCAAATGGCGGAGCTCCAGCAGAGCCGCGATGGGTGATCCTCTCCTCTGCTCGCGGCAATCGGCCACACGATTCGTCCAATCACAGTGGTGCGGCGGCAATCACAGCTGCCCGTTTTGCAGGAATCACGAGGGGACGAGACATTCGCATTCCGGGAGAGCGAGCGCTGGATTGGAGCGTCCGTTCCTGCTGTGGATTCTTCGCTGCCGCTGTCGCGCGCTGGACTTGGATGACATGAGGAGGTCGTGAAAGCCGATCTTCGAGATCGCTCAAGGTTGATCGATCAGTCATCAGTCATCGTTTTGGTGGCGCCCTTTGAAGCTCGCTTCCCGTTCGAGACGTGGATTATTCCCATCAACCATAGTTCCAACTTTGAGAAGACGAGCGATTCCAAGGTGATGATTCTTCTTTCTTTCTTTTGGTTTACTCTCCACTAACGCATGCATTCTCGTGTATAGATCGGGGATTTGGGGAGATTACTTCATCTAACATTGAAAAAAATAGTGCAGCAATTTCCAGGCGCTCCATACGACTACGTGCTTTACAACAATCCTTTCTGCAAGGAAACCAAGACGGAGTATTTCCGCTGGTACATTGCAATCCTCCCTCGACTGGGAGTGCTGGGAGGCTTTGAGCTTGCCACTGGTTGGACCATCAACACGGTGGCTCCGGAGAAAGCCGCTCAAACTTTGAGGGAGTGCGTCCTCAAATGATCTGGTACATGGTTAAGAGTTTCTCGCTAGAACAGTATCTCTAACAGCTGGTGATTCTTCGTTTCAGGTGCGGATTTTTCTTATCATTCAAGCAATGCTTGACAATTTTTCTCGGATTGTAAGAGAGGTAAATAAATCAATCGAACAGTTTCTTCTTCGATGGTTCCATTCGCACAGACTCTTACAGGTTCGTGACTTTCATGCTCACTGTGCTCTCTCAATTGAGGTAAGCTCTAGCATTGTTCGCATTGCATTAAGAGCTTGCTCGCTCTGCGTTCTTCCATTCTCTTGACCTTTGCTCTTAGTTTTTTGACGGCTTCTCACAATCCTCGTGTACATGGTTTTCTATTCTAAAACTCGCAGTGACAAATGACACTGAGCGATTCTATAAACTATCTGGTAAGATTTTTACATTGTCATGGAATGAAGAACGTGGACGATTTATTTCTCTGTCGATCTCCTTTTCTCTTCCATTTGATAGGGAACGAACGAGACCATAGCAGAATCCTCGTGTTGGTAGCGACATACGATGGCCTTCTAGATCAAAGAATCACTGTCTTATCGATCAAAGAATCGTGCATACTGGAGTTAAATCGCAGAAAGGTTAGTTGTCTTGACTGTTCCTCACTCTCAGAAGGAATCTTTGTTCAGCGTACGAAGAGTTTGTTCCTGGACTGCAGCACAACGATAACAGCAGGGTTCTTTTGAGTTTAGGGTAGGTTTTAAACATACTTAAGGCTTCTTGAACTCGGTCTTTTGGCTCCAGCGATCGCATCATTCCAAGAGTAAGCCATTGTGCTCTTTCTAATGTTGTAATTGCTTCTTTCAGACCTTGCAGTGTAACCTTCATGATCCCAATCAACGGGGGTATGGTTATATTGAAACATACCCCATTCCTTGCGGGATTGCACTGGGAGACCTGTCAGTCTCTCTTGTGCATTTATCTCTTGCATTGGGAAGAAGAATCTGGTCGTGGAAACTTATTTGGGTGGAGTAGCTATTGCTTTCATCCTGTTTACTATGTATGATCTTTAGCAAATTTCTGCACTTGCCATAGCTATCTCATTTGGGTACGATACACTCTATATTTCAAGAAAAAGATAATGTTTTGAATTTCAGTGGGGAACTCCTAAAGCATCAAATAAGTCTTTGATCATCTTATGTTTGGTGAATGGTGTCATCAGTGGTAAATGGCTCTATGTTAGTGTGTTGAACATATGATGGTTAGTATATTTATTTTATTACTTTCTTATCAGATGTTGAGTATATTAATAGGTCTTTGGAAACTTTTTTACCACATGGCTTATAAGCTACCTTTTAAATTATTATCGTCTAAAACTTTTTTGACCATGAATAAAACTTTTTTGATGTTTTGTCATCTTTTATAAATTTATTAAATTTGTACGAATAGTTTGTTTTCTTGTAAAATAGTTAAATCTCTCCCACTTACGCATATCCAGCCCATTTCACTCTAGAAAATTGGAGCATGAGTGATAAGCTTGCCGCTTCTGCTGCCTATTCCCGAGACGCCATTGGAATGAGTGAAGCAAGCTCGTAGATGCCTTCCGGTGCTTGCAGCAACGTACGCATTGCCAATCGTAAATTCAAGGAGATAGTTGCAACAAACGCCTTTTAAAAAAACAACTCATCTAGCTGCTACTCATTCTATTATATATTCTCGCCAAAGTTATTCCATGCTTGGGATCTTTGTCAAGCAAGCTAGTTTTGAAGATGATATTGAACTTGGACGACCTCCTGCAACTAAGCCTTCTTTTCATCGTTATCTGCAACTAGATGGGGCGCCAGCGAAATTCGAAAAGAAACAAACCTCTTCTCAACAGGCCAGTCTGCGGTTGCAATCACCGTCCCGTACTTGGCTCTTCCCGATGACAAGCTGCATTTCAGTGTCCTTGTACAGAATTGATCAGCGGCTTGAAACCTATTAAGATAAACCGACGATCATTTCTTGCTCCATATCAATGCAGCTTCTGATGGCGACCGAGAGCGAGCCCTCCTTGCCATTCTCCACTCCTGCCGCCCTTGCTTCTGCTTCTTCTGCTCTTCAATCGTCAGGCAATCGCGTAACAAGAAACTTACCCGCTTAGATGTCCGATGACCGAAATAGATAGAACATGAGCTCACATATGGTATTCAAAAGCTATGATTAATTCAGGCAAAGTTTCTCCATTCTTATGCCATCAAATTAGTCCCAAATCAACCAACAGCAACACACATTCTTGTTTCGTTATCCATGTCAACTTTAGAGGATGACAATGAAGTGCTAGACAAATCGGCCAGCAGCGAGCACGCAGCAGAGTTCCCAGGATCCAGCGCCAGAACTCCTTGCGCCGCACGAGCTCCCCTCGCAAGATCATTGTGGATCCTACACCCTCCAAGCAAAGCCGTCCACTCCACAACATCCGGCTCAAACGGCATGCTATACACAAGCTCCTCCGCATCGCCCAAATGCCCAGCTCGTCCGAGGAGATCAACCAGCGCGCAATAGTGCTCCCTGTGAGGGCAAACTCCATAGTCCGCCACCATTGTCACAAAACACGCGCGTCCATCGTAAACAGTCCCGCCATGGCTACACGCCAGGAGAACGCACGTAAAGCATATTCCATCCGGATCTATCCCGTCCAGGGAGATCTCCCGGAAGAGCTCCAGCGAACTCGCGAGCTCCCCGTCCTGGGCGAGCGCTCCCAGCATTATACTCCGCGTGGGGGCATCGTGGCAGGGCATCCCATCGTACACGTGTTTCACATCCGTGAGACGGGCGTGCCTGCTGTAGCCGGTTAGTACGGCACCGTAGGTGGCCAAGTTGCGGTACGGCATGCGCTCGTATGTGGCCAACGCTTGCACCATATGCCCGTTCTGGGCATATGCGACGAGGATGCTGGCCCAGGACACCACGTCACGCTCCCGCGAGGAATCAAAGATTGACTTTGACTCGTCAACGCTGCCGTAGCTCCCGGAGGTGTTGACCATGGCGTTCCAGGACGCCGTGTCGTGGCAGGGCATCTTGTGGAAGAGATTCCTTGTCTGGTCAAGATACCCTTTCGCGGCATATGCACCGAGAAGAGTGGTCCACGCAGCTACGTCGCGAGAGGGCATGCGATCAAACCAGAGTTTCGTGTTGTCGATGCTCTCGTTGATGGAATTCTCGCCCAGTATTGCCGTGTAGACATCTTTGTTCCAACCAGGCATCAAATCGAAGACTCGTCTCGTTTGATCCGAGCTTCCAACTTGGCAAGCTGCCGAGAGAAGGGCATACCACGCAACGATGTTCCTCATCGGCATGGAGTCAAAGAAAACGAGAGCCTCGTCGATGAGTCCCCGCTCGCAGTAGGCTCTCAGGATTGCTGTCCAGGCAACGAGGTCCCGGAGCGGCATTCGATCGAAAACACGCTGTGATTCCCGCAGCTGGCCCCCGTGGTCGTAGCCAACCTGCAAGATTGTCCACGACACGACACTGCGATCGCGCATCGCGTCGAAGAGTTTCTTGGCCTCCGCGACGCAGCCGCCGCCGTATGCCTCGAGCATTGTCGTCCAGCAAACGGCGTCCCAGAGCGGCATCACGCTGGACACAAAACTCGCCTTTGAAAAATGCCCATTTTGGGCAAATGCTACGAACATGCTAGTCCAGGAAGAAACATCCCGCTCTTGCATTTGTGAGAAGATGTCTTCGGCTTCAGCCTCAAGGCCGACTCTCGCAAATCCAGCCAGCATCGAATTCGAGGAGCCCAAGTGCCACATTGGCATCGCGTCGAAGATCATCTTTGCTCGATCCAGATGCCCGTTCCTGGCATATCCCGAGAGAAGCGCCGTCCAGGTGATACAATTCGGGCAGGGCATGCGATCAAACGCCGCCTTGGCTGCGTCGAGATCGCCGCTCTGCGCGTACGCTCCCACCATCGAAGTGCCCCCGACAACGTCCATCTGCGGCGCCTTCGCGAGGATCTGTGCCGCCTCGGCGAGGAGGCTGTTGTGGAGGCAGGCCGCGAGGAGCGATCGCCAGGAGAAGAAGTTCCGAGTGCGGAGGGAGTGGAAGACGATGCAGGAGTCCTGGACGCTGGAGCATCGCCCGAATGCGTCGATGAGGAGGTTGGAGAGGTAGACGCCATGGGCGCAGCTCGTCAAGTCGGTGGAGACAATGTGGCGGTGGAAACCTCGTGTCTCAGCGACGCTCTTGCATTCCCTGATGAGCTCCGCCAGTGCCTTCATTCATCACACCATCGTCTTTCATTTCATCTTTCCTTCTATTTGATATTTACTCTCGACGTCGATGCTCTTAACATGAATCGATAGAGATTTTTTTTATGAAGCTTTCCAGGAGCATACCAATGCTTGTGAACAGCACACAGACAAGTGAAATGTAAAAACCAATGACCCCTGCCGCATAGAAATCAACCTCTCCACAATGATCTCGTTTGGGCTCCTGGGTAGTGAGCAAGGTGGCAGTGGAGCTCCACACAGTAATGGGTTGCCACCAAATGCCGCCTCCACAAACCGAGTGTTGAGATTGCCGGAACTTGGAATTGGACCACTCAAGTTGTTGTGGGAAACATTGAAGCTCGACAGTGATGACACTCAAGTTGTTGTGATGAACGCCTTAAGCACTCGCTCTACCTGGTCGATAGGAAGCTCCGCGAATTGGATTCCATGCTCCGGCGTCTTCACGACCACCTCATGCGATCCAAATCCAGAGCGCCGGCTTCGATGACAATCCTCATTGATCGTGCACGACGGCGACAGCGAAGAATCCACAGCAGGGAATGCGTTGTAGCCTGTCTCGTGCTCGTGATTCCTGCAAAACGGGCAGCTGTGATTGCCTTAATCTTTCAAAAATAACTTAAAGTTTAGGGCTATGAAGGGCCCTGGCGAGGAGCAGGAGGCGTCTAGAAGATCGAGGGATCAAGATCCAGAAAGAAAGGAGGAAGAAGAGGAAAAGATGACCTCAAATCGATTGATGTGGAGGTTTTGGATGTGAGGACGATTGAGAGGAAGCCCAGGAGGAGGCACCGGCGATTGGGTCGACGATGCAGTGGCGTTATGGAAGAAGGTAGAGCTGGCGATGGCGGTGGTGTGCGGGGCAAAGTTGCATTTGTGATTTGCGTGTGGGCACTCTAGTTTGCAATTTTTTTTTACAACTTTCTATTCACCAAAGAAGCCTCCTCTTTTCAAATTTACAATATAATAAAAGCAAGAAAAAGGGACATTATGAGAACTCTTGCACCCTAAGCAAAATCTATACCACTAAACCAACCTTGAAGACTTTAAAATTTATTATAGTTCTAAGGAAATATGAAAGAGATAGAGTTTAATTTGATATTTCACAATAATAGCACTTTAACATTTTACATATAAATTTACACAATTGAACTATTAATTTTTGTACTTTTCAATTTAATTTAATTAATTAATTAATATTGTTATAGTCCAATAGTTTTTTATTTTATAATCTTTTTTATATTTAGGTTCTTTACAGTGTTTTATGAGTATAAAAGCTTTTATAAAAATAATTCCTTGACTTAAAAGGCATTATGATGGTTACAATCATGTCGTTACCTCTTCAACTAACTTTTTTTTATAAGGAAGAATTATATACTACAATAGAAAAAACTTCAATAAATGATTAAAATTTTAAAATTTTATTAATGATAATCAACTATTTTGTTTTTAAAAATAAATTTAAAACTCACAAATAAAGTATAAAATGTATTTAAAATATTCTTGGATAAAAACTATAATGATAGGTTTAAATTACTTTTTTAATCACTTTTTATATGTGTAATTTCACTGAAAATGTATTTTTTATTTTCTAAAGATATAAATTATCTTTTTAATAATTTTTATATGCTCATGTTATTATTGATATTGCTTAGATGTATCCATCTTTAAAAGAACTAAAATTATAAAATGTTATTAATGAAAATAAACTATATGGTAAAATTTTGCATTTATTTTTATTTTAAAAATAAGTTTAAACCTCATAAAAAAGTTTTAAAAGTATTGAGAATATTCTTGGATAAAAAATTATATGCTAGGTTTAAATTAATTTTTTAATCACTTTGTAATTGCACTTAAAATATATATTTATTTTCCAAATATATAATTTAACTTTTTCAATTTTTTATATGCTCATTTTATTATTGATATTTCTAAGATATATACATCTTCTAAAAAACTTTTATGATTAATTATATATTGAGATTTTGTTATTAGATGAACTATAGTGTACTCTTCTTTATTCAACTTAACCTTTAATAATAATTATTTATTAAGATTTTATTTTTTTAATTTTGAGAATAACACAATATAATACAAGTAATATGGTTGGGATTTAAACTGTAGCATTCACATATTTTAAATTTACTTTTTGTATGTAGTGATTGCCTCGTTATTATGATTGATATTAAATGGTTGATAAATAAAATATTAAAATTTTCTCTTCAATTTTTTAATTTTTAGTGATCCCACTAAAATAGATTATTGTGAATGTTTATACTTCATGGTTTTTTGTTTTATGAGTTGTTGAGATCATTCATAAATTTTAACTTTTTAATTTTTTAAATTTTTAGTTTTTATTTTTTAATTGTTTTTTTGAAAAATATAATTTTTAATGTATTTTTTAAAAAATATATAAAAGAAAATAAAAAACCTTTGATCAATTAACATTGTTTGAATAATTTATTTTAGTTTTATTGATCTCCTCATATAAACTTAACTGAAAGCTGAGAATGCAACAACAACAAATCAAAACTGACTTGGGAAACAATTTGTATGGGATTTAATTTTTTATTTGAGTTTTTTTTATTATGACTCCTATGTAGTCCCTTTTACATAGGTTTGAAATTTTTAAATACAACACATGTTCATGATACTTGAATTCAGTCATGGAATTTCCAATGGCACAACCAAAAGGATAATGAAGCTTGTAGCTGCCAATCATAAATTCAATGTGATAGATGCAACAAACGCTTTCAGAAAAAACAGCTTAGATAGCTGTTGGCAAATAAACTTCATGCCAGCATTTGCTTGACAAAGATCCCAAACAAGGAGTGTTGAGCACATACCTGCCTGCTGTGCTTGATTCGGGCAAAGTTTCTCCATTCTTATGCCAATCGACCTTCACTTGGATTCAACCAACAGCAACACACATTCTTGTTTCGTTATCCACGTCAGATGACGATGAATTGCTAGACAAATCGGCCAGCAGCAAGCACGCAGAAGAGTTCCCAGGATCCAGCGCGAGAAATCCTTGCGCCGCACGAGCTCCCCTTGCAAGATCATTATGGATCCTACACCCTCCAAGCAAAACCGTCCACTCCACAACATCCGGCTCAAACTGCATGCTATACACAAGCTCCTCCACATCGCCCAAATGCCCAGCTCGTCCCAGGACCAGCACGCAATAGTGCTCCCTGTGAGGGCAAACTCCATAATCCGCCACCATTGTCACAAAACACTTGCGTCCATCGTAGACAGTCCCGCCATGGCTACACGCCAGGAGAACGCACGTAAAGCATATTCCATCCTATCCCGTCCATCCGGAAGCCTTCCTTAAATTGCAAAGAGTGATAGAACAAAAAAAAAACCTTTCTTTACACTCATTTGATATTCTCAATGATCTGGCCTTGCTGGGCACTGTGGAGAATCAAGTCCTCCATACCTCTTCACATTGTCCAACATGACAAGTGGCAAGTGCAAACTAGAACACCAAAAATTTTAAATGCAGTTTTATAAACTTATGTGCTCACCTCTTGGGAGAAGAACTTGAGCTAGGATCATTTCTCTGCCTAGAGAAAATTGTGTGTCTCTGCTTGTGTACATGCATGCTCATAGATGTTAGAGCAAAAGACTAACATTTGCTCATAGTTAGTTTATGAGCTAACTAAACTCATAGTTAGTTTGTAAAGTGCTCATAGTTTTCTAGGACCTTCATTTGCTCATAGTTACGATCAGCTTTCCAATCTGAAGTAAAAGGCTGTGTTTAAGTTCTATAGTCAAAATCTTCAAGGAAGTTTTTGGAAAATGAATATGAATATTTATATCATTTTAATTTATATGAAGGTCCTAGAAATTTTGAATTCAATTACTAAGTATAAAATAATCCAAAAAGAATCTTTATTGTTTAATGTTTTTTTCTCTAACTATTCAACATAATAGGAAAGCAAACCAAGCTTTGCTGTGTAACAAAATTCTTATTTTATACAATTGACATGGTTATAAGTATTTGTTGCCCACCAAATTTTATTTGGTCTTTTCACTTCATAAGAAACTAGATTGCAATCATTTTGTAAAGTTAAAAATGTTATAGATAAACATTTAATGCAATATTTATTAATAGACCACATAATAGTATTTTTTTCAGAATATAATACTATATTGCCATCTGTTTGAAGAGTAAAAACACAATGTCCAAAATAATCATATTTACTTCCTTTACTCCATAATAAATATTTTCCAGAATATAAAGAAACTTTACAATTTGACTCAACCAGTAAAATATTTTTCCCATTTGGAGATGTTATAAATTGGTTGGTATAAAGTAAATTATTTTTAAATCCAATTTTCAAAGATGTTTTACTCATATCACAATTATTAGTACTATGTAATGAATAGGTATTATCTTTATTTTTGTATCTGTTGTGATTATATTTAAAAACTATACTATATTCAAGTTGATAAAGTGTAGAAGTTATTTGACATTCATCAGAACGTGCTTTAATTAAAGCATTTTCGTATGAATTAAGTAATCTTCTAAATGTAGCTCTTAATGAATTACCATGGATTGTATTCATATTATTTGAAAATGGACTCAATTCACAATAAGGTGGGTTACCTCCCATTCTAGAAAAAGTCACAACCGCATAACCTGTAGAGCCTAAATTAACCACAAATAAATCTTCATAATTTACTGGATAACTTGTATTTATTGTATGAATTTTACTTAATAAATTATTAAATCCATGATTAATAATCATTCCTATTTCTTGTTCTGACAAGGAATTATTTTTCCCCCAGTAAACTTCAGGTGTTCCATAAACTATAGAAAAATTAAACATTATTATTGTTAAGTTTATTAATTTAATCATTCTTAAAATATACTTTAATTGATATTATAGATAATTTCAATTTATAGAAAAGTAATTTACTTTACCTTTATTTAAAATTGTATTATTTTTTTAATAAGCAATAGTGATAATATCTAATTAACTACATGTAAGACACAAATCCCTAAACCCCAAAGTAGAGTAGAAAGGGTGCCATATGGTAGTGGTCGAAGTAGAAATTTAACAAACATAATATATTTGGATCAAAGGCTTTGTCTTGGAAAGTTGAAAGTGGGAGTGAAACTTCAAACGAAGTGCTCAAAAGATGAGCACGAAGCAATTGATGAATGAATTTTTAAAAAGGGATACAAGAAGGATTGATACATGGCAAGTCTTGTGACACATGGAAGTTCAAGAACGAGTCTAAGATGGAGTCTAATATGGACTTGAGATGGAGTTTAATATAAACCCAAAATGGACCTGATATGGACTTGAGATGGAGTCCAAAATAGGTCTGAGATGGACTTAAGATGGAGTTCGAGATAAACTTGAGATGGAGTCCGAAATGGGTCCAAGATAGACCTAAGATGGAGTTCGAGATAGGTTCGAGATGGACCTGATATGGAGTCTGAGATGGGTCCAAGATAGAGTCTAAAATGGACTTAAGTGTAAAAGACTCACTTAACCACACCTTTAACCACTTGAAAGAGTTTCACTCACAACCTCTATAAATTTTATTACGGACTTGAAGACTTACCAACCCCATAAATGCAATCTATGCCACTTAGCTTTTGCACTTGGTCCAAGTGCTCCACATGTCTAATCCTTTAACTAATACCTAAAGGTACCACCAATATATGAATTTATTACATTAAGGCCGTGCTCATTCATTGTTGTTACATTGGTAGTCCAAGACCACCCACATTACAATTTTGTCTCTTGAAAACTAGGCCATCCGTTTATAAGTTGTCATCCCTTGATCACACCTTAGTGACATGAGGAACACCCTTCCCCAATATCTCTTTTTCAATCCCTATTAAATCCTTCTTCATCCACAACTATGTTCACTAACATTGTCTTTAGGTCAAGGCCCAAAGGCCCAACCACTACATCCCATTAACCTTTGGGACTTCCTTGCCGCATGACCACATCCTTGGTCACCACTCAAGAGGACTACTCCTCTTTTTTTCCACATTCTTGAATTTAGGATGACATTTCGAAACACCAAGGCACTATGCAAGCCTTGTGGGTACTCTTCCCACCATCTGCTTTTGGGTGTCCTAGCTAGATGGCTAAAGCAAGGTTCTGATGAGCCACACCAAGTATCCAAGTATGTAATGCAACCCACACTTGGACTGGGAGTATTGACCATTTGATCTCCCGAGGGAGCTAAAGCTAATTCTTGAACACTTCATCAAGTTACTTTGCTTGTTTATTTGTATTCACTCCCTACTATATTTTTGGAGCTCACCAAACCCTGAGGGGTTTGGAAGACAATTGCTTTGGGTTTTCACCTTCAAACTTAGACTTGGACTTGGACTCAAACTCAGACTCAGTCTCAGTCTCGGTCTTGTACTCGATCTCAGTCTCAACCTCAGACTCCATCTCAGGTCCATCTCGGACTCTATCTCGAGTTCACCTTAGACTCCATCTTAGACTCCATCTCAAGTCCATCTCAAACACCATCACAGACTCCATCTTAGACTCCATTTTAGACTCCATCTTGAGTCCATATCTGTAGCGCACCTTATCTCTCTCCCCTTAAGCCAACTGGAAAAGGGGCAATTGCTTGATGAGAGAGCCCTTAATGGCTATTTTATCCCCATTTATCCCCCAAGGTTCCAAGGATCCACAGTGACAATATATCCAAATCTCATCCCATGATCACATGCGCTACAATATCGGGTCCATCTTGGGTTCATATTGGACTCCATCTCAAATTCCATCTTGGACTCCATCTTGGGTCCATCTCGGACTTCATCTTGGACTCCATCTTGAACTCCATTTTATGTCCATCTTGGACTCCATCTCAGGTCCGTCTTGGACTCCATCTTAGACTCTGTTTCAAGTCCATCTCAGATTCCATCTCAGACTCCATCTTGGATTCCATCTCAGACTCTATTTTAGGTCTATCTTGAACTCGTTCCTGACACTTCCATATGTCATAACACTTGCTATGTGGCAGTCCTTTTTATGTCTCTTTTTAGAGACTCATTCACTAATTGTTATTCATCCCTCGAGCATTTCATTTGAAATTCCATTCCCACTCTCGAGTTTTCAAGTTAGAGCATTTGGTCCAAATATGTTACACTTGTTGGACTTCAACTTTGACCACTATTATGTGGCACCCTTTCTACTCCGGTTTAGGGATTTATGTCTCACACCAAGATGGAGTCCAAGATGGAGCTCAAGATGGACCCCTGATGGAGTCTAAGGTTGAGGCTGAGAAAGAGACCAAGATTGAGTCCGAGACTGAGTTCAAGACCAAGACTAAGTCCGAGACCAAGTCCGAGACCGAGTTCAAATCTAAGTCTGTAGCGCATGTGATCATGGGATGAGATTTGGATATATTGTCACCGTGGATCCTTAGAACCTTGAAGGATAAATAAGGATAAAATAGCCATTAAGGGCTCTCTTATCATTCTCTCCCCCTTTTCCAATTACCTTAAAGGGAGAGAGATAGGATGCATTACAGAGATCGAGTCTAAATCCGAGTCCGAGTTTGAGTTTGAATTCGAGGGTGAAAGCCCAAATCCCAAACTCTAAGGGGTTTGTGAGCTCCAAACGTATAATAGGGGGAAGACTCTAGTGGAGCTAGTTTAGTCAAGAAAGGCCAATGTGATAAAGGAAGGCTATACCCACGTGGTGGATGAGGTTATAACCATTGAAGAGTCCAAGACTAGAGTGAATGCAGTCAAATAAATTAGGTAACTTGGTGAAGTGTTCAAGAGCCAACTCTACCTCCCTAGGAGATTGAATGGTTGATGTTCATAATCCAAGTATGGGTGGCACTACCCACTTAGATACTTGGTGTGGTTCATCAGAACCTCGCTCTAGCTTCATAGCTAAAACACCTAAAGGTGAAAGATGGGGAAAGTACCCACAAGGTTTGTGTAGGGCCATGGTATTTTGGAATGTCATCCTAAAGTCCCGCACTATGAAAAGGAAGAGGAACAATCCTCTTATGTAATGACTAAGGATATGGTAAGAAGTCCCAAAGGTTAGTGGGACTTAGAGATCGGGCATTCGGGCCTTGAACTAGGAGTGGTATTAGTGAGCACAATTATGGATAGAGAGGGATTTAATGGGGATTGAAAAAGGGAATTGGGGAAGGGTGTTCTTTTGTAAGCGACTAAATTTTCCATTCTACTTTAGTCACTTAACCACACCTCCGACCACTTGGAGGAGTCTCATTCACAACCTCCATCAGTCCAATTCAGGACTTGGGACTTGCTAGCCCCAAGAATGGCATCCATGCCACTCCACACTTGCACCTGGTCCAAATGCTCCACGTGTCCGGTCCTGAGACCGACACCCAAAGGTACCACTAACATCTCGGCCCGTTACGCTAAGGCCATGGCCATTCACCTTTGCTGCACTAGTGGTTCAACACCACTTGCATCACCACCCCGTCTCTCCAAGACTGGGCCATGTGTCCACGAGTGGTCATCCTAGATCCACTCCTTAGCATCCTTAGGATGCCCACAGACCTGGGGAGTTGCCTTCCCCAAAGTCCCTTTGTCAGTTCCTACCAAGTCCCTTTCTGCCCCTGGCCGTGTTTGCCAACACTGCCACTGGATCGAGGCCCACAGGCCCGACCACTAAGTCCCACGGTCCTCTGGGACTTCCTCACCACATGACTGTGTCCTTGGTCACTACCCCAGAGGACTGCTCCTCTTCCTTTCCACAGTCTGGGCCTTTGGGACAACATTTCGGAACACCGTGGCCTTACGCGAGCCACCTGGGTACTCTCCCCACCCATCGCCTTTAGGTGCTCTAGCCATGGGCTTAGAGCGAGGTTCCATTGAGCCACGCTTGGTATCCAAGTAGGTAGTGCCACCCACACTTGGACTGGGAGCATCGGCCAGTCGATCTCCCGGGGGAACTAGAGCCGGCTCTTGAACACTTCACCAAGCTACCCCGCTTGTCGGTCTGTGTTCACTCTAGTCTTG
>NW_003314261.1:209696-506716 GCF_000143415.4 Selaginella moellendorffii | reverse complement strand
TCTCGGGTCCATCTCGGGTCCATCTCGGACTCCATCTCGGACTCCATCTCGGGTCCATCTCGGACTCCATCTCGGACTCCATCTCGGACTCCATCTCGGGTCCATCTCGGGTCCATCTCGGACTCCATCTCGGACTCCATCTCGGGTCCATCTCGGACTCCATCTCGGACTCCATTTCGGGTCCATCTCGGACTCCATCTCGGACTCCATCTCGGGTCCATCTCGGACTCCATCTCGGACTCCATTTCGGGTCCATCTCGGACTCCACTTCGGACTCCAACTCGGGTCCATCTCGGGTCCACCTCGGACTCCATCTCGGACTCCATCTCGGACTCCATCTCGGACTCCACTTCGGACTCCAACTCGGGTCCATCTCGGGTCCACCTCGGACTCCACTTCGGACTCCAACTCGGGTCCATCTCGGACTCCACTTCGGACTCCAACTCGAGTCCATCTCGGACTCCACTTCGGACTCCAACTCGAGTCCATCTCGGACTCCAACTCGAGTCCATTTCGGACACTCCCACGTGTCATGTGTTGGTCCTTTTGGGTCCCTTTTTGGAGCCTCGCCTTTTGCTCGCTTCATGCTCGTTCCTCGAGCACTTCGTTGGGAGTTCCACTCCCGCTCTTGACTTTTCAAGTCGGAGCTTTTGGTCCAAACGTGTTACGCTCGTTTGGCTCTCGCTTCGGCCACTACCATGTGGCGCCCTTCCGGCTCCACTTTGGGGCCTAGGGATTTTGTGTCTCACAACTCCACCACCCATAGACGAAGTTCGATGTCCTCATCGAACGGTAAACCCTTTCATAAAGTAACACCCACACGTGTTACCATTTCCATCCTTGGCACCTAGCCAATCTTTGTCTATGGTTTGACATCAAAGGCTCACCATGCCTTGTCCATCCTTTAAGGGGCGTAGTCTCTCCAACTTAGAGACTGATTGGACCACATGTAATGGTTCTCCCCTTTTATTGGTTTAGTTCTCGCTAAACCTCTTAGAGACCCTTCTCTAAGTCAATCCCACTACTCCTTCTCGAGTAGTCTCAATTTCCATCTATTGAATGTTTGCACCTTGGAACTTTTACTCTTTTGACTTTTTGGAAGTCAATTTTCTAGGTGTCTCCAAAACCTTGCATTGCACAGATTGTGCAACTCCACTTCCCTATCCTAGGAAGTTCATTACTTGAGGGCACCATCATCCTCTCTTCTATTTCGTGCCACCTTGGGCAAAGTTCCATTTATCATACTTTGTGCTAGGGCTGTCCATGGCCCTATCATTTGGCTACCTTACCGCTCCCTCACTTGGAGCCTTTACTTCGCCAAATTGGAGCACTTAGGAATCCGTCCTTGAAAGTCCGCTTCCTTTCCCACAAGCTGTTAGCATCGAACACATTAGTGTTCCTTGGCTAACTTTGCCATTTGGATCCCTTCCATTAAATTCCATGGCCCAAACTTTGGCCACTAGTCCTTTGCTCCTATCCTTGATTGTTGCACCCAGCAACATCGGATCGCTACCTCCATTTTTGAGGTATCCTTTCGGTTCCATAGCAAAGACTCTTCTTTGCCAAGTCCGAAGGATGTTCACCCCTAGTATGTCTCTTTAGCATATTCTGCTATGGGCTCTATCCATGGCCCAACTTCGTGACCCTCCCATGGGTCTTTTATAGAGACTACTTTCCTCGGACTTACTATGCCATCGGACGGACATAGTTTATTTCCCTTAGGTGCTCTTCCCACTTGGTCATCACGACCAAGCCACACCATCTTAAACAGTTCAATTTCAACATTTTGAACCAGGAACTTCATTCCTTAGCCAACCAAGGACCTTGTCCTTATCTGGCCATAAGATCACCTAGTGATCTCACCTTGGCACCTCAACAGAGTTGCCAAGAGGTACTTGGTCTTTTAGACCTCCAAGTTGTTGACTATAACCCCGGGGGCATCCCCCACACTTGGCGGTGCACCCAAGCTAGCCCTTACGGCCAAGGGTTCATAGCAACTGAGATTAGGTGTCCCCATCTCACTCACCATGACTTTGGTGCCACTTGCACCAAAGCGTTCAAGTTAGATATGCCGAGCTTTCACACTAAGCAATCTAACCGTGTATCACGACTCCGAGGCATCCCTCGCTTGGCGGTGTGCCCAAACCAGTCTCCCCACTGAGAGTCCATGACCACCAAAATATGAGTGTCCTCATATTCCAAACCATCACCACGCCCTAGTGATTTGGGACTCGAACCCAAGCACTAGAGGGTCGGGACTCGAACCCAACCTCCGTATATGCATCTACGGACGGCATCACACTAGATGCCTGGCGTGACTCCCCACGCCGGTGCACCAACCTATTTTTAAAGCGCGCTACAGATCACAGCTTAGGAACCTAGTTCCTCCACACTACCAAGTCCTCTCACTTGACATATATGTGATCATGCATGGACTCCTCCATGCTCGGCCCCATGGCCCACCCTTTTTGAAGTTATCACCTTCAACTAGGGTCTTTGTTCCCCCGACGTGCCAATCTCACTTGGCATGTCTGTGATCATGCATGGACTCCTCCATGCTCGGCCCCATGGCCCACCCTTTTTGAAGTTATCACCTTCAACTAGGGTCTTTGTTCCCCCGACGTGCCAATCTCACTTGGCAAGTTCTCCGACCATTGTAACATGGTTCCTGCATAAGCGTGAAAGTCCTTGACCATCGACTTTCGTTCAAAGCCCTCTCTTTGAACACTCGGGAACTACTTCCCTAACCTTGATAACCTTGCCTCATGGCAAGCTTCAAGACCACGCTTCTGCTGCGCCACTCTGATTTCGCGCGTTCCATGAACCATTTACACTTGGCCTTTCTAGGTACTACGCTACCTAGAATTGTCTTTGGGAACCTTGAAGGAACTCTGTCCCTCAGCTTGCTAAGGCCTCCCCTTTCGCAAGCTTTATAGTTGCCATATAGTCTAACATGGACAATTCCATATTTTAGACTCTCTATGGCATCATGGTTGCTAGCAACAACATCCTCGAGCACCCTCTTGATTCTCCACTCCCAACTTTCATAACCACTATTGGATATGCCCTTTGATTTCTATGGTTCAGTTCCATCCCAACACTACTTGCCTTTGGCTTCACACCTTTCCTTCGGTCATTCTCCTCCAGACCAGGAGGATAGCTTTGCACTTTCTATCATGCCTTAGCAAGTATTCTTAGGGATGAACCTACCCAATAGCCCAGGGAGTGGTTCCTCAATCCGGGTATGCTCAGCTTATAATCCCACACACTGGGGTTACGTTGTTGCTTATGGGCCTTTACATGCCCATCACTAGCCTTGCCAAAATTCCATTTTTGGCTTTGTCCAACTTGGGTAGACAGTCCTCTCCTATCTCCGCAACCTTGGACATTTGGATAGCACCTTCTATCCATCATTCGCTAGGGACTTAGTCCCTTGGGCTTTATCCATTGCCCTCGCGACATCAAACACCACCTTTTGGTGTTCTAGAGTGTTCGGGTGTCCCAATGATGGCTTTCTTGACAATGAGTATTTCCTTTTATGACATTGACTTACTATATCGCAACATAAGCAACTTATCCCCCGTAAGGGTATATCCGACTTCCCTATACTAGAAGTCTTGGGTAGCTACCTTCTACCCGTTTAACCAGTTATTTTGCACCTTTTGCTTAGTTGCCTCATAGTTGTCAAGTCCTACAACTCATTGCTTGGTGCTTTCACACCTCCATCACTATCTGGGTCACCACACTCCAACTGCATGCTCTACAGCTTAGGCTATGCCATTCCCATTTCCATTGGGATTCCTTTGGCAAGGGGTTCTCATGAACCCACCAACATAGCCTCAAGGTATCACACCTTGGCACATTTGGTGTCTCCACACCATCGGCTCCACGAGCCTACCTCTATGACATTTCCCTTCGTGTCTAAGTCTTTGCCAAGACCAACACCGCTCTTTCTCATGCCAACCATTTGTTAGCACTGCCCCATAGAGGTCACACACAACTTTATGTCAAAGTTGTTTTCTTCTGGGAACACCTTTCCCATAACTTTAGCATGGCACATTTTGCCATTGATGAGATACTCTCTGTTCTCATCCTTGGATCCTATGATCCCCCCCCCATCCTTTGTGGGGTACAACGCACCTCAGTCCAAATGCTTCATTCAGTCCTTTTTAGGACCATCCCTTGACTCTACTTGAGTCGTCTAGCAGTTTTGGACTTGGTTAATCCACCGACCCGTAAGGTCCTACTTGTGAGGCACTAGCTCACTGGAATACACATCTTGCATTCCGGTCCTACTCAAAAGGACTATTTTCACAAGTGTTACTCCGACACTTGATTTTGTTCTCTGGGGGCAACCTTTGCCCCTTAGGACTACTTGTCCATGTGATGAGAATACCAACTCATCCACTTAATACACCCCCAACTCCTTGGGTTGTTCCAGCATTTATTAGAGGTAGCCCCGGCTACCATTTCAAGGACTTGAGTCCTCTTCCGTATTTGACCTTCCACGGTCATTACCTTTGGTCTCACATTCATGAGCACCAACCTCAACTATATGAGGATAATCTTGTGACTCCTTTATTGTTTTGGAGTCTCTATCTTTCCCGTGATCCCAACTTTAGTTGTTTACCACAACAACCTAAGCCAATTTGCTGAGACAAATGCTCATCCAGATCACATCCTCAACTCAATGAGGAAAACCTTGCACTGTTCCCAAGATCCCAAAGTCGTTCCATTATTGGCCCTTTTCTATCCACCACCTCGTCTACAAGTTCACACATGAACTGTAATGGAGAGCCATGTCTTCCAGACTTGCTACTCCTCAAGGATAGGCCCACTCCTCTGACCTTCCGATGCCAACACTAGTGGTGATATACTTGAGCACCAATAAAAGTCGGACTAAGGAACAGCTCCGATACCAAATTGTAAGCGACTAAATTTTCCATTCTACTTTAGTCACTTAACCACACCTCCGACCACTTGGAGGAGTCTCATTCACAACCTCCATCAGTCCAATTCAGGACTTGGGACTTGCTAGCCCCAAGAATGGCATCCATGCCACTCCACACTTGCACCTGGTCCAAATGCTCCACGTGTCCGGTCCTGAGACCGACACCCAAAGGTACCACTAACATCTCGGCCCGTTACGCTAAGGCCATGGCCATTCACCTTTGCTGCACTAGTGGTTCAACACCACTTGCATCACCACCCCGTCTCTCCAAGACTGGGCCATGTGTCCACGAGTGGTCATCCTAGATCCACTCCTTAGCATCCTTAGGATGCCCACAGACCTGGGGAGTTGCCTTCCCCAAAGTCCCTTTGTCAGTTCCTACCAAGTCCCTTTCTGCCCCTGGCCGTGTTTGCCAACACTGCCACTGGATCGAGGCCCACAGGCCCGACCACTAAGTCCCACGGTCCTCTGGGACTTCCTCACCACATGACTGTGTCCTTGGTCACTACCCCAGAGGACTGCTCCTCTTCCTTTCCACAGTCTGGGCCTTTGGGACAACATTTCGGAACACCGTGGCCTTACGCGAGCCACCTGGGTACTCTCCCCACCCATCGCCTTTAGGTGCTCTAGCCATGGGCTTAGAGCGAGGTTCCATTGAGCCACGCTTGGTATCCAAGTAGGTAGTGCCACCCACACTTGGACTGGGAGCATCGGCCAGTCGATCTCCCGGGGGAACTAGAGCCGGCTCTTGAACACTTCACCAAGCTACCCCGCTTGTCGGTCTGTGTTCACTCTAGTCTTGGACTTCCCAATGGGCAGCTCATCACCCAACACTGGGTCTGGCCTTCCTGGGCCAAACTGGCCTTTCCTGGCCAAACTGGCTCCACTGCAGTCCTCCCCCCTACTATACTTTTGGGGCTCACCAAACCCCCCAGGGTCTGGGAGACGAACGCTTTGGGCTTTCACCCTCTCAGGCTCCGGACTCGGACTCGGACTCGGACTCGGACTCGGATTCGGACTCGGACTCGGGCTCGGGCTCGGTCTCGGCCTCGGCCTCGGTCTCGGTCTCGGTCCCGATCTCGGTCTCGGTCTCGGTCTCGGTCCCGATCTCGGTCTCGGTCCCGGTCTCGGTCTCGACTTCGGACTCCATCTCGGACTCCATCTCGGACTCCATCTCGGACTCCATCTCGGGTCCATCTCGGGTCCATCTCGGACTCCATCTCGGACTCCATCTCGGGTCCATCTCGGACTCCATCTCGGACTCCATCTCGGACTCCATCTCGGGTCCATCTCGGGTCCATCTCGGACTCCATCTCGGACTCCATCTCGGGTCCATCTCGGACTCCATCTCGGACTCCATCTCGGACTCCATTTCGGGTCCATCTCGGACTCCATCTCGGACTCCATCTCGGGTCCATCTCGGACTCCATCTCGGACTCCATTTCGGGTCCATCTCGGACTCCACTTCGGACTCCAACTCGGGTCCATCTCGGGTCCACCTCGGACTCCATCTCGGACTCCATCTCGGACTCCATCTCGGACTCCACTTCGGACTCCAACTCGGGTCCATCTCGGGTCCACCTCGGACTCCACTTCGGACTCCAACTCGGGTCCATCTCGGACTCCACTTCGGACTCCAACTCGAGTCCATCTCGGACTCCACTTCGGACTCCAACTCGAGTCCATCTCGGACTCCAACTCGAGTCCATTTCGGACACTCCCACGTGTCATGTGTTGGTCCTTTTGGGTCCCTTTTTGGAGCCTCGCCTTTTGCTCGCTTCATGCTCGTTCCTCGAGCACTTCGTTGGGAGTTCCACTCCCGCTCTTGACTTTTCAAGTCGGAGCTTTTGGTCCAAACGTGTTACGCTCGTTTGGCTCTCGCTTCGGCCACTACCATGTGGCGCCCTTCCGGCTCCACTTTGGGGCCTAGGGATTTTGTGTCTCACATCTTTATAAAATGTGGTTAAGGGATGACCACTCATGGATGAGTGGCCTAGTCTTTGAGAGATGGGACTATGATGCAAGTGTTTTTGAACCACCGATATGATAAAGCTGAATGGGTATCCTTTGGGTGTTAACCATAGGATTTGATATATTGAACACTTGGACCAAGTGCAAAGGTGGAGTGGCATAGATGCCATTCTCGGGACTAGCATGTCCATAAGTTGAGAATAAGACTTATAGAGGTCATGAGTGATATGCCTTCATATGGTCAAAGATGTGGTTAAGTGATTAAAGTAAAATGGAAAATTTAGTTGCTTACGCTACAATTATTAATATGTTACTAAATAATATGCTATTAGGTTTCATACTTTTTGCTCATAGGGCTATATAAAGCTAATTTAGTGTTGTCAATTTTCACTTTAGATGGGCCTAGCCACTAGGATACTTGATGGTGATATATCATTCTAAACAACAATTAAGAGAGGTTCAAAATTCTCACTAGATTGTATTGCCACCTATAAGTTATAAATTTTGTTTTCCAATTTAGCAACTATAATAAACCAATACATTGAGGTGTCATATGCTAAAAGATCCCCCAAAATCATGACCGAAATGATAAAGAATTCATCAGATAAAACTGAGTATAAGACTAAATCTAAAATTGAATCCAAGACAGACTTTGAATACTAATAAAGATCATTGGGGGGGGGGGGGGGGGGGCTTATAAAAAAAGTATAATAGAGAGATAATAAGTCTTGAAAGAACTCCCCAATAGTACTTCCAAATTGAGTTAAGGTTAAGATTGGTGGTTAGTAACTTTGGGTGGGAGTAAGTATGGACTTGAGGAGTGCTAAATAGACTTTTTTAAAAAGGTGCTAAAAAATAGCTTCCACTCTGGAAAGAAAAACTAATTAACTATAGTGTTTTTAACTTAAGTAAAATAGTGTCTATCATAAGGCTCATTAGTCCTTACCCTTTCTTAAAAGCTTGAGATTCCCTTTGGGACAGAGGTGGGGAGTTAAGGTATTTATATTGGGCTATTAGGCCACGATGTTTCCCTTGGGTTTCTAAATTAAGAGATGCACTTAAGGCTTGGGAATTAAAATGACTCATGAATAAATTTTATTGTACTATAGGATGGTAGGAATTTGGAGGTTTAGAGTGTTTAATTGTTTATGTTTCTAGGGAGTGTAATTGAACCTTAAATTTAGTCTAATTTAAGAAGGGGGATTGGGAGAGAGTTTGAGGAATTTGTGACGAGTTTGTTAACATTTCACATGAATATTAGTAAGGGAACTTAATTAGAAAGGCAAATGTGGTTGGATAGGCAGGGTAAACTAGCAAATTGGAAATTAAAATTTATAACTTACACCGACTTATTTTGTTTATTCGACCATTTTTTGCTTTAGTTGTAGTTAGGTTTTTTTGCTAAGATCCATTCTTATTGTATTTAGTTTTACTTAGCTTCAACTTCTCATTACATGAGAAATAGGGTATTCGCTATTTGTTCATAGATTCCTAAACTCTTTTGCCCCCTTCTTCCCCAAAATAGATTAAACTTAAAGTTTGACTACACTCCCTATAAACATATGCAATCAAATACATTAAGCTTTCAAGTTTTTAACTTCTCTTGGTACAATTGTTTCAATCATGATTTTACAATCCTTAACCTTTGACATCTTGAAGAGTTTATTCGTTACACCCTATTGTGCTTATATTAGCCAACTTTACTTTATGAGGATGTGATTTAGATCTTGAAAAATATATAAATATATATTGATATTTAATATTGTTTGTAGGGTTTTCTACTTTGAAATATCAATCATGGGCAAGGATTGTAGCTTTGTAAATCGAACAAAGTTGGGAAATATTGGGCATAATAAAGCAAGGAAGCTATTGCTAAGCAAAGTGAAGGAAGCTTAGCTTAGATCATAATAAAGAAGCTATGTTAATGTAATAGGTGTAATCCTTATTTTTTATTTGATTCACTCTTGATAAATATCTTTACAAATTAGCTTAAATGTTTTTTCATCCCATAGTCTAGGAGGTAAGTGTTATGAATAATGAGGTATTAACAATGGCTATTCAACATATATGATAAAAGCAAGTGCAAGTGGCTTGCATTCTGGGGTTATAAGAAAAGTATAGTAGAGAGATAATAAATCTTGAAGGAACTCTTCAATGGTGCTTCCAAATTGAGTGCAATGGTTGAGTAGCATGGATGCCATTCTTGAGGCTAGCAATTCCCTAAGTCCAAAATAGGACTTATAAAGGTTGTGAGTGAAACTTCTCCAAGTGGTCAGAGGTGTAGTTAAGTGACTAAAGTAGAATAGAAAATTTAGTCGCTGATAACCACGATATTTCCCTTGGGTTTCTAAACTAAGAGATGCATTTAAAGCTTGGGATTTAAAGGGTCCCATAAATAAATTTTATTGTACCATAAGATGGTAAGAATTTGGAGGTTTAGAGTGTTTAATTGCTTATGTTTCTAGGGAATGTAATTGAACCTTTCTAGAGGTTTAGAGTGTTTAATTGCTTATGTTTCTAGGGAGTGTAATTGAACCTTAAATTTAATCTAACTTAGGAAGGGGGATTGGGAGAGAGTTTGAGGAATCTGTGACGAGTTGGTTAACATCTCACATGAATATTAATAAGGGAACTTAATTAGAAAGGCAAATGTGGTTGGATAGGTAGGGTAAACTAACAAATTGGAAATTAAAATTTATAGCTTACACCAACTTATTTTGTTTATTCGATCATCTTTTGCTTTAGTTGTAATTAGGTTTTTTGTTAAGATCCATTCTTATTGTACCAACTCTTACTTAGTTTTACTTAACTTTAACTTCTCACTACATGAGAAATAGGGTGTTCGCTATTTGTTCATAGATTCCTAAACTCTTTTGCCCCCTTCTTCCCCAGAATAGATTAAACTTAAAGTTTGACTACATTCCCTATAGGAGAATCTATATTAAAAGATAGTAAAGATTTAGAGAAAATCGATAGGAGAGTTAATTATAAAAAGGAGGGTAACGGGTCACCCCCTTTCTGAAGGGTTTAACAGTGTTTAAAAATGTTCTTAAAATTATCTTAGTAAACATATGCAATCAAATACATTAAGCTTTCAAGTTTTTAACTTCTCTTGGTACAATTGTTTCAATTATGATTTTACGATCCTTAACCTTTGACATCTTGAAGTGTTTATTCGTTACACCCTATTGTGCTTATATTAGCCAACTTTACTTTATGAGGATGTGATTTGGATCTTGAAAAATATATAAAATATATTGATATTTAATATTGTTTGTAGGGTTTTCTACTTTGAAATATCATTCATAGGCAAGGATTGTAGCTTTGTAAATCGATCAAAGCTGGGAAATATTGGGCATAATAGAGCAAGGAAGCTATTGCTAAGCAAAGTGAGGGAGGTTTGGCTTAGATCATAGTAAAGAAGCTATGTTAATGCAATAGGTGTAATCCTTATTTTTTATTTGATTCACTCTTGATAAATATCTTTACAAATTAGCTTAAATGTTTTTTCATCCCATAATCTAGGAGATAGGTGTTATGAATAATGAGGTATTGACAGTGGCCATTCAACATATATGATAAAAGCAAGTGCAAGTGACTTGCATTTTGGGCTATATATTTGTCTCTCTAAGCTAATTTATTCATTCTTATAACCCTTATGCAACATTAATGAGATCCTAGCCAATTGCCTTCATCCCAAGAATTTGAAATACAAAAAGATTCTATAATATTCCTTTAAAATATTATATAAGACCTCCTTTGACCATATACTCGTGGTTAGAGTTTGGGTAAAGCTATGGAAGTGGTAGATTAAGGTTAGGATTTGATGGAGCTATTTATTTTTTATTAGATATAATTTCACTTAATTTTTTTCTTTTTACAAAAATTGCTCCCAATATGGCTCCAAGCAAGTAGAATGGCATAGAAGGTTACAAAGAGAAAGTATGATTGATTTAGCATATTAAAATTAGCTCACTTACAAAGAATTTTGTGTTTTTCCACTTGAGGGAGCAAGAGGTGACTGCATCCCCCCACTTAGCGGTGTGCCTAAGTTAGCCTCCCCGGCCAAGAGCCCATGACAACGGAATATAGGTGTCCCTATACTCCTCACCTCACCACGCCCTAGTATGGGGTCGGGACTTGAACCCAGCCTTGCTTTACTAGGGGGTTGGGACTCGAACCCAACCTCCGTAGAATACGTCTACGGATTCGACATCCCCGCGGGGAGTCGGGCGTAGTGCCCTACGCCTGGTCGACCTATCCAACCCATGCTAATTAGCTTACCTTTGGCGCGCCTTCGGGTCCCAACATATGCCACTTGCTCAACCTAACATACCCTTTGTCCACCAACTCCTCTAGTTGGCACTTGAGCTCCTTGAGTTCTTTTTCGTTCAAACGATAAGGGGAACGAACCACTGCCTTAGCACCCTCGACCAGCTCAATCTTATGTTCTATCGGTTGTGCTGGGGGTAACCCCGCCAGTAGCTCCTCCGGCATGGTATCCTGGAATTGGTCCAACACTCACTGGATCACTAAAGGCACTTCTTCCGTTCTTGTCTTTTTGTCACTCTTCACCGAGAGTAAGCACAAAAAGGCTGCCTTAGTTCCTTTAGTGAGTTGTCCTCTCGTGGACACCAGGTTTAAGCAGGATTTTTTGGCCTTGCTTTGCCCTACCTTTAGATCTTGGGCTTCCACCCTAGATCTTCTTCCTTGGGCATTCGCCAGTACCACAAGGTTCCTACCTTGTCCATGTAGGGCTACCACGAACCGATTGAACCAATCCATTCCGAAGATCACGTCAAATCCCGCCATGTCCAACACGGTGAAATCCATGTCTACCTTCCATGTCACTACTTCGACTTTCGCTTGTCGAAGTACCTCATCGGTGCTTTGGCTACCTTGAACAAACTCTATAGTCCTTGGTTCGCCTAGCCGCTGCACCGTTAGTCCGGCTTGCCGGACTATGTCTGCAGCCACAAAATTATCCGAAGCACCCGTGTCAATAAGGATCTTAACAAAGCTACCTCCGAGCTTCCCTCGGAGGGCTAGTAGATGTCGCGAATGACTCTCTACCAAAGTTGCTCGTGTAATGAGTAACTTTGAGTTAGGGACTGGATCACATACCTCATTTTGGACTTCACCCGACTTGATGGCCATATTGGCTCTGGCCTTCTTCGGGTAGGGACATTCCCTCGAAAAGTGTCCCGCTTCACCGCAGTTGTAGCATACGTTGTTTCCCACGCTGCTATATGACTTGACCTTCTTATCCGTGGGTTTGTCTCTTTTCGCTTGACTCCCCCACGTACTTGCTCGCTGGCCACCGGATTTGCCTTTCCGGAGTCCCGAGGACTCATTCTTAGAGAAACTCTTCTTGAATTTCCCCCTGCTATATGTTCCCCTCGGTTTGGCCCCTTTGTGAAACGTGGATCCCGACCCCGTCGTGTTCCCCTTTCGCAGGTTATCGTTGAAATGCACCTTGATGGCCGCATCCAACGCTTCCTTGTAGTTGGTCGGGTTCCAGCGCATCACCTCACCGCGAGCCCAGGTTTGCAAACCTGATATAAAGGCATGGAACGCATCCATATCCCCCATGTCCATGACAAGTATCCTCTTTGCCATGAACCCATTCACATATTCCTGGATGGTTCCAGTCTGCTTCAGCCTACTCAGCTCATCTCTCAGATGCAGAGTGGCATTCGGAGGAACGTATGTCGCGTGGATCCTCGCCTTCATCATGTCCCAGGTGGCCACCGGTCCTTCGTTGGCCTCCGTTGTTCTCCACCAAGACTTGGCATTATCTGCCAAGTATGGTTTTGCACATGGGACCTTCTCCGAGCTCGGTAACCGTAGCGCTCGGAAGTAGTCCTCCATATCGTAAAACCAATCCTCCACAACCTTATAGTCGTTCACTCCCTTGAACACCGGTGGGGGCTTTGGTTTGTACTTGGGAACTGCCTGAGGGACTGATTCCACTTCGGTCTGTTCGACCTTGTCTGGTTTTGCCTCAGTCCCTGCCGAAGGGTCCGCACCTTCTGCGCTGCCTTCATCCGCAGTCTTTCGCTTTTTCTTCCGCTTCTCGTCACGCTTTAACTTGCGTACAAGAGTCTCCAGCAGGGCATTGGTCTGTGCCAACTGTCCTTCTAGCACGTCCAATCGAGCCTTGGACGACCGAACCTCGCCACCGGACTCCTGTTTGGAAGTTTCCTCACTAGAGTCCTCCTCATGCAAGGATTCCTCATCCATAGCCTCTTGTTCAACCGGAGGCTCCAGCTCCGGCGGAGGTTCCGTCTCCGCCTGGGTTCGCTTACGCCCTGCCCTTGCCATCTCCCAGCAATCTGCCTCTATCCTTCGCTAGAACTGAGATAAAGGCTCCGATACCAAACTGCATCCCCCCACTTAGCGGTGTGCCTAAGTTAGCCTCCCCGGCCAAGAGCCCATGACAACGGAATATAGGTGTCCCTATACTCCTCACCTCACCACGCCCTAGTATGGGGTCGGGACTTGAACCTAGCCTTGCTTTACTAGGGGGTTGGGACTCGAACCCAACCTCCGTAGAATACGTCTACGGATTCGACATCCCCGCGGGGAGTCGGGTGTAGTGCCCTACGCCTGGTCGACCTATCCAACCCATGCTAATTAGCTTACCTTTGGCGCGCCTTCGGGTCCCAACATATGCCACTTGCTCAACCTAACATACCCTTTGTCCACCAACTCCTCTAGTTGGCACTTGAGCTCCTTGAGTTCTTTTTCGTTCAAACAATAAGGGGGACGAACCACTGCCTCAGCACCCTCGACCAGCTCAATCTTATGTTCTATCGGTTGTGCTGGGGGTAACCCCGCCGGTAGCTCCTCCGGCATGGTATCCTGGAATTGGTCCAACACTCGCTGGATCACTAAAGGCACTTCTTCCGTTCTTGTCTTTTTGTCACTCTTCACCGAGAGTAAGCACAAAAAGGCTGCCTTAGTTCCTTTAGTGAGTTGTCCTCTCGTGGACACTAGGTTTAAGCAGGATTCTTTGGCCTTGCTTTGCCCTACCTTTAGATCCTGGGCTTCCACCCTAGATCTTCTTCCTTGGGCATTCGCCAGTACCACAAGGTTCCTACCTTGTCCATGTAGGGCTACCACGAACCGATTGAACCAATCCATTCCGAAGATCACGTCAAATCCCGCCATGTCCAACACGGTGAAATCCATGTCTACCTTCCATGTCCCTACTTCGACTTTCGCTTGTCGAAGTACCTCATCGGTGCTTTGGCTACCTTGAACAAACTCTATAGTCCTTGGTTCGCCTAGCCGCTGCACCGTTAGTCCGGCTTGCCGGACTATGTCTGCAGCCACAAAATTATCCGAAGCACCCGTGTCAATAAGGATCTTAACAAAGCTACCTCCGAGCTTCCCTCGGAGGGCTAGTAGATGTCGCGAATGACTCTCTACCAAAGTTGCTCGTGTAATGAGTAACTTTGAGTTAGGGACTGGATCACATACCTCATTTTGGACTTCACCCGACTTGATGGCCATATTGGCTCTGGCCTTCTTCGGGTAGGGACATTCCCTCGAAAAGTGTCCCGCTTCACCGCAGTTGTAGCATACGTTGTTTCCCACGCTGCTATATGACTTGACCTTCTTATCCGTGGGTTTGTCTCTTTTCGCTTGACTCCCCCACGTACTTGCTCGCTGGCCACCGGATTTGCCTTTCGATAGTAGTTGCATAGCCCCAGGAATGCCCTCAACTCATGTACATTGGATGGTCGCTCCCATTCCTGGATCGCTTGGACCTTCTCCGGGTCCACCTTGAGCCCGTCCTGGCCCACCACATGCCCGAGAAACTTTACCTCTTAGGTCGGGCTGTGACAAGAAGTGTTTCGTTGCCACATTGTCCGTGTAAACCTTGAAGTGTCTCCCAAGGTAGTGTCGCCACTCCTTGAGTGCCTTGACCACCGCAAACAATTCCTTCTCATGGGCAGGCCACTTCCGTTGAGCCTTGTCCAGCTTCTTCGAGAAGAACGCTACCGGATGGTTGTCTTGCTTCAGAACTGCGCCCAACGCAAAGTCCGAAGCATCCGTTTCTACCTCAAAGTCCTTACCAAAGTCTGGCAATGCCAATACGGGAGCCTTCCTCAACTTCCCTTTGAGGTGGACGAATGCCGCCTCGCATTCCGCTGTCCGCATCCGCCACGATGTTGCTCTTCCCAGGCTTGTACAGAATTTCGCAATCAAACTCGGCCAAGGCATTGGCCCACCGACCTTGTTTGTCCGTCTGTCTGTGGGTGATAGGCTGTGCTGAATTTCAACTTGGTGCGATACTGTTCCCCTCGGTTTGGCCCCTTTGTGAAACGTGGATCCCGACCCCGTCGTGTTCCCCTTTCGCAGGTTATCGTTGAAATGCACCTTGATGGCCGCATCCAACGCTTCCTTGTAGTTGGTCGGGTTCCAGCGCATCACCTCACTGCGAGCCCAGGTTTGCAAACCTGATATAAAGGCATGGAACGCATCTATATCCCCCATGTCCGTAACAAGTACCCTTTGCCAAGGATTGAGGACCTGTTCGATAGGTTGGGAAAGGCAAAATACTTCTCGAGGATTGACCTAAGGTCAGGATACTACCAGATCAGGGTAGCTGAGGAAGATGTCGAGAAGACAACCTGTCGAACAAGGTATGGGAGCTTTGAGTTTCTAGTGATGCCCTTTGGGCTGTGCAATGCGCCGGCAACGTTTTCGGCGTTGATGAACCACATCTTTGTACCCTATCTGGATCACTTCGTGGTCGTCTATATTGACGACATCCTGATCTATAGCGAGACGTTAGAGGAGCATGCCGAACACTTGGCGAAGGTGTTTGAGAAACTAAGGGAACACAAACTTTATGCTAAAGAGAGCAAATGTGACTTTGCTCAACAAGAGGTGAGCTGCCAACGGAAGAGAAAACGGGCTATGCAGAACGCAACGGACTCATTTATTACAGTGACAGTGTGTCAACAAGCAACACACCACTAGCTTCTAACAAAATTCTAGACTTTACACTCATTGGAAATATAGAGGATAATGAGGATGTGAAAGAGGTTCCTTGGTCACACTAGTCTTTCCTGGCCAAACTAGTTCCATTGGTGTTCAACCCCCAAATCTTCATACTATACTTTTGGAACACCTTGCAGCCCCCCCCCCTCCAGGGATGATCACTTTGGGCTTTCACCCAACAACTTGTATTAATATTTGGACTTGGACTTGGACTTAGTCTCAATCTTGGTCTCGATCTCAGTTCCATCTTAGACTCTGTCTTGGACTCCATCTTGGGTCCATCTCAAATTCCATCTCAAGTCCATCTCAAACTCCATTTCGGGCCCATCTCAGATTCCATCTCAAACTCTATCTCAGATTCCATCTTGGGTCCATCTCGGACTCCATTTCAAACTTCATCTTGGATTCATCTCAAACTCCATCTCAAACTCCATCTTGGGTCTATCTCAGATTCCATCTTGGGTCTATCTCATATTCCATCTCAGGTCCATCTTGAACTCCATCTCAGACATTGTCTCGGGTCTATCTCGGATTCCATCTCAGACTCTGTCTCAGGTCTATCTTAGACTCCATCTTGAGTCCATTTTGACACTTCCATGTGTGATGTGTTGGCCTTCTTGTATCCCTTTTCTAGAGACTCACTTATTGCTTGCTTTGTGCTCGTTCTTTGAGCACTTTATTGAGAGTTCCACTCCTACTCTCAACTTTTCAAGTCAAAGCTTTTAATCTCAACGTGTTACACTTATTTGGCTTCCACTTTGGCCACTATTATATGGCACTTTTTTTGCTCCACTTTTGGGGCTCTGGGATTTGTATCTCACAAATCCACTACCCATAGATGAAGTTTGATATACTCATTGAACGATGAACCATTTTACAAAGTAGGCACCCAACCAATATTTGTCAATAATTTGACATTGAAAGTTCACCATGCCTTGTCCATCCTCTAAAGAGTATAATCTCTCCAATTTAGAGACTCTTTAGACCTTTATGGTGGTCTTTCCCTTTTTGTTCATTTAGTTCATGCTAAACTTGTTAAAAACACTATCTCTATTTCAATTTTATTACTCATTCAAGAGTAGTCTCAGCTTTTACTAGCATAATCCTTGCACTCTAGAACTTTAATGTTGACATCTTGTGTCAATTTCCTAGGTGTGTTTGACACTTTGTATTGCACCACTTTGCCATCTTAAGAAGTTCTTTATTTGAGGGCACTATCATCCTCTCTTTTATTTCATACCATCGTTGGCACTAATTGCCACTTATCTATAATTCGTGTTAGGGTTATCATTTGGCTACTTTACTACTCTATCTCTTTTGGAGCTTCCAACTTGGAGCATTTAGGAATTCTTCCTTGGAAACATATGTCTTTTCCCACAATCTGTTAGCATTCAACACATGAGTGTTCTTTGCCTAACTTTGCCATTTAAATTCCTTTTAATGATTTCTATGGCCCAATCTTGGCCACTAATCTTTTGCTTCTATCCTTTAATTGTTGCACCATGCAATATAGAATCACCACCTCCATCCTTGAAATATCACTTTGGCCCTATAACAAAGGTTCTGCTTTGCCAACTTTAGAGGGTATTTACCCCTAATAGGTTTCTTTAGCATTTTCTGTTATAGGCTTTATCCACAACCCAACTTTGCAACCCATTTATGAGTCCTTTTTTAGAGATTATTTTCTTGGACTTACAATATCATTTCATTGTTGGAATTCATTTCCCTAAGGTATCTTTCCCACTTGGTCACTTTGACCAAGCCACACCATTACCAATAATTCAAATCAACACTTTGAATTAAGAATTTTATTCATTAACCTCACAAAGACTTTGTCCTTGTTTAGCCATAAGATCACCTAATGATCTAAGTTTGACACTTTAACATATTTGTTAATAGGTACTAAGTTTTCTAGACTTTTAATTTATTGACCATGATCTCAAGGGCATCCCCCATATTTGGCAGTGTGCCCAAGTCAGCCCTTTCAGCCAAGGGTCTATTATTTTATTCACCACATCCTTGGTGCTACTTGTACCAAAGTGTTTAATTAAATATGCTAAACTTTCATACTAAGCAATCTAATTATGCATTATAACTTCGGGGCATCCCCCGCTTGGCAATGTGCCCAAGCCAGTCTCCTTACTGAGAGTCCATGACCACTAAAAGATAAATATCCTTATATTCCAAACCATTACCATGCCCTAGTGAGTTAAGACTTGAACCCAAGCACTAAAGGGTTGGGACTTGAGCCCAACCTTCATATATGCATTTACAGATGGCATCACCCAAGATACCTGGCGTGATTCCCCATGTTGATGCACCAATTTATATTTAAAACACATTATGGATCACAACTTATGAACCTAATTCCTCTGAATTGCCAAATCCTCTTACTTGACAAGTCTGTAATCATGTATGGACTCTTTCATGCTTGGCCTTATGGGCCACCCTTTTGAAGTCAACACTTTCAATTAAGGTATTTGTTCCCCTCGATTTGCAAATTTTGCTTAGCAAATCACCTAACTAGCATAACATGGTTTTATGTATAAGTGTGAAAGTTCTTAACTATCAACTTTCATTCAAAGCTATCTCTTTGAACACTCAGGGATTAATTTCCCCAACCTTGAAAGCCTCACCTCATGGCAAGTTTTAGGACCACGCTTTTGTTATGCCATTTTGATTTCGTGAATTTTATTAACCATTTACATTTATCTTTCTAGGTAATAATCTACCTAGAATTGTCTTTAGGAACCTTGAAAGGACATTGTCTCTTAGTTTGCTAAAGCCTCTTCTTTTGTTAGGGCGTGGCCACTGAGAGAGAGAGAGAGAGAGAGGGAATATTCTAGGCCTTGGAATATACCCCATCTTCCTTGTATAAAACCCTTACCCCACAAGGGCAAGAGGGGCATTTTGTGGAGAGCATCAAAGCATTTCTCGTGTTTGAGCGAGTGTTGGGGGAAGTGCTCTTCCTTCCCCTAACAAATGGTGAACTCGGCATGATGCGCAACACTTTCTAAGACGTCATTTCTCTCTTTTTCTTTTGGCCACAAACTTTGGGAACCAATTTCTTATTCATCTTGCAGTGGTTTTGTTGAATCTTAGGCTTGTTGGATAGGTCTGGAGCTCCTCTTTCTAGAAAGGTATGGCACTTATCAAACCGTGTAATATTTGAAGAGATACAACGTTTCTTGGCTTGATCAGATGAACATTTTGGGGTTTTCACTTTCTCGCCTAGATCTTCGGCCCAATTTCTCAAGGTAGTGCATTTGGGCTTGTAGATCTGACCTAGATCTACGAGTAGTGGTGATTCTTGGTGCTAGATTTAGGCAAATTGACAGCATGCAAAAGGATTTTCTTCTCTAGCTAGATTGGGTCATTTATGTAGCAGGAATTCGTGCTTCTCCGGGATTTGTTTTGGATGCTATTTATTTCTAAAGGTGCTCCTAGTCCTGGGTTTTCCAAAAGTACTAATGGGGCCTTAGTATCAATCTACATCAGTGACATGCACATGTTTTTTATACAATATTGGTGTTCTGGGCTACCTCTTCTTAGATTTCAGGGAATATTGAGGTAGATTCTTCACAAATTCTTGTAGCAGAGGGTAGATGGGGCTAAGCCCTTTCCAATGAGCCCACCAACTATCAAAATGGGGAAGGATCAAGACCAAAGGACTCATTTTTCTCTTTCGGGCTAAACTTTGTTAGGTGTTCCTTGGGAACGAAGCAATCTTCAAGGAAGAGGAGTTGGCATAGAACAAGAATAGGAGGAGCAAGAACAAGAGTTGGCGTAGGAATAGGAACAGGAGGAGCAGGAACAAGAGTTGGTATAGGAACAGGGATAGTAGGAGCAGCCGTAGGGATAGGAGTTGGTGTTGGAGCAGGCGTAGGAGTAGAAGTGAGAGCAGGGGGGTTATCGGTTACAGGTTACAGGTTACATGTCCCTAGTTACTGGTAACTATTTATTGGTTACCGGCTACTCCAACGGCTACTTCGGTTATGTGCACTTGAGGCCTACATCTCCTTCCATTTTTACCCTTATTTCTCTTTGTCATAGGCATTTTGAGCAACTTGAGCACTAACCTACAGTCTTCTTGCTCCTGTTGACCCAGTTTCCTTGACCGGGCATTTGCAGTATTTAGGGTATTTGATGCTAGTACAAACTAGATGTGCCACAAATTGGCTCCCTTTTACCATACCTTAAGGCCTTAAGGTACAGAGTAAGCTTTCTAACATCCAAAGGCAACTTAGGTATGACACAACACCTTTTCGGGTCAAGTCCTCTTCATCCTTGGCAGATTCTAGTGACTTAGATCTACGAGCTATGGTGCAGCCACCTTTAGCTTGACCTCAACTCCATGTTCTGCAGAAGGGGAGTGATCTATTGACCTTCTCAGGTGTTGAAACAATCTCTCCAACATCGCATATCAGTCACTTTGATTACTATTGCACCACAAACATGATCTTCGACAATGATCGTATATGCCGTGACTTCTTGCAGTCTCTCAAAGACAAAGCAGCAACTTGGGCAAATTCTCTTCTCCCAAAGGACCGAACAAACTTCCAGACACCACTCGCTTTTTTCAGAGAACGTTTCATTGAAGAAAAACCCACAAATTGGCTACTTGTCGACCTCTTTTCGTTTCGGTAGGGTGCTCACGAGTCTGTTCCTGACTACATTACCCAGTTTCGAGCATATTGGAAGTAGTGTTGGGATCACAAAGTGGTCCAAGATGAGCAATAGGGGATCATGGCATTCACAGCAGGTCTACATGGGAACTTGCAGCAGAAACTTCTTAAGAAGATATTCAAGTTTTGTTGTGAGGCATTTTCATTTGCCACGAAGCTGGAAAGAGAGCTTCTTGTTGACCTGGGGATTGTTAGAGTTGATTTCAACCAAGCTATCATCCCGTCAGAGTCACCTTATACAATTGTTTGCCGTCCATACCAAAGCTTGTCACTATTGAGTATACACCTCCGGCTATTGAGAACTTCGTCAACGAGATGTGGCAACTGAAGGAGATCATTCTTCAGCAACAATCACACCATAACAAACTGTTCTAGGAGCTAATGGAGTCCAAGAAAGAGGCCGCTACAGCTCGGGTATGTAGATTTAAGTCCCGTTGGTGCACTTACTGTGAGACGAACACACACAACACGTAGTGCTGCTTCAAGCTTCACCCAGAGCTTTGGCCTCCATCTTCTTGACGTGTCCAACAACATCCTTTTGCTGATAATTTGACATTGTCTCAGAGTCAAGAGACATATCAGGAGCAGTTGGAGCGACAAGCAATTGAGGTAGCCCCTTCATCAAGCAAAGGCAAGGCACTTGCCTCATTGGTCAACATGATTTTGGTAGCCAAGGAACTCTATAGGCAACAGCAACAAACTACAGCCACTTGAGCCCAAGCAAAGAAGAAGGTAGCCGCTCAGCCTACCATAGATCCCCCAGTGTTAGTTGAGAGTGAATCTCTGTTGGCACTAGATCCAGTGATATAGAGGGTGGCTTGTAAACTCCCGTTCAAGTCACTACTCTTTTCTCCTCCTGAGATCTCATCAATAGCTATTCCCGTTCTGGAGTCGATTCTTCAACAGCTGGTTGACACTCCCATCACCTTTTCGCTCTGAGATATGTTGTGTCTTGTCCCGGGATTCGGCCAGCATTTAGAGGAGTTTGCACAGCTAGGAACACCAGAGAGCACTCTCAAAGAGGACTCCTCCAAAGGTGCACATTGTTGACATGACAAGATATGGTGGAGATCCTGGCCCATTCTTTGTCCTAGTGCAGATTGGTACTTCCTCTTGTAGGATGGATGCTTTGGTTGACTCTGGTTCTCTAGAAGCAACATTATCTCTCTCCAAGCTGCCTTTTCAGCACAGCTATAGATAACTGAGAGCTCCTCCATTGTGCTCAAGACCTTTGCCAACCATACCATTCCTCTAACAGGCATTTACTGTGGTGTCAAGATCTCAGTGTAGGGTGTTATTTCTAAGGTGGATTTCCTCATGGTTGACTACCAATGTCTTGGAATGTCCTCTTTGAAGGACTTTATCATCCTTGGCTGCTCATGGCAAGTCACAACCCATTGCACCATTGACAGCGCATAAGGTAAGATGGAAATGTAAGTGACTAAATTTTCCATTCTACTTTAGTCACTTAACCACACCTCTGACCACTTGGAGGAGTCTCACTTATAACCTCCATAAGTCCTATTTTGGACTTAGGGACTTACAAGCCCCAAGAATGGCATCCATGCCACTCAACCATTACACTTGGCCCAAGTGCTCCACGTGTCCGATCTCATGACTGACACCCCAAGGTACCATCGACATATCAATTTGTTACGCTAAGGCCATACTCTTCACCTTGGTCACACCGGTGGTCTACCACCACTTGTATCATAGTCCCGTCTCTCAAGGACTGGGTCATCCATCCATGAGTGATCATCCCAGATACACTCCTTAGCATCTTTAGGATGCCCACAGACATGGGGATTAGCCTTCCTCAATATCCCTTTTCCAGTCCCCACCAAGTCCCTTTCTATTCATGGCCGTGTTCGCCAACACTGCCACTGGGTCAAGGCCCACAAACCCGACCACTAAGTCCCACAGTCCACTGGGACTTCCACCTCACATGACCATATCCTTGGTCTCTACACTAGAGGATGGCTCCTCTTCCTTTTCACAGTTTGGGACTTTGGGGCAACATTTCAAAACACCGTGGCCTTACGCGAGCCTCATGAGTACTCTCCCCACCTTTCGCTTTTGGGTGCTCTAACCATGGGCTTAGAGCGAGGTTCCGTTGAGCCACGCTTGGTATCCAAGTAGGTAGTGCCACCCACACTTGGACTGGGAGTATCGGCCAGTCAATCTCCCGGGAGAACTAGAGTCGACTCTTGAACACTTCACCAAGCTACTCCACTTGTCAGTTTATGTTCACTCTAGTTTTGGACTTCCCAGTGGGCAGCTCATCACCCAACACTGGGTACAGCCTTTTGTAAGCAACCAAAGAGAATGACTCGAGAGACGGTCCATAGGGTTCAAATATAGAGAGAAAGGGCCCATGAATAAATGATCACCCCTTTAGCCAGTTAGTTAAGGGTCTTGGGATACTTGGGGTTAAGCGTCCTTGGGTTTGAATAGTACTGGGTTGGGTGACCTCCTAGAAAGTCTAAACTCAGGAGTTTACACCTTTCTGGGCCAAACTAGCCTTTCCTGGCCAAATTGGCTCCACTGCAGTCCTCCCCCTTACTATACTTTTGGAGTTCACCAAACCCCCTAGGGTCTAGGAGAGGAACGCTTTGGGCTTTCACCCTCTCAGACTTGGACTCAAACTCGAACTCGGGCTCGGGCTCGGCCTCAGTCTCGGCCTCAGCCTCGGCCTCGGTCTCAATCTCAGTCCCGATCTCAGTCTCTGTCTCGGTCCTGGTCTCGGTCTCGACCTCGGATTCCATCTCGAGTCCTTCTCGGACTCCATCTCGGATTCCATCTCGGACTCCATCTCAGACTCTATCTCGGGTCCATCTCGGACTTCATTTTGGACTCCACCTCGGGTCCATCTCGGACTCCACCTCGAACTCCACCTCGGACTCCATCTCGGACTCCATCTCGGGTCCATCTCGGACTCCACCTCGGGTCCATCTCGGACTCCATCTCAGACACTTCCATGTGTCATGTGTTGGTCCTTTTGGGTCCTTTTTTAGAGCCTTGCTTATTGCTCACTTTATGCTCATTCTTCGAGCACTTTGTTGGGAGTTCCACTTTTGCTCTCGACCTTTCAAATCGGAGCTTTTAGTCCAAACGTGTTACGCTCGTTTGGCTTTCGCTTCGGCCTTTACCATGTGGTGCCCTTTCGGCTCCACTTTGGGCCTAGGGATTTTGTGTCTCACAACTCCACCACCCATGGACGAAGTTTGATGTCCTCATCGAACAGTAAACCCTTTTATAAAGTAACACCCACATGTATTACCCTTTCCATCTTTGGCACCTAACCAATATTTATCTATGGTTTGACACCAAAGGCTCACCATGCCTTGTCCATCCTCTAAGGAGCATAGTCTCTCCAACTTAGAGACTTATTCAACCACTTGTGTTGGTTCTCTCTGTTTATTGATTTAGTCCTTGCTAAACTTGTTAGAGACACCATCTCTATCTTAGTCTACTACTCCTTCTCAAGTAGTCTCAGTTTCCATCGAGATAACTTTTGCACTTTGGAACTTTTACTTTTGACTTCTCAAAGTCAATTTATTAGGTGTCTCCGACACCTTGCATTGCACATATTGTGCAACTCCACTTCCCCATCCTAGGAAGTTCTCTACATGAGGGCACCATCATCCTCTCTTCTATATCGTGCCCCTTTTGGCACTAAGTTCCAGTTATCATAATTTGTGCTAAAGCTGCTCACGGCCCTATTATTTGCCTACCTTACCACTCCCACCCTTGGAGCTTCCACTTTCACTACATTGGAGTAATTGGGAATCTATCCTTGGGAACACATTGCCTTTCCCACAATCTATTAGCACCTAACACATTAGTGTTCTTGGCCTAACTTTACCATTTGGATTCTTTCCCATGATTCCCATGGCTCTTTCTTAGTCACTAGTCTTTTGCTCCTATCCTTGATTGTTGCACCTAACAACATAGAATCACTACCTCCATTCCTGAAGTATCCTTTCAGTTCCATAGCGAAGGCTTTTTCTTTGCCAAGTCCAGAGGGTGTTCACCCCTAGTACATCTCTTTAGCATTTTCTACTATGAGCTTTATCTATGGCTCAATTTTGTGACCCTCCCACGGGTCTCTTATAGAGACTACTTTCCTCGAACTCACCATGCCATCACATAGACACAACTTATTTCCCTTAGGTGCTCTTCCTACTTGGTCATCTTGATGAAGCCACACCATCATAAACAATTCAAATCAATACTTTAAACCAGGAACTTCATTCCTTAGCCAACCAAGGACCTTGTCCTTCTTTGGCCACAAGATCACCTAGTGATCTCACCTTGGCACCTTAACAGAGTTGCCAATAGGTACTTGGTCTTTTAGACTCTCAAGTTGTTGACCATGACCCCGAGGGCATCCCCCACATTTGGTGGTGCACCCAAGCCAGCCCTTATGGCCAAAGGTCCATAGCAACTGAGATTAGGTGTCCCTATCTCATTCACCACGTCCTTGGTGCCACTCGCACCAAAGTGTTCAAGTTAGATATGCCAAGCCACACTAAACAATCTAATCGTGCATCACGACTTCGAGGCATCCCTCGCTTGGCAGTGTGCCCAAACCAGTCTCCTCACTGAGAGTCCATGACCACCGAAAAATGAGTGTCCTCATGTTCCAAACCATCACCACGCCCTAGTGATTTGGGACTCGAACCTAAGCACTAGAGGGTCGGGACTCGAACCCAACCTCCGTATATGCATCTACGGATGGCATCACGCAGGATGCCTGGCGTGACTCCCCACGCCGGTGCACCAACATGTACTTAAAGCGTGCTATAGATCATAGCTTAGGAACCTAGTTCCTTCGCACTACCAAGTCCTCTCACTTGGCAAGTCTGTGATCATACATAGACTCGGCTGCATGGGCCACCCCTTTTTGAAGTTAGCACATTCGACTAGGGGATTTGTTCCCATGACTTGCTAATCTCACTTAGCAAGTCATCCGGCCACCGTAACATGGTTCATGCATATGAGACCGAGTCCGAGGTCGAGTCCGAAGTCAGGTCCGAGATCGAGTCCAAAGTCGGGTCTGAGATCGAGTCCGAGATCGAGTCTGAGACCGAATCCGAAGTCGGATCCGAGATCGAGCTAGAGACTAAGTCCAAGTACTAATACGGGTCAAGGGGTGAAAGCCCAAAGCGTGCATCTCCCAAGGGGGGGGGGGGGGGGCTGCAGGGGGTTCCAAAAGTATAGTAGGGATAGTGAGGTCTAGGAACCAGTTTTGAAGGAACTCTCCAGTGGGGCTTCCAAACTGACTTGAGGTTAGGACTGGGACCGAGGGGCCTTGGGTGGGAGTGAGAATGGACTTAGTTGGTGCTGGAGGGGCCATCCAAGGAAGTGCTCAAGAGTAGCTCCCACTCCCGAAAGGGAAACCGACTACAGTGCTCCCGGCTTATGTGGAGTGGTACCCCACTTGAGTACCATGCGGCTCATTGGTCCTTGCCCTTCTTAGGGGCTTGGACCTTCCCTTCGGGATGGAAGTGGGGGGGTAGAGGTACCCATACTGGGCCGTTAGGCCACAGTGTTTTGCCCCAGCGTCCCGAAACAAGTGTTGCACCCAAGACTTGGGATTTATAGGGTCCCATGATCAAGTCTTGTGGTACCAAGGGATGTAAGGAACCTGAAAGCTTGGTGTGCTTGGCTGCTTGTGCTTGTGGGGAGTGTAGCCGAACCTTAAGTCCAGTCTAACCCGGGGAGGGGAATTGGGAGAGATTTGGGAATCCGTGGATGGATGGCTAATGCTCCGTTGCTCATGCAGTGAGTAGCTGAAACCAAGTAGGACCAAGTAGGAGCTGGTACCATAGGCGGGAACCTTGGTAAGGGAACTTAGCAAAAGCCAAGGTAGTGTTGGACGGATAGGCGAGGTAAGCTAGCAAATTGGAAAGGAAAAATTTGTGGCTTACAATAACTACCTAGAAAGCCAAGTGTAAATGGTTCTTAGAACGCACCAAATCAAAGTGGCACAGCAGAAATGTGATCTTGAAGTTGGCCATGAGGCGAGGCTATTGAGGTTGGGGAAGTAGTTCCCGAGCGTTCAAAGAGAGGGCTTTGAATGAAAGTCGATGGCTAAAGACTGTCACACTGACCCGATTACGGATCTCGGACTCCGTCTCGAGCTCGGTCTCGAACTCGATCTCGAACTCAGTCTCCGAGTCGGTCTCGGACTCGATTCCGGACTTTTTCTCGAACTTGGTCTTAGAGTCAGTCTTGGACTCGATCTTAGACTTGGTCCTATTCGATGAACTCTTTATCATTTTGGTCATGCTTTCGAGGCTCCTTTAGCCTACGACATCTCGGCGAGTTGGTTCCTTATAGTTATCTACCTAGAATTGTCTTTGGGAACCTTTAAAGAACTTTGTTCCTTAACTTGTTAAGGCTTCTCCTTTGCAAGCTCCCTACTTGCCATATAGTCTAACATGGATAATTCCACATTTTAAACTTTCTATGGCATTGCGGTAGTTAGTAGTAACATCCTTGAGCACCCTCTTGACTCTCCACTCCCAACTTGCATAACCACCGTTGGTTATGCCCTTCGATTTCTATAGTTCATTTCCATCCCAATACTACTTGCCTTTTGGCCTCATATGTTTCCTTTGATTATTCTCCTCCGAACTAAGAGGATAGTTTTGCACATTTTACCATGCCTTAGCAAGTATTCATAGGGATGAACCTACCCAGTGGTTCCTTAATCTGGCATGCTCACCTCATAATCCCACACACCAGGATTACTGTTGCTACTTATGGGCCTCCATATGCCCATCACAAGCCTTTGCCAAAATCCCATTTTTGGCTTTGTCCAAATCAGGTAGACGGATTCCTCCCATCTCCACAACCTTGGATGTTTGGATAGCATCTCCTATCCATCATTCGCTAGGGACCTAGTCCCTTGGGCCTTATCTATTGCCTTCATGACACTAAACACCACCTCTTGGTGTTTTAGAGTGTTTGGGTGTCCCAATGATGGCCTCTTTGACAATGAGCATTTTCTTTTACGATATTGACTTGTTATATTGCAACATAAGCAACTTATCCCTAATAAGGGTATATTTAACTTTTTTATGCCATTAAGAAATCTTGGGTAGCTATCTTCTACCTGTTTAACTAATTATCTGCACCTTTTGCTTAGTTGCCCCATAGTTGTCAAGTCCTACAACTCATTGCTTGGTGCTTCCACACTTCCATCATTATCTGGGTTATCACACTCCAACCACATGCCTTCCAACTAAGGCTATGCCATTCCCTTGGCAAGGGGTTCCTATGAACCCATTAACATAACCTCAAGGTATTTCACTTTGGCACATTTGGTGTCTCCACACCAATGGCTCTTCAAGCCTACCTCTATGACACTTCTTATTTGTGTTTAAGTCTTTGTCAAGACCAAAGCAGTCGTTTTTCATGCCAACTATCAGTTAGCACTGCACCATAGTGTTCACACACAACTTTATGCCAAAGTTGCTTTCTTTTTGGGGAACACCTTTCTCACGACTTTAGCATGGCACATTTTGCCATCAATGAGATACCCTCTGTTCTCATCCTTGGATCCTATAATCCCTCCCATCCTTCGTGGCGTACAACACACTTTAGTCCAAATGCTTCCATCAATCCTTTAGAATTATTCCTTGACTCTATTTGAGTCATCTAGCTTTTTGGACTTTGTCATCTAACGACCCATGAGGTCCTACGTTTGAGGTGCTAGCTCACTAGAATACAACTTCTTGTATTCAAGTCCTACTCACAAGGATCATCTTTGCAAGTGTTACCCCGACACTTGATTTGTTTTCTTGGGGCAACCTTTTGGCCCTTAGAACCACTTGTCCATGTGATGAAGATATCAACTCATCCTCTAAGTACACCCCCAACTCCTTGGGTTGTTCCAGCATTTATTAGAGGTAGCTCCGGCTACCATTTCAAGGACTTGTGTTCTTTTCCGTATTTGATCTCCCGCGGTTATCACTTCTGGTCTCACATTCATGAGCACCAACCTCAACTATATGAGGATAATCTTGTGACTCCTTTATTGCTTTGGAGTCTCTATCTTTCCCGTGATCCCAACTATAGTTGTTTATCACAACTACATCAGCCAGTTTGCTAAGTTAAACTCTCATTGGGATCACATCCTCAACTCTCTGAGGAAACCTTTATACTGTTCCCAAAATCCCAAAGTCGTTCCCTTACTAGCCCTTTTCTATCCACCACATCACGCCCAAGTTCATGCATGAACTTGAGGGGAGAGCCATGTCCTCTCGACATGCTACTCCTCAAGGATAGGCCCACTCCTAGGACCTTCCGATGCCAACATTAATAGTGATATACTTGAGCACCAATAAAAGTTGGACTAAGGAACAGCTTCGATACCAAGTTGTAAGTGACTAAATTTTTCATTTTACTTTAGTCACTTAACTACACCTCCGACCACTTGGAGGAGTCTCACTCACAACCTCCATAAGTCCTATTTTGAACTTAGGGACTTACAAGCCCCAAGAATGGCATCCATGCCACTCAACCATTGCACTTGGCCCAAATGCTCCACGTATCCGATCCCATGACCGACACCCCAAGGTACCATCGACATATCAGCTTGTTACGCTAAGGCCATACTCTTCACCTTGGTCACACTAGTGGTCTACCACCACTTGCATCACAGTCTCGTCTCTTAAGGACTAGGTCATCCATCCATGAGTGATCATCCCAGATACACTCCTTAGCATCTTTAGGATGCCCACAGACATGGGGATTAGCCTTCCTCAATATCCCTTTCCAGTCCCCACCAAGTCTCTTTTTGTTCATGGCCATGTTTGCCAACACTGCCACTGGGTCAAGGCCCACAAGCCCGACCACTAAGTCCCATAGTCCACTGGGACTTCCTCCTCACATGACCACATCCTTGGTCTCTATACTAGAGGATGGCTCCTCTTCCTTTTCACAGTCTGGGACTTTGGGGCAACATTTCAGAACACCATGGCCTTACACGAGCCTCATGGGTACTCTCCCTGCCTTCTGCCTTTGGGTGCTCTAACCATGGGTTTAGAGTGAGGTTCTGTTGAGCCACGCCTAGTATCCAAGTAGGTAGTGCCACCCACACTTGGACTGGGAGCATCGGCCAATCAATCTCCCGGGGGAACTAGAGCCGGCTCTTGCACTTCATCAATCTACCCCACTTGTCGGTCCGTGTTCACTCTAGTTCTAGACTTCCCAGTGGGCAGCTCATCACCCAACACTGGGTACAGCCTTTCTGGGCCAAACTAGCCTTTCCTGGCCAAACTGACTCCACTATAGTCCTCCCCCTTACTATACTTTTGGAGCTCACCAAACCCCCCAGGGTCTGGGAGACGAACGCTTCGGGCTTTCACCCTCTCAGACTCGGACTCAGACTTGGACTCGGACTCAAACATGGACTCGAACTTGGACTCGAACTCGGGTTTGGGCTTGGGCTCGGTCTCGGGCTCGGCCTTGGCCTCGGTCTCGGTCTCGGTCCTGATCTCGGTCTCGGTCTCAGTCCTGGTCTCGGTCTCGACCTCGGACTCCATCTCGAGTCCTTCTCGGACTCCATCTTGGATTCCATCTCGGACTCCATCTCAGACTCCATCTCGGGTCCATCTCAAACTTCATCTCGGACTCCATCTCAGGTCCACCTCGGACTCCACCTCAGGTCCATCTTGGACTCCACCTCAGACTCCATCTCGGACTCCATCTTAGACTCTATCTCGGGTCCATCTCAGACTCCACCTCAGGTCCATCTTGGACTCCACCTTGAACTCCACCTCGGACTCCATCTCGAACTCTATCTCGGGTCCATCTTAGACTCCATCTTGGACTCCATCTCAGACACTTCCACGTGTCATGTGTTGGTCCTTTTATGTCCCTTTTTAGAGCCTCGCTTATTGCTCGCTTTGTGCTCATTCCTCGAGCACTTTGTTGGGAGTTCCAGTCCCACTCTCGACCTTTCAAGTCGGAGCTTTTAGTCCAAATATGTTATGCTCGTTTGGCTTTCTCTTCAGCCACTACCACGTGGCACCCTTTTAGCTCCACTTTGGGCCTAGGGATTTTGTGTCTCACAGGAAATTAATGATGGAACCCACAGTGCCACCTTTCTCAACAACCACGGTAGAGCTCTTTCTCAATAAGCCCAGCAGGCTTAGACTAAGATGGCTTCCATGCCATACTTTCCTCTTAAGCTCACAGAGGTTTTTCCTGAGTTAGTGGTGGAGTCGACCATCTATATGGCAGATGCTTTCTCATGCAATGTGATTGAAATGGTTGGAGATGAGTCAAATAGCTTGAGACATCCCTCAGCCTCACTCTCTTTATTTGAGAGTAAGGCCAAGCCCCTAGCCACGCCCTCTTTATGTGATAGTGAGGCTTATAGGGTATGGACTCCCATATCCAGCTTTTTGGAGTGTTTCTGGATAGAGGAAGGGCTTTTTGATTTGTTTATTGCATGGGACCAACTCTCTCTTATGGAGCTTGAGGACACAATCACTCCAGCTCAGGTCCATCTTTCACAGGACACAGTTGAACTCAGTATTCCTTAGCAACTATCTGAGGTGTCACACAACACTAAAATCATGGTAGCTGATGACTCTGAGCGTATTTTGTCATGCCGTTTCTTGGAGATGGAAGATGACATCCAGACACACAACTGGCAGAAAGAATCAAGCCAATCAGACATGCTGCATGCGAGTTATAGCTCTTTGAGTTTAGAATTTCCTACCGTGGAGCCCTCGGTACTCCAACCTAGAACGACAACTTCCTTTTGAAATTTACATCACAATGGGCACAAATGCTTTTGGAGTATGCCTTTGCCAATGTTCACAGCCCGAAAAGCCACCACATGCAACATATTATGCACATTCATTCAAGGACACTGAGAAGAAGTACGTGGATGCAAAAAAAAAAGCAATAGCTGTTGTTTACACCTTGGAGTGATTTTGTCACTTTCTCGTTGGAGCTTGTATCCATTTCCATATCTATTTTAATGTGCTGACCTTTCTTTTACAATGACCAGTTCACAGTCCTGGTACTTCATCTTGGATTGTGACCATCCAAGAGTTCAGCCAACTTTTCACATGCGGCGGAAGCGTGTGATGGATCCGAGTGAATTCCTGGTTGCTGAAGCTACTTCCTTTGTAGTCCCAACAGCATTACAGGATATTGCAGTGTACTTGGATTCAGGTCAGTTCACAATAGATTCCTCACCAGTGCAACAAAAGGCATTGGAGATCTGAGCACGGGGATTTTGCCTTCTCAACAGACACCTTTACAGAAGGATTTCTCAGGAAGTTTTGTTGTGGTGTGTGGGGGAACACGAGGTCCCTAAGCTCCTTCGTGCTTTCCACTCTTGTGCAAGGCATTTCTCGGGATAGGTCACAGCACAGCTCCTCTTGCGTCATGGCTACTTTTGGCCTCGGATTCACCAGGATAGCTTGGCCTATGCAAAGGCATGTGAGCAGTGCCAACGGTTCAACCATGAAGCCATGTTCCACGTCTTCCTTTCTAGCTCATTACTTCTCCAGGTCCCTTTTTCCAGTGGGGACTTGACTTCGTCTGCCCAATCAACCCACCAAGCTCAAAAGGACAATGATATATCATCATGGCTACAGACTATTTCACAAAATGGGTTGAGGCCACCCCTCTGTGATAGACAGATCAATAGTCTCTAGCAAAGTTTGTCTATGAGTACATTATTTGTTGATTCGGAGTTCCTACTATTTTGATTTCCGATCGTGGCAACAGCTTCCTTGGACAAGTGATGCAACATCTTCTCCAGCAGCTGCAAGTCAAGCATGTGAAGAGTAGCAGCTATTATCCTGAGCGCAATGGCCAGGTGGAGTCCAGCAACAAGATATTGAAGACAGTCATCCCAAAGCTTGTGGAGGATCACCCAAAGCATTGGCACGAGCACTTGGTTACAGCATTGTGGGCCTTTCAGACATCCTTCAGGACATCCATCTCTGCGACCCCATTCTCCCTTGTCTATGGGACAGAGGCCGTGCTTCCAGTGGAGATCCAAGTGCCACGCTCTCACTTTTACTTCGATACGCAGCAGTGATGCAGCTTAGCAATGAGGACAAGCTTTATACATATGACTTGGAGGTTCTCACCTTGGAAGAACAGCAATGATCCACAACTGAACATCTCCTTCGAGGCAAGCAGAAGATCAAGCCCATCAATGATCACCAGCGGTCTACCAAACCATTCGAGGATGGCAATCTTGTTCTACTCAAGGAGTTCATGCCACCTTCAAAGTTCTCCCCTCGTTCTCCCCTCACTCAAAGTTCTCCCCTCCCCTTTGTCTAGCAACACATCAGGGGTGGAGCATACGTGCTAGTTGATGCTAAGGGATGTGAGCTCCCACACACTCACAACCACTCTCACCTCAAACGCTTCATCCGGTGAGGCATTCCTCTTCTCTTCTTTTTCTTCCTTTCCTTCATTTTACTTTCATGACTCCTTTTCTTACTTTCAGAGGGTGTTTCCCCATTGGACCATGGCCCATGCCTTGGATTTCATGCTCAAGCTACATTGCCATTTGTATAAAGGTTCCTCGCTTGGCCTGGTCTATGTTCCAAGTTCTTTGGCCCTTCCCTTACCATTACCACACCCCCACACATTCCCCTCACCCATTCCATATTATCTACACTCACAGTTCCATCACCAATCACTTTCAGTAGCATTGCCCACACTTATCTCTAGATGCCCGTCTTGCATCTTTCATTCTTTCACCATCATTCACATCTCCATTTGAGGTCATATTTACACCATACCACGAACACACATACGTGCATCAGCAGCAAAAGACACCACCTCATTTGGACATGCCATTTCTAAGATATCCTTACGACCATTTGCTGACAATGCACTAGCTTTTCTGGAGCAACTTTCTTCCAACTAGGTGAACTTATTCACTCAAGGCACCTAGGTGGATCTTTAGGCAAGGCCATAGAAGCCAAAGCCACTTTCTTCTGCTCCAACACTCAGTGGACACATGCCACCTTTCTCTACCGGCAACCCAACGACTATGCCGTCCTTTTCAGCTGTTGTCTTCTTTAGTCCAACACATTAGACCATTGGCCTAACACTTTAAGCGATGGCCACCTTCTCAGAGTGCCACCACCATCTCAGCGCTCCACCATATCACTCCACCATATCAGTGTTGGAGCAGTGCAGGAGTAGGAGTGAGAGCAGGTGGTTACCAGTTACTGGTTACCGGCTACTCCAAGAGGTCAGCGCTTACTCTATGGGCCAACAATTATTGATGGCCACCTTTTCAGGGTGCCACCACCATCTCGGTGCTCCACCATATCACTCCATCTTTCATCATTTCCACACTTACCACCCTTAGGCAACGCATCCTCTCTTCTACCTCTCTTTCTTTCTCGATTTTGGCTAATCCTTGGAGCATATTGGAAGTTATCAAGAGGCTACATTTGCATCTTACACTTTCCTGAGCCAAAATCCAGGTATGGGTTAAGTTCTTTGGGTACTCACACTCTTTTTCCTCTATTTTTCTTCTCTTTTCACACTTTTTCTTTAACTTCAGGGTCCAGTTTGACTACAGGGTTTCCTATCGGGTTTTCCTCCCTGTCTCCAAACTTCACACCTACTTCTTTTCTTTCTTTCTCCACTTTGTTTTCTAGAGTTTCTACTGTTTAACACACTTACCAGCACTTGGCATTAGTAGCAGCGGTACACTCTACACTCTTCGGCAGGTTCTTGTGCGTCTAGAGAGCGCAATCCACTGTGGTCGCATATTAGGGCGTGGCCACTAAAAGAGTGAGAGAGAGAAGGAATATTCTGGTTCTCAAAATATTCCCCATCTTCCTTGTATAAAACCCTTGCCCCACAAGGGCAAGGGGTGGGGGGGAAGTATTTTGCAGAGAGCATTGAAGCATTTCTTATGTTTGAGCGAGTGTTGGGGGAGACACCCCTCCTTCCCCCAACACTTTCACAAACTTTCTAATTGCTATATGGTCTAACATAAATAATTTCATACTTTAGACTTTTTATAGCATCACGGTTGCTAATAGCAACATGTTTGAGCACCCACTTGATTTTCCACATCCAATTGGCATAACTATAATTAATTATGCTTTTCAATTCGTATGGTTTAGTTCTATCCCTTTTGCTACTTGCTTTTTAGCCTTATGCCTTCATTTAGTTATTTTCCTCCTGTCTAGGAAGGGTAGTTTTTCACTTTCTACCATGTCTTAGCAAATATTTTTAAGAATGAATCTACTCAATAATTTAGAGAATGGTTCTTTAATTTGGATATGCTCACCATATATCCCATACACCGGACGCTATACATGTCGCTATACATGGGTCTCTTTATGCCCATTGTTAATGATGCCAAAATCCTTTTTTATTTTGTCCAATTCAGATAAATGCATTTCTTCCATCTCCACAACTTTGGACGTTAGATAGCACTTCTTGTCCATTATTCGCTATGGGCTTAGTTCTTTAAACCTTATTTAATACCCTCATGATATTAAACACCACTCCTTAGTGTTTTAGAGTGTTTAAATGTCCTAATGATGACCTTCTTTGATAATGAACATTTCCTTTTACAACATTGACTTACTATATTTCAACATAAACTATTTTATCCCCTAGAGGGGTATATCTAACCTTTTTATCCTAATAAAAAGTCTTGGGCAGTTAATTTTTACCAATCCAATCAATTATTTTTTCATCTTTTACTTAATTGTTTCATAGTTGTTAAGTCTTATAACTCATTGTTAATGCTTTTACACATCCATCATTATTTGGGTCACCACACTCTAACTGCATGCCTTTTAGTTTAGCCTATACCATTCCTATTTTTATTGGGATTCTTTTAGCAAGAGGTTCTCATGAACTTGCTAATTTGACCTCAAAGCATCACACTTTGGCACATTTGGTGTCTCTACACCATTGGGTTTACAAACCTACCTTTATGACATTTCTTACTTATGTCTAAGTTTTTGCCCAGACCAAAATAGTCGTTTTTCATGCCAACTATCAGTTAGTATTGCACCATAGTGTTCACACACAACTTTGCACCAAAATTGTTTTCTTTCGGGAACACTTTTTTTATGACTTTAATATAGCATATTCTACCATCAATGAGATACTCATTATTTTCATACTTATATCTTATGATCCTCCCTGTCCTTCATGGGGTACAACACATATCAGTCTAAATGCTTTTACCAATCCTTTAAGACCATTTCTTGACTCCACTTAAATTATCCAGTTTTTTGGACTTTGCTGATCCAACAACTTATAATGTCTTACTTTGAGGTGCCAACTCATTAGAATAAAACTGTAAGATTGGCTGGTCCAGATGTCAATTAACATGTGGTGTGATTCCCTTAGCCAACCAACAGAGTCGGACTCGAGACCGCTCTGATACCAAATGTAAGCTCCTGAGTTTGGACTTCCCGAGAGGTCACCCAGCCCAGTACTATTCAAACCCAAGGACGCTTAACTCCAAAATATCCCAAGACCCTTAACTGATTGGAAAAGGGGGTGCACTCTTATTCATGGGCCCTTTCCCTCTATATTTGAACCCCAACGGATTGTCTCTCGAGTCGTTCCCTTTAGTTGCTTACAAAAACTTCTTGTATTTAAAAACCATCTTTACAAGTGTTATTCCAAAACTTGATTATTCTTTGTTCCATATGGGTTACTTTTGCCCCTTAGGACTATGAAAATATTAACTCATCCTCTAAGTACACCGTCAACTCCTTGGGTAGTTCCAGCATTTATTTAAAGTAGCCCTAGCTACCATTTCAAGGACTTGTGTCCTCATCCGTATTTGACAACTGGAATTCAACTTCTTGTATTCATGTCTTATTTACAAGGACCATTTTTGCAAGTGTTACTCCGACACTTAATTATTTTCCATTCCTTGTGGGCTACATTTACCCCTTATGACTATCCGTCCATATGATGAGAATACCGACTCATCCTCTAAGTACACCCCTAACTCCTTGGGTTTGTTCTAGCATTTATAAAATGTAACTTCGGCTACCATTTTAGGGACTTGTATCCTCATCTATATTTAACCTCCCATAATCATTAATTCTAGTCTCAAATTCATGAGCACCAGCCTCAACTATATGAGGATAATCTTGTGACTCCTTTATTGTTTTGGAGTCTCTATCTTCTTCATGATCCCAACTATAGTTCTTTACCATAACTACATTAGCCAGTTTGTTAAGTCAGATGCTCATCTGAATCACATACTCAACTCTTTGAAGAAAACCTTATACTATTCCCAAGATCCCAAGGTCATTTCCTTGTTGGCCCTTTTCTATCCATCACATTGCTTATAAGTTTACACATGAATTGTATTGGAGAGCTATGTCCTCCTGATCTACTACTTCTCAAGGATAGGCCCACTCCTAAGACCTTCTGATGCTAACATAAGTGGTGATATATTTGACCACCAATAAAAGTCAGATTAAGAAACAACTTTGATACCAATTGTAAGTAACTAAATTTTCCATTTTACTTTAGTCAATTAGCCACACTTTCGACCACTTGGAGGAATCATTCACAACCTCTATATGTCCTATTCTAGACTTGGGGACTTTCTAGTCCCAAAAATGGCATCTATGCCACTCAACCTTTGCACTTGGTCCAAGTGCTCCACATGTACGATCTCATGATTGACACTCAAAAGTACCACCAACATATTAGCTTGTTACACTAAGGCCATGTCTATTTGCCTCTATCACACTGGTGATCCAACACCACTTACATCACAGTCCCATCTTTCAAAGATTGTATGAGTGATCAACCTAGATCCCCTCTTTAGCATCCTTAGAATGCCCACAGATATGGGTAATAACTTTCCACAATATCCCTCTTTTAGTCCCCACCAAATCCCTTTCTATATACAGTCATGTTTGTCAACATTGCCATTGACTTAGGGCTTGAAGGCCCAACCACTATATCCTATTGATTTCTAGGACTTCCTTGCCACATGACTGCGTCCCTGGTCACTACTTAAGAGAATTGCTCCTCTTCCTTTCCACAATCTAGGACTTTGGAATGACATTTTGAAACACTATGGCCCTATATAAGCCTTGTGGGTACTCTTCCCACCATCTACCTTTGAGTGCCCTAGCCAGGTGGCTAGAGCAAGGTTTTAATGAGCCATGTCAAGTATCCAAGTAGGTAGTGCCACCTTCTTTTTAGGTAGAGCATGTTGGCAATTAGACTGAGACATGGATGTGCAAGAGTTTGGGATGAAGATCCTTGGTGGCTATTTGTGGAAGGGTAGATGTAGGTAGTAGGGGGAGGATAGTTGATCCAGAGCCTAAAATTTGGAAGTCATTCCCACTGATGTAGGTCATCTTGACCAAAGTGGAGGATTGGTTGATCTAGCCTCTCTTCTTCAACAAATTGTTTAAAGCAGGGGACTGAACACTAGGCTGGGAGAACTAGTACACTATATAGAGGTGCATACATCAGGGAAGATTCAGGATGGTCAAACAACTAGTGGGAGTGATAGACCCAAACCAACAGAAATCTTCCCGACACTTCCAAGTTTTTGGGCCAAGGAAGTGGCAAAATGTTCAGCTAGACCTGCTAAGGTTACTACAGTGACAAAGGCAAGAACAGTGGACAAGTGGCCAGCAAGAAGACTACACGCTAGGGATTTTGTGGCAATCCAACAAGAGGAAATGTCAGATGGGGAATAATTTGCACTAGGAAGATAAACTTGGGCTTTCATAGCACCAACTCCAGCTTAGAATAAAGGGGAGACAGAGGTGTGGTTTATGATGGATCTAAATCTAAACCTTGGCAGGCCTTTTTGAGTGGTGTGAGGGGATACATTCCTTTCAATAGGGGATACATAAACAATGCCACAGGCCACAGATGACAAAGTGAAAGAACAGATCCAAGTCTTGAAACAGTTAGCGACGCGAATAGAGTTGATAGAATCACCATGCTAGCTAGAAGGAGAAGGATGTCTAGTATGGTGGCATAAGGAGCTCATAGAGGACCTAAATTGGGACCCAATTGCATGGAGACATGGAGCAAATGAATTTTTCACATATAAGGTCAAAGACACACAAAATGGACTGATGGTGAATAGAGAGTTCAAGAGAGAGGAAGTACCAAAACTTTAGCAGAAATGGATTGCACTAGGAGTGGAAGTGGATCAGGTGACTGACAACATAGTGGCTTTCTAGAAACTACTAATTTAGGAGAAGTCAAAAGTCACTTCATGGCTCATGGCAATAGAAGGTTTGCTAGTAGGATAGCGGTTCCAAGCAGAGGACACCCGAATGTGGGGTGTTGGAGATAGTAGCACATCTCCTCTGAGAGTATGATGTGGCAAAGGAGACGTGGAGACAAGTAGCAAAGGCAGCTAGGGAACTAGGGAGCAAGTAGAACTTCAAAATATGTGAAGGAGACATCATGCAATGGTTCCTAGAGGCAAGGGGACTATACACAAGATGGGCCTGACAGAGGATTGGTTGTTAGGGATGCTTAGGATGGGGCACCAAAGTCAAGTGGGATACAGTAGGAGTTGAAGTCGGGACTACAATATGGGAAGCCCTTGGATAGACCAGATGGGAGATATGGCATGCATCCGGGGTATAGGTGCTTTGGGAAGTAAGGAACCACAACCACTTCGAGGGACAAAATGCTCAAATATTAACAACCATGGCACATTGGTGGAGGCTCACATTGGCTGGTGTCTACCTCAAAGAGACATTACTCTAGGAGCACAGTAAAAGAGAGGTGCTAGAAGCTTGGCGAAGATAATGGACCCCTTGCTAAAGAGGAGAACATGTGGGTGGTATCAAATGGAAATGGAGGCCACTAGCCACTGTAGCAAAGGAGGCAAGATGAGGTGGTTGGGCACTGGATGCTTTACGGAGGAGACGACCACAACAGCCCTGGTTAGAAGGCAATGATCATTAGGTAAGAGATAGCAAGATGGTTTTGTTGAGAGAGTAGAGTTATGAGCAATTTGTTTTTGTACTAGTCCCTAAGGGACATTGTGTAATGTCTTAGTCTTTAGTTTAAGGGACATTAGTCTTTCCTGGCCAAATTAATTATGCTGAAGTCCAACCCCCACACTCTCTATATTATACTAGCCCTTGGAGATTACTATAAAGGGAACATAGTGAAATTGATAGTACATTATTTTAAAAATTTTACAATCCACAACCCATAATGTATTTTATGAAATAGGCATTTAAAGACTAAATAAGATCAAACTGAATCACAATTATAACATCTTGCTTTACACTCCCATTGTTTTAATTTGTTGTTGGACGAATAACAACTAGAGTGTTTATGCAATACCCCCATCTTGGCAAGTATTGCTGGTACATTTTCATATTATAGAGGTATTTAGAGCAAGCATATCACAGCTTTAAAGTGGCCTTTCTTTGTTGAAATGAATTCATTTAGTGTGATTGCCTTCATCACATTATATAGAGTGGAGTCTTTACCAAGAAAAAGTGGTGCTTTGTTCCTAGATTCCAAGATTTATTTAGGTTTGTAACTATCCTCTGACTACTTCAATTTAACAAAGTCTCTGTTAGAACCAAAGCCAAAAGGCTCTTTGTTGTGCAAATTTCAATATGTTGCACCTAAGTGAGAATCTAATGAGTTATAAAAGAGATAAATTGTTTTTGAAGAACTTTTTTTATAATTAACAATTAGCCATTGGCAACAATGCATCTCTAAGCAATTTTGTCAATTAATTTCTTCTGTAAAGCTCACTCAAGTGCAATTGCACTAACACTCACAATCTCCTCACTACTCCCACAACTCTTAAAGAATATCTACCCTAAACACCACGTCAATTAAACATTTTAAGGTTTGGATGGCACAAACTTCAATTCAAGTATTCCAAGTTCCTTCTACATCGCATCTAAGTAGTTTGAGCCTCTAATCCAGATGCATCTATACCTGATAGATAAACCTTCATTCCCTATATGATCAATCAAACAACCATGGCAAACTACTCTATATCAGTGGTTCTTGACATCTCTAAGATGCTCTCAAGTGAGATTGACAACTGCTCCTCACTGGATATTGTCTAACTGATACATCAGAATTTCTTGGCACTTGTGTGCTGATCCCCGGCACATAGGTCGACTCAATGGAAAGGTCACCTACTCACCAGGAGATGGAGACGTAGACGCCATGGGCACATCTCGTCAAGTCAGTGGAGACAATGTGGCGGTCGAAACTTCATGCCTCAGTGACACTCTTGCATTCCCTGATGAGCTCCGCCAGTGCCTTCATTCATCACGCCATAGTCTTTCATTTCATCTTTCCGTCTATTTGATATTTACTCTCGATCTCGATGCTCTAAGATGCATCAGTCTCTGGTTCATGCCCTGCTCTAGAGGAGCTGCTTATGGCGATCGGTCCAGATGTAAGGAGCAAGTATTGCAGGACTACAAGCTCCTAATAAAGCATTGAGATCATATTTCGAGGTAAAGTATTGTGTCCGCTCTTATGTATGCCGACATAATTCATGTGGCAGCAACAGGATAATGACTGCTAGAAGCCCCCAAGGCAACAACAAAGATGATTGTGGACTTTACTGGGAGTGCTTTTGCAGAAGCCACGCCGCTAAGAGCGCCACCTTTTGGAGCTAAGAAGCTCGAGGACCCCTGCGCAACTCGTTCTTCTTCTAGTGGAGCGAGACAGGCTGAGGTAAAGTTATCCTTTGTTTGGCTTTGCTACTTTCGACTCTCAGATTTTCTTTTCTTTGCTTGTTCTTGCAGTTGAGTCGGGCTCCAAATTATTGGCACTGTTTCTTCGAACAATGCCAATTCCGCCAAGGATGGAGCTTTGCGGAGGGCTGTGGGTGGCAAGAGCCGCCAACTCGACAGGTTAGACCCGAATGAGAGCTCCGGGTGGATGGATGAACGCGACTCGACGTCCTTGCAATCGCAGTTGGGAGATTCTTCCTCGGCAGCGTCATGGCAGGGAGGTATCCGATCGCCAAAGTGTGGTGATCTCTTCCGAGAGGATCCGGGCGATCGACAACATCCAGTCGTGGGCTGGATCGAGAAGCTGGACGGGGAGAATCACTACTACACGTTGGAGGAACATTGGGCTGGAGGGTACTCCAATTTCGACGACAACACGCGTAAGAATCTCATTACTGTTAGAATACTGGCAATGCGATCAATGTCTTTTTGTAGCCCTAAATGTTATATATGTTTGGGATTTGAGCCCAAACCCGGTGCTAGGGCAGGGCAAATGGCGGAGCTCCGGCACAGCGTCCAGCCGCGATGGGTGATCGTCTCCTCTGCTCGCGGCAATCGGCCACATGATGTTTCCTCCGATCACAGCGGCAGCGATGGCGGTAATCACAGTGGCGGCAATCACAGCTGCCCGTTTTGCAGGAATCACGAGCACGAGACAGGGGACGAGACGTTTGCGTTCCGGGAGAGCGATGTGGTGAGCGCGCCGGATTGGAGCGTCCGCGTCGTCTACAACAAATTCCCTGCTGTGGATTCTTCGCTGTCGCCGACGTGCACGATCGATGAGGATTGTCATCGTAGCCGGCGCTCTGGATTTGGATCGCATGAGGTGGTCGTGGAGACGCCGGAGCATGGAATCCAATTCGCGGAGCTTCCGATCGACCAGGTAGAGCGAGTGCTCAAGGCGTTCCGGCACCGGCTCAAGGATCTCAAGAATGACAAGCGATTCCAATACGTCCAGGTGACTGGCTTCTTCCATGGTTGGATTGGTTTGACCGATCGCATTGCTTTCCAGGTTTTCAAGAACAATGGCAAAGAAGCTGGTGCGTCGCTGCGTCACTCCCATAGCCAAATCATCGCATTGCCTATGGTACCTCAAGAACTAATGTGGCAAGTTAAAAACTCCAAAGAGTTCTTCGAACGTAAGGGACGCTGTCTCCTTTGCGAGTCCGTGAAAGCGGATCTTCGAGATCGCTCAAGGTTGATCGATCAGTCATCACGCTTCGTTTCAGTGGCGCCCTTTGAAGCTCGCTTCCCGTTCGAGACGTGGATTATTCCCATCAACCATAGTTCGAACTTTGAGGGGACGAGTGATTCCGAGGTGATGATTCTTCTTTCTTTCTTTTGGTTTACTCTCCACTAACGCATGCATTCTCGTTTATAGATCGGGGATTTGGCGAGATTACTTCATCTAACATTGAAAAAAATAGTGCAGCAATTTCCAGGCGCTGCATACAACTACGTGCTTTACAACAATCCTTTCTGCGAGGAAACCAAGACGGAGTATTTCCACTGGTACATTGCAATCCTCCCTCGACTGGGAGTGCTGGGGGGCTTTGAGCTTGCCACTGGTTGGACCATCAACACGGTGGCTCCGGAGAAAGCCGCTCAAACTTTGAGGGAGTGCGTCCTCAAATGATCTGGTATTCATTGTTAAGAGTTTCTCGTTAGAACTAACAGCTGGTGATTCGTCGTTTCAGGCGCGCATTTTTCTTATCATTCAAGCTATGCTTGACAATTTTTCTCTTGTCAAAAAGTTTTCATTTACGGATTGCAAGAGAGGTAAATAAATCAATCGAAACAGTTATTGTAGATGCGTGACCGCTGCGTTTCTTCTCGGATGCATTTGCTGCTGGTTCCAGATTCTTACAGGTACGTGACTTTCATGCTCACTGTGCTGGTGAGTTTTAGCATTTTTGCATTGAATGATGAAGAGCTTGCTCGCTTGCTCTCTCCGATCGTTCATTCTCTGGAGCTTTGCTTTTATGGTTTCTCACAATCCTCGTGTACATGGTTTTATATTCTAAAACTTGCAGTGACAAGCTTACAATGACAATGGGCGATTCTATGAACTATCTGGTAAGATTTACATTGAAGAACGTGGACGATTTATTTCTCTGACGATTTCCTTTTCTCTTCCACTTGATAGGGAACGAACGAGAACGAAAGCCACCATAGCTGAGTCCTCGTGTTGGTAGCGACATGAGAATCCATCCATGGTTTTCATAAAAGATCATTAAATTGGCACAACGATGTGTGCGTTTTGTCGCGTGGATGGAGAGGGGAAAAATGGCCGTTGGAGGGACAGCCGTGCACGAACGGACAGGATGACTTGTGGCACTGCGACCATTGGATTAATTTGGTGATTACCCCTTAATTCCAGACGCTACTTAGGACAGAGTTAATGTGAACGAATTTACCGTTTTACCCTGCCAGCGTGGCACACCCTTGGGGAAAGTTTGCAGGGTTCACACAAACTGGGCTATGGCGGAAGCATTTAAACGCGACGCACTGGTCCGCGTTTGCGTGACCGATCACGACCGCCTTTTAATCCGGCCTCGATGCTGTGGCCTCCATTCTCTCGATTCTAGGCATTTCCTTTCTCCTCCATCTCTTCCTCCTCCTCCTCCATTCTCTTCTTGCTGGATCATCCGCCGTGTCGATCGTTGCATGCGCGCGGCCTCGCGATGCTTCTTTCGATCCGATCCACGCGCGGCAGTGATATTTCGATCGATCGGCGAGGGATGAGAGCTTCGGCGATGGCGCTGCTGCTGGCGCTCCTCGCATTCTTGCTGGTCGCCGGCGATGGCCAGATGCTCTACAAGGATTCTCGCCAGAGCATTGAGGCGCGGATCAAAGATCTCCTGAGGAGGATGACGCTCGAGGAAAAGATCGGGCAAATGACGCAGATTGAGAGGGCGGTGGCGAGCCAGGCCGTGGTCAGGCAATACGGCATAGGTGAGTGAGTGTCCTCAATCGATCGATCGATTGAGAATGCGATAGCTTCTTGGAAGAAGCGCGTGTGATCATCTGAAATCTCCAATGGCTGCTGTGTGATAGGGAGCGTGTTGAATGGGGGAGGCAGTGCTCCGGCGGAGAGGGCAGCTCCCAATGTATGGGAGGACATGGTCGATGACTATCAGATTGGAGCTATGAGCACTCGCCTTGGAATTCCAGTCATCTATGGCGTCGACGCAGTGCATGGTCACAACAATGTCTATGGAGCTACCATTTATCCTCACAACATTGGCCTCGGTTCTTCCAGGTACTTCTTCATTCTTTCTCCATCCATCTTTTTTCCTTCCTTTTTGGTATGAAAAGTTTTTGGGACTTTTTCTCAGGGATCCTGAGCTGGTGCGGAGAATCGGAGCTGCTACTGCGCTGGAAGTCCGAGCAACTGGAATGCCTTACGCTTTTGCTCCCTGCATTGCTGTTTGCCGTGATCCGAGATGGGGGCGATGCTACGAGAGCTATGGTGAAGATACCCAGCTCGTGAGAAGCATGACAAAGATCATCCAGGGCTTGCAAGGCTCTCCACCACCTAGTCATCCGTCTGGCTATCCTTACGTTGGAGGACCGTAAGTTAGATCACATTATTCTCTATCCGTGACTACATGACCATTTTCTTTTCTTGTTTCAGATCCAAAGTTGTTGCCTGTGCCAAGCATTTCGTGGGTGATGGAGGAACAGTGAAGGGAATTGACGAGAACAACACAGTGACCACTTATAGGCAGCTCGTTCAAGTTCATATGGCTCCTTATCTTGATGCCATCGCCATGGGTGTTTCAACCATCATGATTTCGTACTCCAGCTTCAATGGCATCAAGATGCACGCTAATCGTTTCCTGGTTACCGAAGTATTGAAAAATCGTCTCGGGTTTCAGGTAAGCGTCTCTTTGATTCCGTCACGACTTGCTAATTAAACTATACACACTTTCCTGTCTGTTTCTGCAGGGATTCCTGATATCTGACTGGGAAGCCATTGATAGAATCACCGATCCACCCAAGCAAAACTACACGTACTCTGTCTTGACTTCGGTCAATGCAGGTATCGACATGGTAAGCAATTTAGCATTTGGACTTTTTTGTGCGTGTCAGTGTCACTAAATTTCGCTTTCACGACGCAGATCATGGTTCCGTTCGATTACCAAAACTTCATCAACATCCTCACTGGACTGGTTAAATCCGGAGCCGTCAGCCAGAGCAGGATAGACGACGCCGTGACCAGGATCCTCAGAGTCAAATTTGCTGCTGGACTGTTCGAAGCGCCGAAGGCAAATAGGAAGCTCAACAACAAAGTCGGCGCAGAGGACCACCGAGAGCTAGCCAGGGAAGCCGTGAGAAAGTCACTCGTGCTCTTGAAAAACTCAGCCAGGAGCGGATCTAGCAAGAACATCCTACCACTCAGCAAGACCGCGCCCAAGATTCTAGTGGCTGGAACACACGCTGATGACTTGGGACTTCAGTGTGGAGGATGGACAATCACCTGGCAAGGAGGCAGTGGACAAACAACAATCGGTGAGTAGCAGCTCTCCTACTTTAAACTCTCGTTTGTTCTTGGCTAACTTTGATCTTGGAAAATGCCAGGAACTACGATTCGCCAAGCAATTGCCAACACCGTGAGCCAATCCACGCAAGTTGTCTACGAGCAGTCCCCAGACGCCAACTTCGTCAAGGACAAAGGCTTCTCGTACGCGGTGGTGGTGATCGGCGAGCAGCCTTACGCCGAGATAGCCGGCGACAATCTCAACTTGACAATCCCCAGCCAAGGCATCGACACCATCCGGAACGTGTGCTCGTCCCTGCGCTGCGTGGTGGTGCTCATCTCCGGTCGGCCGCTGGTGCTGGAGCCTCACATCGATATGATGGACGCGCTGGTGGCGGCGTGGCTTCCAGGTTCCGAGGGCCAAGGCGTGGCCGACGTGCTTTTCGGTGACCACGACTTCGTGGGGAAATCGTCCAGGACGTGGTTCAAGCGCGTGGATCAACTTCCCATGAATGTGGGAGACATGGGCTATGATCCTCTCTTCCCGTACGGTTTTGGCATGACAATGCGGCAACAGTAAGCTCTCTTTTCTTCGTTTCCGTACAGATTAGTTCTATAGATTCTTTTGCGAGGATCAAGATTTTTATCTGATAATGCATAGAGGGGAATGTTTATATCTTCCATTCCATTCTTCCATTCCATTGTATGAGGCTTGTAAGAGATCTCTTCTTCGTTGTTTTGCAAAGTTTATCACAATGATAATGTAGAGTTACCATTTCGTTTCAGTTCTCTAGGTAAGACCAAAGATAATATTTAGAGGGAATGCTTATGATCATTCCATTCTTATTGACGAGCAACCAAGGAGCTCTTGGCTGTGTCAAGAATCGGGCTTCACCATCTTCACGTTCTTGTAGAGGCGGCGGAGATCGTTCATGGCTCTCTCTTCGATCTGGATGCAGCGAATGCTGGACGGACTGCTCGTGTCGGGCTTGTACCAGCAGCTGGGATGCTCGGACGAGAGATCGCTACTGCTAGCGGCAGCATCTCTGCCGGACGAAGAAGCGGCGAATCCAACCACTGGCGGGCTTCCAACTTGGTGGCTTCTAAACGATGCTCGCTGCTCCTTGTGCTTGGCCTGGAGAGAGAGAGAGAGAAAAAAAAAAAAAAAAAAGAGAAAGAGAAACACGATCAATCAAGCACCACCACCTCGGGACAAGACTTTTACCTCTTGCTTTTGGATGTCTCTCAGCGATGGAAACGCGCCAGGCGATGAGCTTCCGGTCCACGGTGCGGCTTTCGGGGGTGTAAAGCTCATCGCTGGAGCTGGCGGCGATCGAACAAACTGCTGTAGAGGAATGCGCTGGTGTCCCGGTGCCGCTGCCTCGCGAGGGGAGCTCTCCGGAGGCTTGCGTTGCATCGTCACTGGCTTGTTGTTAGCACTGGTGTTGCTTGACTCGGCCTTCTGCTCGGTTTGAATCTCGGAGAGAGACGCAGCTCCTTTGCCGCGCATGAGAGCACCACCACCCCAAGCTGGGCCATCTGTTTTCGCAACGAGTGGAACCGGCGGCGGTGGCGGCGGAATGGTTTCCGGAGCTTTGTCCAGAGCACCCGTTAGAAAGAGGGAGAGGCCACCTTTCTTACACTTCGTCTTGGCTTTCTTAACGGTTGCTTTGGAGCGACCATCGTCAGCTTTAGAAACTTCCGTTTTAAGGTCGGAGCCACTGGTCACTTCTGCAGAAGGAGACGGGAGTCTGAATCCTAGAACCTTGGATTCCATGTCCTCTTTAAAATCAGTCGCCACCTGTGAAAGAAAGATCAATAATCTGAGATGAAAGCATGATATGAGACTAGCTTACCTCTTCCACCTTGTCAGGAACCTGGACTTCAGTTTTCTTGCTGTTAGTTTTCTTGCTCTTGCGACGCTGGCGTTTCGAGCGTTCGTCAGTCAGCTGGTTTTGCTTCTTGGAGCTGGTCTCGGGAAAAACTTCTCCACTGGTCTCAGGCTCTTGCGTTTCCAAGATCCTGAGAGACTCCAAAATTGATTTCTTGGTGCTCAGCTTGGTCATTTGCTGGTCATCCAGGCTCTGTCCCTTGGAGAGCTTCATCTCCAGCAACTCAATCTGCTGGAGCTTCTTGCGCATCGCACGTAGTTGCTTGGTAGCTCTATCTCCTGCGCTGTCTTCCTGAAGGAATCCTGCACCGGGCGGCGTTGGAAACAACTGGTCTTTGAGAATTCTTGGATTCGCGAAGGAGTCGGCGACGTCTTCTTCGCTGTCCACGATAGCAGGTGTTGTCGCGCTGGGAACTGGGAGCTGTCGATGACTCCATGGTTGTAAAGAACAGGCATCCCAGGACTTTTCCAAGTCGGCTAGAACTGATGACCTCGTTGTACCAAAGCTCGCGCCAAAGAATGCAAATATGTAGTCCAGATTACGCAATATGAGGCTCTGAAGAAAAAAGAAAAAGGGATTACTACTATGAGAAAGTTGAGCAGTCAGCACACACATACCTCACAGTAGCGTTTCAGCTCATCAGCACCGAGCGCATCTGCAAACTCCAGGATTTGCAATGCGTTCCTCGGTTCGACGATTGTCGTTGCTATCACCTTTTGACATAAGTCCCTCAAAGAGGGAAGACGATCCTCTGGATCCCTCGGTGGCGTGACAACGAGCGCGTCATCACCGTTGTCGTCAGTAGCAGTTTGATTTGGAACCAGAGGTTCCGAGTCCGATTGATAAGCAGGCACGTAGATCTCTGTCACAGCTAGTGAATGCGTTTCACCTACAGCCAGAAGTGTGGCGCGTTTGATCCCATGTATGCGCAGCGGAGCTGGACTGGAGGATTTATCACTGTCCCACGCATAAACGTCTCCAGTAGAAGTTGCTACTGCCGTTCTATATTTTCCCGCAGACACGGACAACGCATGATGTCCAGTCATAGTGAGCACCTGGTATAAAAGAAGAACAGCTAGTATAAACATCATAGGAACAATAGAACAAACGAAGATTACCTGCTGTGCATGTAGTTGTGGATCAGCAGACAACCACGAAAAAATCAAGCCATCCGCAGCGATCGCCGTACTGTGCACCACACCCGCCGCTACAGCGACGATATGCAGGCGTTCGGATAAGTGGAACTTCAGTGGGTGTTGTCCCGCCTTCTTTGTATTTCTCACTAACACCACGCGCCTGGGTGACACCATTTTGTGGCCCCATGTAAACACCTGCATAATAACTTGTGTAAGGTCGATCATGCGTGGAGAATCAGCTACTTACCTCGGTCTCTACGATCACAACAGTGTGACGTTTTGCAGCGGAGATGGTCAAGGCCTTCCTTCCTTTCAAATAGTCCACTACGCGTGGTACGCAGTTCGAAGCGGAATTTGAAGTTCCGTATCCCAGCTGGCCGTCTTTGTTGCATCCCCAAGTGTAAACCTCTCCGGACTCGGTAACAGCGGCGCTGTGTTTGTTCGCCGCTGCAACTTCCACTACTTTGGCTCTCAAAGTAGATACACGCCTTGGAGTAGATTGAGTGTCTACAGCAGGATAACCAAGCTGTCCTTCTGTAAAGACAATATGTGAGAATGGATAGGGGATGGAAAAATGCTTCGCACCTCTGTTTGTACCCCATGTATAAACTTCACCACCCTCCGTCGCTACAATGGTATGGTGCTTGGCAGCTGCAACGTTTTTAACCCGTCGTCCGCATAAGCCAGTAACTTGACGAGGTGCTATAACTGCAACTTCTCCACTGCCAGAAGGAACCGAAATGGTTTGCACGAAATAAGTTCTGCATTGCAAACCTGTAGTCCTCGTGTCCCAGGCGTCCTCCCCTTCCATATCCCCAGGAAAATAGCTGGCCGCTTGAGTTAACTGCTGTGCTATGGAATTTTGCAGCTGAAACTCGGACGATATCAGCACCGTGAAGAGTCTCAACTCGACATGGTACGCGTTGAATGCCTGCTGAGCCTGTCCCGAGTTGATAGTTTGAGCCATTCCCCCAGCTGAAAAGCTCCTTCAAGACAACTCCTGCAGGACAAAAAGCAAAAAACTTAGTAGCTTAAGATGATGGTGCGAAACCTCAGCTCACCTCTGCAAGATGGAGTGACAGCCTGTTTGACAGGACCAGAAACCAAGTCGACTGGAAGTCGACCTTTCGAATCATCCAAGGACACAGAAGCGCCACCGTCAACAAGCGCACCGGCAACGGCAAGGTGACCAAAATGTAGAGCCCTGTGCAAGCTTCCCCAGCCGGATTCTCCATCCTAAAATTTGCGAACATGAGAAGAAGTGAGAAATCAAAAGGCAAAAGAAGAACTTGAATAACGTACCCGAGCGTTAGGATCAGCTCCAGCAGCCAAAAGCCTCTTCACAATCGGAACGTGATTCCTCCAGGTTGCGATATGCATGGCGGTCGAGCCAAACCTGTCCCGAGCATCGACGCTACCATTAATCTTCTTGAGAGCAGAGAGAGCGGTCTCCACATCATGCACTGTTCCATTTCGAGCAGCAGCGAATAAGTCCCGGCTCGCAGAATTCGCCAAAGCATGCCGACCAGCAACCTGCTTTCCACTTGACTTGGCCTCCATCGTTACCAAGTCCAAAACTTTTCACGTTTTTCTAGCCTGTAACTGTATCCCTGAGCTACAATCCACTACCGAATTCCATCCTCATCATATTCTTTTCCCAGGTAGAAGGTGAGCACCAAAAGCCAGTGGCGAATCCCCATGGTTGTCCTCCCGGCAAAAACTATGTTCCTGAGCCTGAAGTTGTTCTTACCAAGTCTTAGCAGCAGAAGCATTAGTAGGATCGAAAGGGAGGAAACCAATCCATGCCAGAAGCGCGAGAGCGGTGTTGCCTGGAAAGAAGATCGCCAAGATCATGCCAAATTCATCAGATGATGGTAACAGTACCTGAAGCGATGGCGCTGACACGGCTGCGCCCTAAGAACCCAAAACGCAGCTTCCCTCCTCCCACCCTTCCACGTTTGCCTGCCACTCGAAAGTCGACAGTGGATATCCACGAATTCCACCAGGGTATCTTCTTGAGGGGCATTTTTAAAGTAAACTCCCCGAGCATATAACTAAGGAATGTTCTTCCCGCTGCTAAGAAAGTTCTTGGTCCACCGTTCGTTGGACTTCAACGTTTTCTCAGCTTCATGCAAGAACTGCTGCTGCTCTTGCAACCGAAGTAGAGCCTATGAAACGAAAATCAACAAAAATTCTCATTGCTTCTGAAGCATACCTCCGTGCTTGCCATAAGTTCTTCGCCCGCCCCTTGAGGAGCACACGACGAGCTGCTTGCGATGTCAAACTTGCGCTTAACTTTCTTTCTAAGTTGCTTCACAGTGTCATTCCTGCATGGAAAAAACACACTTTTTGAGGAAACAAAGGCTAAAGCAATGGAAACTTACCATGGATTGTGCTGTATCAACTTGAAGAGCGGAGTGGTCGGGTCCGAAGCACGCTTCTTTTGTTTACCTGTCCTCGACCTGTTCTTTCGTCCGCAGCTATGCCTTGCGTCCGTTGTTGAATTTTCAGTGTCATAGAATCTCTGAAAGCAACTGTTTTCACATAATTTTGTAGGTATTGAAAAACTTTGCACCTTTTCCTTGTCAAGTTCCTGGTATCGCATCTCTAGGTCCCGCCGTCCATCTTCCACTTCCTGTGCAATCTCAGCAGCCATAACTCGCGCTCTTTCAAGATCAGATCGTTGTTTGGACAACTCTCCAGTTTCTGGTGGCACAGGGCAAGGAAAAAATCTTGTCAAGACAACAGAACTCGGCAACAAACTACCACAGCCACCAAACCATTTTGTATTCTCGCTGCATGTTCCACAAGTTGCTTCTCAAGTGAGACATCTGCATGATATAGCTGTTCCTTCATTCGAAGTACTGCATCACGTTCACCAGCAAGTTCCTTTTTTTCCTGCATTTCATTTGCTGGTTGGTGGCTAAGTTTGAAAAACAAATCGCGCTCTGACCTCAAAGCACTTTTGAAGAAATGACTCCTTTTCTTGAAGACACATACTTCTGAGCTCGTCCATCTTCTGCCTTGACGCTGTAAGATCCGCCAGAGACTGGGATCGCTCACGTTGGACAGCTTCCTACTTACAAAAACAGATTTTGATTTGCGACTTAAGAAATCAGTTCAAACCTGAAGTGCTTGTAAATGTGCTCGCTCTCTGAGGAGACTATCCCTCTCAGTAGTCTGTAAATCTTTAATGTTATGGACAGACAATGAAAGAATTCGCATTAGCTCCTCCAACTGCAGTATCCATGGCGAGGCTTTAGAAGAGAAACACGTAAAACTCAGAATTTGCTGAACCTGGTTTTGCCACTCATTCATGAACGTGTGTTGCTGATGCATTGATCTCTCAAACCCGTCCAGCCATTCAGTCCTGAACTTATTAGAGTTCTCTTTCTCTGTAACCATCCAATGCTGTATCTCGTCGACCTTAGTACACCAGTCATTGGATTTTGAGACTAGCTGCGTGAGCATTTCCATCGTATGCTTTTGATTTGCCACAAATGCTCTCTACAACAAGGCAGAAAAGGTCCTAGAGATTGAGAAGAAGGAGAAATCCGTTTACCTCGCTGTTCAGCTGATTCTCCTTCGCTTCAATTTCCCTCGCATGGGAGATTTTCAATATATTCACCTGCATGCATTTCAGAACATTTCAGAACAATCTGTTGAAAGCAAAAAAAACGTAAAAACAGGTACCTCTTCTTGGTAAACTCGCTGTAATGACGACAGCTTCTCGTCCGCAAGAATGCAAGTGTTTTTCAAAAGATGGATTTCAGATGATAGCTGCACAACAATCTTTTGTGCCTCCTCTTTATCTTCTGAAAATTGCTTGCACAGTGCTGAATTGCTAGAGATTTCAATCTCAGAAATCTCCTTCTCAATTCGCAGCTTTTCTTTCTCAACCTTAAGAATTTCTTCTTTCAGTGAGGAGTTCTCAGATTTCAGTTGCTTGACTTCATCTGTTAGTTGATTTTTCTCGCTTTCAAGGATCCCTTTCGAGACTAGAGTTTGTCTTAGTCTCTCAAACAATGTGCTTTCCGAGTTCCCACTCTCAGGAACTGCACGCTTGTCGGATCCTGATTCTTCAGATTCCTGCAAAACAGCAACTTAGAAGCATACTATATCGAAGCATTTTACCTGCGAACTCAGGGTTTCGAGACCACTTGCAAAAGAAATTCGGTGTGCTTTTGGTTGCGCTGAAAAATACAACGTTTTTCCAACGAAAACTGAGGCTGTTCATACCTTTTTCACGTTGCTGGATTGCTGGAGTGGGCTTGGCTTGTTTGTCAACTGGAGGAGTAACGGGGATGATTAACGAAATGTCGTCTCCATCTCGTTTTGTATGGCTCGTACTATCTGAGAGCTTGCTCGTTGCCTCCGTGTTGCCTAGTGTTGAGCTGAAATTTGTGGGGCTCATTCGTCTTCTTCCGGCTATAGGAGTTTTTCCCGAGAGGCACGAAGGTTGGTACTCACCAAACTCAAATGGTGTATCCGGTCTTTCAGTCGTTGGCTTCTTCGATATATTAGATGGCCTTCTTTCCGGTTTTGCCTTATTAAAGTCACCCTCCGAGCCATCCGGAAGCATAGATAGGATATCTGAGCTCTCACCCCAGTCGTCATCCTGTGAAATAAACGTGGAAAAATAAGAGAATAAAAACCATATGAGATCGACGTACCTTTTTCTTCCAAGGCTCTTGGTCGTGTTTAACAGACGAAACATGAGTGAGAAGGCTGTCAAAGGAACTCTTCTTTTCCAAGCTTGGAGGTGGAACGAGATTTTCCTTCCATTTCCTCTTGAAGATTTCCCTGTCGAAAATGTAAATCAAACGAGGAGTGTCGATTTTCGAATGCTTTTCGCTGGATGAAGTGTTTGAGTCTCCATCTTACTCATCCGGTGGTGTCTCTGGCTTGCATTCTTCTGTCGGAGAGCTCAAAGTGGGATTCACGCTGGGAAACATGGTTGGAGTGGAGCACTGTTTCTCAGCATCATCTTTTTTGACAGTAAACGAGCTCACAGAGTGGCTGCCTTGAGCTGAATCAGTGCGTGTACTTTCAGTAACACTCGACGTCTTTGTGGACACTGGCAATTCCAATGGACTTTCCTCGTCAATCCCTACCAGACCTTGAATCAACGAAGTAGGAAATCTCTCAGCTCTAGACCAATTCATTCTACATCCTTACCTTCATCAAAAAGCGCGTCTATCGATCTGTCGTCGTGACGAGCACGGGACCAGGATCGTCCAAGCGGCGGAAGGCCCGATTCGGCTGCAAACAGACGAAAAAAGGATCAAATGGGAGGGTTCTCGGCGAACTTACACGATCTGGAGAGCGATGGCGCATCGGCGAGGGAGGAGAGCGCCATTTCCACCACACCCTAGCTCGCCCTCTTCCCGCTAAACCTAGAATTCAAATAAGCTCTGTTCTAGGGCTTGTGAAATGCCGGGAGCTGATAGAATCCCTAGATTGAATGCTTGCCCATGGCGCTGGCGCTCGGAGCTTCTTCTTCACATGTCCTTTCGATTCCTCGCTCGGGAATCACATTTCTTTCATCGTGGCCTCCATCTTCATCCAGGATTAGCAGCACCGACGGCAGCAATGGCGCTCGGATTCTCACCGCGAGAGTGATTTCTTGCGGCACCAGGTTCACAGCTCTTGCCACTGGTAAGCTCAAGCGAACGCATTCTTTCTCGTTTGATGCTTTTTCTGGCACAGTGGATAAGAAATCTGTTGAATCGATTCAAGACGAAGACAAGGTCAGGGATGAGTTTGTGGAGGTGGGCGTTGTGATTAGAAAGCATGGAGTTCGTGGGGAGTTGCTCATTCGGTCCTCTACCGATTTCCCTCAAGAACGATTTGAGAAGGCAAGTTCTCTTTAGAAGAAAAACAATTTGTAAGTTTTATCTTGCTTCTTTCAGCCTGGGAAGCGATGGATGAAAATCTCCGAGAGAGGTGAAGAGACGATAGAGTGTGTGGATCTCGTCAGTGGAAGAAATCGAGCTGGCAAGCTACCGTGCTGGTTGCTTACGCTGAAAAATGTGGACTCGGTCGAGAAGGTAAGCTCAGATGTTCTTACTCTTTGACAAAATTTGTATTTTTTTTCAGGCTTCGAAGTATATTGGTGCTACCATGCTTGTCAAGCGTGACGAACGGCCTGCTCTGGAAGAAGGCGAGTTTTACATTCCAGATCTCATAGGCATGGACGTTTTTGTCCAGGTATGAATTTTGTTACTTCATGCTCATGCCTTGTTTACTTTACTATATTTTATGATAGAGCTCCATGGAAAACATTGGAACTATTGCTGATATGTGCAACTTTGGAGCCAGTGATTTGCTGCGTGTCCAACGAAATCCAGCTTCATCTGTTGGTGAGGGCCCTCTTATTTGGATTCCTTTTGTCGAAGCTATAGTTCCCGTGGTTGATATGGAGCAAAGGCGAGTGATAGTGGATCCTCCCGAGGGGCTACTGGAGCTGAATACGCCCGCGAAACGCAAGGAGAAAGCTGAAGCACGCAAAGAGGTAGGCCGAAAGTGAGTTCTATAATCTGCCGAATTAACGGTTCTTATAGGAGGTGAAAGCCATGCGGAAGTTGCAAATGAGAAAGAGTGGCTTAAAGAAAAGTCTGATAAAATCCAAGCAGGACCACCTTTTAGCAGGACTTTCTGTCGGCGAGCAAGAAGAGCGAGATTCGTTGCTGAAGGAGCTTTTGAACATCGACTTCAAAGCTCTTCAAGTGTCCTTTGTGAAAGCTTGCGAGCGTTCTAAAACGGTATGACCGTGCATATTTTTGCTGTTAATGTTCTCCTGTAAAGAACGAATGCAGGTTGAGTGGCTTCACCAAGATTCCCGAGATTCCCTTGGTTTCCAAGCAGGAGCTCGAGAGGTGGATGAAAGAAGGCACATATACGGGAGATGGCGAAACAAACAGTGGAAAAGGTTATTGGAAGCGGGGACTCGATGTTATTGCAAGCAATAGAGTGGCTGTTGCTTCCTTGATACGTCCGAATGACGACGGGGATCAAAAACTGGACAAACAAAAATCACGACTCCAGCTTCTTGCTCAACATCTTCGAACAATTGAAAACCTTGCTACGCTCGTGAGTGCTCTTGTTCATAAAAGGTAGTCTTCACCACTAACTGTGGGAGCGTAGGAATTTCCAGGAGACGTCTGCCAAATACCTTGGTTCATTTGTACCAGCTCGGATCTCATTGAACCGATTCGTTCACTTCTGGACGAAGAAGAATTCTTCGGGCTCCAATCCACGCAAGTAAGACTATAGCTAGCTTTTCAAGCTTAAGTTTCACGTTGTTTCTTTGAATGCAGGTCTGCGTTATAACCGTAGAAACAGTTCCCTGTTTTGACACAAACACAGTCGCTGGTGATCACCAGATATTGAGAATGTCACCATGGAAACTTTTGCAGTCGGTAACTGGCGATGGCGGAGTGCTGAAAGCTCTAGCTACTGAAGGCCTTACCTCAGAGTTTGCAGAGAAAGGTCTCGATTACTTACAGGCAAGGTTCTTTAAAAGCATTTTGGTCACCATCTTCTATATCTTTTTGTTCAGGTGCTGGATGATCCAACTTCACAGGCAAGGATAGCGGATCCCTTCCTTTTTGGATATGCAGAGGCACAAGCATCGGAGTTAACCATCCAAACGGTGGAATGGCAACCATCCATGGACGTCATTGGATTCCGAGAGCTCCAAAACGAGAACTCGCTTAGCTACGAGCTTGTGAGGCGCTACGCTTGCAAGGACAACAAGGACTTGGAGCTGTGCAGTGCTGCAAGTCCTCTTGGAGGCTACATTCTCTCGGTGTCATTCGCAAAGAAGCTCCATGACAGCGGCTTCAACTTCGAGCTTCACTCGACCTCGCCCTCGACTAGAACGTTCCCCGTCTACAGAGAAAAGGATGGCAAATGCGAGCTCGTGAAGGATTCAAGCGCGATGGTGCTTGAATCCTCGCTGCTGGACTGCATCGTCAAGTGCGAACCGCGCAAGGTACTCACAAAGTTCTCTCTTTTCTTTCATGGATTCATTCGTGTTCCTTGTTTGTCACAGGTTTCTATCGTAAAACTCGTGTAACGCAGCTCAAAGTTTTGTTTTTCTATAGTTCTCATCGTCTGTCGTGGATTGCATCATCGTGTGCCTGTAGCTCTCGGAATTTTTATCCAGGTAGCCAAGTTTTGAGCTGGACGGGATGGCGAAAGCTCGAGATAAAAGGATATTTCTCTTCGTCTCCAAACAAAAGATTAGGGTAGAGTGGATAATGGCGAAGAGGGACGAGATCGCGAGCGCCATGGCCAGGAAGCGGCAGCGCGTATCATCGTCTGGGAGCGACAGCAGCCGAGTGGGGCAGATCACAGGTAATGGCTTCCCCGCGAATCGAGAAGATTGCGCCGGGGACGAGCAGCAGCACCAGGAGCAGCTGCAAGAACAGGGTTCCAGGGATGTCAAGGTCGATCCAGACAAGGCGCGGATCATCTCCTTCGGCGAGGAATCCACCGCCGACGTCGTGGTGCATCTCATCGGCGACGAGGAGGAGAATGTGCTCCATCTCCACTCCCAAGTGCTCGCCAAATCGAGGTATTTCGCAGCGCTCCTGTCCGAGCGATGGAAAGGCGACGATCAGGCTTCCATGGCGGCCGAGCAAGAGCCTCCAAAGACGCATCTCAGGATCAACACCACTTCTCCCATGCCGGTCTACCTCGGGATCCTCAGGCTCTTCTACACGGAGAATTTCAGCGAGGCTATCGTGGATGTCCAGTCCGCATTGGCGCTTCTCCCAGTGACCGCCGAGCTTCTCTACGATGACTGCATGGCGCGGTGCTTGAAGTTCCTCGAGGCTGTTCCCTGGAGCAGGGAGGAGGAGCAGCAAATCCTCCAGCTTCTCAACTATCTCCAGCTCGAGGAGACGCCGGAGATCATCGCCAGGGTGATCCCCGGGAGTGACAGCGCCGTGGAGACGATGCTGAGCGAGCTCGTCTACGCCGCCACCCACAACCATCAGAACGCTGCGAGCGTGAAGCTCTTCGTGGGGAAGATCCTCGACAGCCACAAGTCGAGGGAGACTGTGAGGTTGGTCCTGGACAACGCTTTCAAGAATGGGCTCAAGACGGTCAAGGACTCGGTGGAGGAGTACTCGAGCCCGAACGTCCGCGGGAGGCACGACGAGATCGAAGCCATGCAGCGGCAGAATCTTCACACGGCGGTGGTGAGCGGGAGGCACTTGCTATGGCTTGTGGAACGGATGATCGAGCTCAAAGTCGCGGAGAATGCCGTGCTCGAGTGGAGCGAGCAGAGTTCCTTCACTGCCAACTTGAAGAGAGCTTTCATGGACGACGTCTGGAGGAACAATGTACCCGGCTTGCCCGCGGTTCTACTCCGGTGCACATCTCGCCTCGCTCAGGCCATGGTTACCGGATCCATCCTAGTTTCCAGGGAGGTGAGGAAGAAGATGGTGAGGGACTGGCTTCCAGTTCTCATAACTTCCAAGGAGAACGCAGTGTCGGCGAACTGCAACAAGCAGCTCCACCAGAATCTGGAGGAGGTGTTCCTCAAGCTCATCTCGACGCTTCCGGTTGGCGATGCTCAGGAGCTTCTCCAGCAGTGCCTGAGCTTCGCTTCTCGCGGGCTGGACGAGAGCTCGAACCTGGCCATGGCTTTTGCGACGTGGTTCCGACGAGCAGGCGCTAGCGAAAACTCGTGAAAACGTTCGTCTTTGCGCATTTGGTCTTCGATCGTCTCTGATTGTCTCTTGGGCTCTTGCGCAGTGCGTCAATGCTGGATGGCGTGTCTTTCGTCAAAGAGGAAGCTTTTAGCGTTTGTGGGGGTAAGCCTTTCGCTTTTGTACAGTCTCTTTTGTGAATCGCTTGCATGAAATATAGTTGAGCGCTTCGCTCAACATACGTTCGTAAGTATAGATCATATCAAGAAGAAGAAGAATCGTTTGAGCTTTTGGGACCGAGCAAGCTATAACTTTGGTTTCTCTTAAGCGTTTCCCCAGAACAAGAAAAAAACTCTCTTTGCGAAAAATGGTTTCGTGGTCTAGTGGTGATGACACTGGACTCTGAATCCAGTAACCCGAGTTCGAATCTCGGCGAAACCTCTTCTAAGCTTTGCATGAAAAAAATCTCTTCCTTTATGGTTTGTGTACATACCTTACTTATGGTCTTTTGGCAACAATGGTCTCTTTCTATCAATCACAAAAATGGTAGCACTATAGTTTTCACTGTCTGTCGCCATGGATCAATCAGCCAAAGCAGCAAAACCAGTTGCTCTGCAAGGAAGAAAGAATCGAAACAGTCAAAGAATTTCTTTTTTCTCCAATTGAGTCGCGAGGACTTACTTGCTGCTTGCGACCGGGATGAGCTCCTCCTCCTCGTCCATAGCCATGCTGCTGATGATCCGGAGCACTGTCCTGTTGAATTCTTCCCGGCTGCCGCTCGTTCCTCGCATTGTTAAAGATTGTCGTGAAGCCCTCTCCCGACGATGGATCCTTGGGATCCCAGTCCCCGAATTTGGGCAATGCAGGCGCGTTCCTCTCGGGAATCTGTGCCAGCAAGCGATCCAAAACCGTGAAATCCAGCTGCCCAAGATCTTCTTACCTTGGCTTGCGGATGGAGCGGCGATCGATGGATGTCTGATCCATTGTAGCGCCGGTTGCTATCGGAGGACGAGGATGGAGTTCTTCCCACCATAGCAGGTGATTGCCGGTAGCGCGCGGGCGATTCCATGTATTTCTTGAATTCCCCGTCCTCCCTGCTGCCAATTCGTTGCTCCGTGCGCGATCTTCGCGCTGGATCCGTCGGATTGTCTTGTTGATGCTGGTGCTGTTCTTGGCGATGGGGCGATTTTGGGGCAACAGTGGCAGGCGGTGGAGGAAACGCTCCAAATGCTTCTGGGTTCTCGGATGGATCATTTGGGTTGATCAATCGGCCGCCTCTTCCAGCTCTGGCCGACTCGAACACCTTGGTGTAGGGCGCGTGATCGTTGGGATCCCAATTCCCAAATCGCGGGACGTGAGACCCAGCTCTATTCCTTTGCTGCAAACAAACCCACCAATCAATCAATCAATCGATCCAGTCGATCGACCCATCAAGCTACTGCTACTCACTGCCATCGCGATCGATCGATGTCCCGAAGAAAAAAATCTCGCGAAGTATCGATTCCTGGCTTGCGATTGCTGGCTAAGTGATCTATGATCGATCTCTGCCCAGAGATCTCAGCGAGAGAGGCACAAGACCTAGAAATCTAATAATGCTGTTCGTGCGCCTCCTTCGTGTTGGCAGAATAGACCATTGGCGAGTATGACACGGTCATTCCAAGCCGGCACGCTTGTCTAGATCACACGGCTATACGCGCTAACACGTGGCAGCATCTTAGCTGACAGAACCCTAAACGGCGGGATTTATTTTGCGATCCAAGAATCGCAATCTTATCGCCTAGCTGTGGTGCGGGAGGGGCGGCGATCTCTGGCGCCATGACGTCCTACGCTGCCGCATTGGGATCGCCATGGCTTGGACGTCCGATCCAGCTGCGCAAGCTCCGAGGAGGTTCCCGGGGTCGTATTTCCAGCGCCAGCGCTGGATTCCGGGTGAGCGTCGCGAGCTTGGAGCGCAGTATGATGGAATCCAGGCAAGGAATTTCTTAGATGTCGATATTTTGTCGATCGATCCTGGGCAGTGTCGGGAATGCATTGCGGGAGAGTGGTCTTTTTTTCCATAAGACGATCTTGCAAGACTCGTTGGAAGTGCTTCCCAGCTCGCAGACTGTAAGCGTGGATTTCTTCCTTTTGTGGTACTCGTTTGATTGAAACGTTTTTTTTTTTTGGTCAAGTCTCTGGAATGGTGGGCTGTCGCAGCACCGGCAATGCTTTGGTTCTTGCTGGCTTCTCCTGGCGGCATTTCTGGCGTTGTTGACTTCCTCGCTTCTCCTTTGCATGCTCGTCGTCAAAGGTTTTCGACTTCCAAGTTTATAACTCTGTTGCTCAACGCAGCGTGTGTTTTCTTTGTTTCATCGTAATAGGGAATTCCCAGCCAATGAAGTTGAGGTTGGAAGACGCATTGGAGAAGGATCGTTCGGAATCGTCTATGATGGATACATTGGCCGAGGAAGTAAGAGCCTGGGTGTTTTGATACCAACAGGTTGATTTTTGGAGTTTTGGCAGCCAATGGCGACGAGGGCATGCATGTCATTTTGAAGAAAGCGAAAGCTCAAGTTTCGGGCTCTTCAGAAATGCACAATACGGAAGTGTACATGAACCGGTACTTGCAGGTAAATTTGGTCAAGAGAGAGAGAGAGAGAGTCATATTGTTGTTGTTTTGTAGAGAAACGCGCCAGAGGCTGTGGCTGATTTTCTGGGAACGGTGCGAGTCAAGCAGGATCAAGTCAAAAGAAAGTTAACAGAGGTACGAGATACAGAGTGGCGACTGAGACCCGCGTCTAAGATTGCTGCATTGCATTTTCTGTCCAGGGGCTGTGGCTAGTGTGGAAGTTTCAAGGCTACCATACGTTGAATCACTACATGAAACAAAAGACATTTCCAGAGAATCTCTCAAAGCAACTTCTCGGAGACAGTGTAAGGTTGTATGCCTTGGCTAATATCAGATGTTGGTAACAGGGTTGTTTTAGGCCACAAACAAGCGTTATGGCTCTACAAACCAACGACAAAATGCTCTAATTCTCCGAACTATAATGACTCACTTGTTATATAACCTACAACAAATCCATGGAACCGGTAAGCATGTTTGCAGCCGAATGTCTTTTAGATCTTGTTCTTACTTTATCCCCAGGCGTTGTGCACCGTGATGTAAAGCCATTAAATCTAATTCTCGCTGGCGATACGGATACTTTTAAGCTCGTTGACCTTGGCGCATGTGTCAATCTACGGTCCGGTTACAATTACGTAAGTGATGAATTTTTCGCAAATCATGCTTTTCAAATGAAAATTTCAAGTACAGGTTCCAAACGAAACAATCATGGACCCAGATTATGCACCTCCTGAGCAGTACGTCATGCCGACGAGAACGCCAAGGCTTCCTCCTGATCCACTTTGCTCGCTAATCTCGCCACTCATCTGGCTTTTGAATACTCCAGATCGTTTTGACGTATTCTCAGCTGTAAGTCTCAATACGCGTGTTTTCTCTTCAACTTCTAATTAGCTTTCGTTACAGGGTTTGGTGATGATGCAGTTGTCTGTAAAATCTTTGCGACATGAGAGTGCGATGGTAATCTTTGCAGATCAAAATTTCGTGTGTTACGAGCTTATGGAGGGACGTGGCTTAACTGCAGAAGCACTTTTCTGGAGAACTTAAGCGCGCAGGATACGATTTGAACAAGTGGAGGAAAAAATGTCAAGTTCCGAAGGAAGAGTTTTCCCTTTTGGATGCTGATGGTAATGATAATTGCGGCTTTACTGGATATCATTTAACTGTTTGTGTAATGTGAAGATGGCGCTGGCTGGGAGCTTGTAACTGCTTTGCTTCAACCGCGGCACGACAAGGCATTCATGATTTGGCCCAGTAAGACTGAAGCATGCATGCTAGCAGTTACTCTTGATCTGATTATTTATTTTCCAGGCCTTGTGAGAGGTCGTCCTTCTGCAGCAGCTGCACTGAAGCACCGTTTCTTTAGAGGGACTCGTCGTGTGGAGCCGATCAAGATTGAATTTCCGAAGTTTCCTCCTAACTTCGAACCAGCGGCTGTCCCGATGGCTGCCCTTTCCCTGATGGCAGAATCTGGTGCTGGAATCAAAGTGTTACAAGAGAAAGTGGTGGGCGAAATGGCTACTAAACTCAAGAGCCCAGAGTTCACATATGCTATTACAGCAGCTATTCCCATAGCTGCGTTGATCTGTTTGGGATTATCTTCGGGCTGGATGGTAAGTTTCTTTTCTTTCAGTTTGATTTCCGATAATACTTTCTTCTATTGGAAACAGCTGATGCAAGGGCTTCAAACGTCAGCACAGTTGTCCTACGGGGTCAGCCAGAATCTTGGGATAACTGGCCCAGCCTCGGCTGCGTTTTGCCTTTTCGTTCTCAAGTAAGTTACTTTGCGGATCATTTATGTGACTGACATCTCCAAATGCAGGCAATTGCTCGTCGGTTCAGCGGCTAAAACCAACAAAAACGACCAGCGGAGTACCAGCACCGGACTTGCGAGCGTTTCCGGCTATGGTGAAGTGAGAAGACTAGCGGAAGAAGTTGGAGCCTTGGACACTCGCCTGGGCTCGCTTGAAGCGCTGGTGACAATCGACAGTGGAGAGTCACTGGAAGACAAGCACTATCAGCAAATTGCTCGGGTTTGTATACATGTTTGTTCTCTTCGTGGTCTCATCTAAGTTTTGTTGCAGATGCAAAGCCTGTTGGCGCAACCGCAGCGATAACTTGTAAGTGGCTTCTATTCTCAACTTCGTTCTCAGGGAAATCAATCATCCATGCCTTGAGAATAGCTTTGCAAAATTTATCTTTGTGCTAAGGGGATGTAGCTCAGATGGTAGAGCGCTCGCTTAGCATGCGAGAGGCACCGGGATCGATACCCGGCATCTCCAAGTCCCGGCAGGCATGTCAACCCCAAAGTTTCAAGAATTAAGTTTTCCAAATATCGGCGCGAACGACCATCCTTTTTTTTATCGTTCCTGGTGCACGAGATTCGACAGTGATTTAACAGGTCCGATTCATGACTTCGCGAGCTCTTCGGAGCAGGGAACTTTAGAACTTTAGAACTTTAAAACTTTAGAACTTTAGAACTTTAGAACTTGTCGTCGCATTTGCTTTGTTATCTCGTTCGTTTGCTTTCACGTCGCGCTCTACGTCTTCCTCTCCTGCCGCGGAGGTGAAAGTCAATCTCCTCTACAAGAAGTCCGATCGCACTGTTCCCTTCCTCGAGGCAAAGAAAGACTTCGTTGATCTCCTCATGAGCTTTCTCGTGCTTCCGGTGGGGTCTGTGATCAGGCTCCTTCGAGAAGATGGATCAGTCGAGCATGGAAGTTAGCAAGACCGTTCTCACCGATCTGGTGACGGATGCTTCCGCGTTTCGGGGAGGAAAGATTCTTACCTTAGAAGGGCCGGATTCCACTGCTCCGGTCTACAAGTGTGGGCGTCAAAACTGCTGCAATTTCAGCGCTGGCAGTACACACTTCTCATGCCATCCTGATTATTCTCATCAAGTGCTGAAGATAGGAAAATCCCCTCAAACTACTGGCTACGTCAAGGACAATGTGATCTTCATGATCACCGTCGAGCTCGAAGTCTACCCGACTTCCACGATCAAGAGCATCGTCCTGCTCAACACGCTCAAGGTGAAAACTATGGCCGACCTCGAGAGTATTGAGGTCAGCGTGGGCGTTAACGAGGTAAATTCTCAGTTTCTTCTTTTTGTTCTCCCTGCTCAAGGCGTCACTGCTTTCAAAGACTGTGCTCAACGACGTCTTCAAACCTTACGTACAGCGATCTTATTTTAATTCCTAGAATAATCATGCCATGGTTTTGAAATCTTGTTCTTGTTCTTAGTTCGGGAAGGCATTCAACACTAAAAGAGAAAATCATGACAAGTTTGTGAGAAAACCATGGGACATTCCCCATGTTTTCACTATCCATACTCTCAATTTCTTGTCCGAACTTGCAGAGGAATGGGTGCTCCATCCTGGGCATGCGCTGCTGGAGATTCCAGAAGACGATCTTGCGGATATTTTTTCCTGGAGTTTAGGCAATATGCTTTAGTTTCCGCTGGCTTCTTTTGACGGCATTCTGGCGTTGAAGACTTCTTCGCTTCTCCTTTCTTGAGTTCTAAAATTTGTTGCTCAACATTTTTTTCTCTGATAGGAAATTTCCAGGTTGGAAGCACTTGGCAATGCAACTTCCAAGTCAGATCAACTAAGCAACAGAGTAGTTGGTAATCAATTCCAATGTTTCTTTTCTTGTGTTTGCACATAATTTTATATTTATTTTACAGTGAAATATCACTACTTAAAATAGAAAAGATAAAAATATCTAAAAATTTGCTATTTCATTTTGTAATTTAATTACAAACTACTCTAAGTGATAAGATATAAATAGATTATCTTAGCTACTGATACAAGTTACGAGAATTTGGGGAATTTTCAATTTTCAGCTCCAAGCTTTCAAGGACTCAAATAAAAGTTTACTAACCTATTGGATGTTGTTTAAGCAGGTTAATAAATTATAAGCATGTATATATTTATAAACAGAGGATTAATATAAATATATTTAAACCCTTAGATAGTAGAATATACCAAAATATCCAGGTATATTCTAAATAGATTTACTATTTTTAAACTATGACATGGCTATAGAGAGTGGTGAACTTAGTGCGAAAATCAGATATATCTACATGATTTACCAATTTATACTATATACTATATATTAGCCCTAAGTAGTAAAGCAAACCAAAAATTAAATTCACTAGCCCATATTTATACTAGGATCTTATTTTCTTGTTTTACAGTGTAATGATTTTCTATAAATAAATAATGATTCATATAGTAAAACTTTTATATATTCAACTTGAGAGAGAGAGAGAGAGTTTAGATCCCTAATCTAGAAGCTAATCACATTGAAAGATAATCAAAATTGTGAGCTGCAAGGCCCATATATAAAGATATACAAAAATGTACATACTTAATTAGCCCAAAGACCAATTACATTGGTTTAAATTTAAATCATCCCTGAATTTTGTTTATTTCAATAATTTTATGTGTCCAACTCAGAGTCGTAACTCGTCCTTCATAGCTGCTCGATCAGCAGGAGAGCGCGCCATGACTAGGTCAACCTCGTTCCCAACATCGGAAAGCCTCACATCCGAGTACGACGTCATTCCGGTGACATATCGCACATGAATAAAGTTACCTGCCGACATCGCCAACATCTCCTGTTTCCATTGTACCCTGTTGCCGCTATAGATTTCCGCTAGGACAGCTTTCGCACCTATAAACTCATGTTGCACTATCTTCTTGCAAATTGACTCATACTTCTCGGGAGAGAAGCCCATCGCAGGTGTAGCTGCAAGGCCCATTTGGATCGTTCCAAGGCTATTGCACATAACAGAATGAGCTGCTACCTTCCAGCTGATGGGGTTGTGAGCAGCAGCGCGAGCACACAGATTAAGGAGCAGAGGAGACCCACCACATACCTCGTAGATGTCCTTCCAATCAGAGTCTCCAAACGCTGGAGGGAGTGTCCTGCCAGCAGCCGGAATAGAGTGACCATCAAAGAACGTACGTGCATCAGATTCTGGAAAGTATCCCACACCAAACGGCTCCCAGTGTCCAGGATTGAACATGTCCCGGAGCCATACCCTGAAGAAGTCGTCCGAGCTACTGAGTATAAGATACGCCCTGTTATCCTGCTTCACCAGAGCCCTGAAGAAGCCAAAGAAGGTCTCAAGATCTTCCTTTTCCCACTTCTTCAGCTTATCAACCTGGTCGAAGATGAAGATTGGATACGTCATTTTAGTTCGGCCGATTAGTGCAGAGAAGGCGTGCATCACCTTGGCCAGATCGCTTGCCTTAGCCTCGTTACCAAGCGGAAGAAGCTCTAAGACATCTTTCAGCGCTATGTCCACACCGAGACTCCTGCCGGCTCTCTTGAGGGTGACGGCACTCAATCCCTGCTCCACCCTTTTCGCCCAACTCATCAACACATCTGTCCATCGCCAAAACATTTTCCGCACTTGGTCCGCTGCATCCTGAGGACTGCCCCACGCGTCCGTCCTCATGTCAAAGTAGAACACTGGAGAAGTGGCCGCCAACTCCTCGTCCGAAAGCCAAATCTCCTTCAGCCGCTTGAGCAGCTTAGTTTTCCCACAATCATTTGGCCCAATAACCATGGTCACAGCCACCGGACGAGTAGCCAGGCGTGCCTGCAATGCCCTCAGCTCCACCTGGCGATTGAAGAAGCTTCCGTCGCCATCTTCCAGCACCACAGCTTGCAGGCCCTCGACCTTTGCAGCACGCGCATCCCAATCCAAACCACTGACCTCGCCACTGGACATTGCCGGTATCAATTAGGGCTCCAGATCCAGCCGTCCATTGATAAGAATCTAACGGTTTGGATTTATGCTACCAGAAGATGTTCGGTTTGCGATCCACAGATCCTCGGTTTCCTTGTCGGAAACAGATCTTCTCGCAAGGACTCGCTGCTTGCAGGACCTCTGCTGTGATGCCATTTTTCTCAGGTGCTTTGTGACAAGGTAGCCGCTGGATCAGATATCATCGATCTGCGAGACATAGTTTCATTAAATATCATTGAGAAGTGTGACTTTCTTGCGTTTGCAGAAAATCACGTGAGCATGAGCATGTAGGTCGTGAATGTGGTCTCATTAAGCGTGCTAGGTACAAATGTCCGTTTTTTACGCTTGCATAAACACCAAAAAGTCTTGTGGAATCTTTCAGCATGTGGATGATGTTGGTTCATAGCCTGTTGTTATTTAAGCCTAGCTTCCTAGCAGTCATTATCCCACCACTTGCTCTTGGGAAGTGTGGCAGCTGGAATCTTTGTTTGACTGCCAATGTTTCTTGGGCAGCCTGAATGAGCATAGCAGTGTCTGGGTGAAGATTTCCACTTTGATTGGTTGCTGTTGATGCTGAAGTTTGTGGCAATTTAATACAGCTTTCTCACATGACAATACAGTTATGGAAACAAGAAAGTGAGAATAAAATAAATAACTTAAATCATATAATAATATAGCTATAAAACTCAATTCTTCTCTTCCTCAAGAATGTTATCTAAGTCATAATTAAAACTCAAAAACCCTCTCTACACATCATCCTTAATTTCCCATGTAACTTTGTCCATGGAATAACCATTCCACTGAACTAATAATTCCCTAGTTATCTTCTGGCATGAGTTCACTAATCTTTAAGCAAAAATATTGGCCGGATTAGCTTTCTCAACATCAATCTTTAGTACCTAGATGATGAATTAATCCATGATATTACTAGAGTGTAAACATGCTTTAAGATTGCTCATATAGAATGTTGGATAAATCTTTAAACTAGCTAATAAATCCAAAGTGTAAGCAAAATCCCTTATATATTGTAAAATTGTCTAAGACCTATAATACTGTGGAGACAACTTAGCATTACCACCTCCTTTTAAAAACTATTATGCATCTGACAACTTAAAAAAAACTTTGTCACCAACTTTATATTCCTAATGACGATGATACTCATTAACCAATCTTTTGTCTCAATCTTGAGTTTGGCTCAGATTCAACTTTACCAACTTAAGCTTGATTTGTATATCCTCCAGGAAATCACAAATATGATACACCTAAACCAAAGCCAAACTCAAACTCACAGGAGATTTAAACTCATAACCATATATTTATGAGACACAAATCCCAAAGCCCCAAAGTGAAGCCGAAAAGGTGCCACATGGTAATGGCCGAAATGAAAGCCAAACAAGTTAACATGTTTAGACCAAAAGTTCCGACTTGAAAAATCAAGAGTGGGAGTGGAACTCCCAACGAAGTGCTCGAGAAATGAGCACAAAGCAAGCAGTAAGTGAGTCTCTAGACAAGGGACATAAGAGGACCCAAAATGGAATCCGATATGGACCCAAAATGGAGTCCGAGATGGACCCGAGATGGAGTTTAAGATGGAGTCCGAGATGAACCCGAGATGGAGTTTGAGATGGAGTCTGAGATGGACCCGAGATGGAGCCCGAGATGGAGTCTAAGATGGACCCGAGATGGAGTCCAAGATGGAGTCTAAGATGGAGTTCAAGATGGAGTCCAAGATGGATCCGAGATGGACCCGAGATAGAGTCCAAGATGGAGTCCGAGATGGACTCAAAATGGAGTTTGAGATGGACCATAGATAGAGTCCAAGATGGACCCTAGATGGAGTCCGAGATGGAGTCCGAGATGGAGTCCAAGATGGAACCAAGACCGAGACCGAGACCGAGACCAAGTCTGAGTCCGAGTCCGAGTCTGAATACTAATACAAGTTGTTGGGTGAAAGCCTAAAGCGATTGTCCCTCAAGGGGGAGTGTGGGGGTTGGACCCCAATGGAGCCAGTTTGGCTCAGGAAGGCTGTACCCAGGTGTTGGGTGACAGATAACCACTAGGAAGTCCAAAGCTAGAATGAATACAGACCGATAAGTGGGGTAGCTTGATAAAGTGTTCAAAAGCCGGCTTTAGTTCCCCCGGAAGATCAAATGGTCGATGCTCCTAGTCCAAGCGTGGGTAGCATTACCTACTTAAATACTTGGCGTGGCTCAACAGAACCTCGCTCTAAGCCCATGGCTAAAGCACCCAAAGGCAGAAGGCAGAGAGAATACCCACGAGGCTTGCGTAGGGCCATGTGTTCCAAAATGTCATCCCAAAGTCGTAGACTATGAAAAGGAAGAAGAGTAGTTTTCTGGTGTAGTGACCAAGGATACGGTTATGTGGGGGGGAAGTCCCAGAGGACCATAGGACTTAATGGTCGGGTCTATGGGCCTTGATCTAATCGCAATGTTGGCGAACACGGCCATGAATAAAAAAAGATTTGGTAGGGACTGAAAAAGGGATATTAAGGAAGGTCATTCCCCATGCCTGTAGTATCCTAAGGATGCAAAGGGGTGGATCTGAGATGATCTCTCGTGAACGGATGGCTCAGTCTTTAAGAGACGGGACTATGATGCAGATGGTGTTAGACCACCTGTGTAACCAAGGTGAAGGGGCATGGCCATAGTGTAACAAGCTGATAGGTTGATGGTACCTTGGGGTGTCAGTCATGGGATCGGACACATGGATGTGAGACACAAATCCCTAAGCCCCAAAGTGGAGCCGAAAGGGTGCCATATGGTAGTGGCCGAAGCAAAAGCCAAACGAGCGTAACACATTTGGACTAAAAGGCTCCAACTTGAGAGGTTGAGAGCGGGAGTGGAACTCCCAACGAAGTGCTCAAGGAACGAGCATGAAGCGAGCAATGTAAGCTCCTGAGTTTGGACTTCCCGGGAGGTCACCCAGCCCAGTACTATTCAAACCCAAGGACGCTTAACTCCAACTATCCCAAGACCCTTAACCGATTGGAAAAGGGGGTGCACTCTTATTCATGGGCCCTTTCCCTCTATATTTGAACCCCTATGGATCGTCTCTCGAGTCGTTCCCTTTGGTTGCTTACAATCCACCACGCTTCCCTGCAAGTTCACGCCCTCGTGAACGGAAGCTGAGAGCCACAACTCTCCTGAGAGCCTCGCTCTCTTGACACCCTACCCCTCGGGTCGAGCCCAGCGGGAGCAAACTGGACCAGCCAGATGTCAATCAACATGTGGTGCGATTCCCCTAGCCAACCAACAGAGTCGGACCCGAGACCTCTCTGATACCAAATGTAAGCTCCTGAGTTTGGACTTCCCGGGAGGTCACCCAACCCAGTACTATTCAAACCCAAGGACGCTTAACCCCAAATATCCCAAGACCCTTAACCGTTTGGAAAAGGGGGTGCACTCTTATTCATGGGCCCTTTCCCTCTATATTTGAACCCCTATGGATCGTCTCTCGAGTCGTTCCCTTTGGTTGCTTACAATCCACCACGCTTCCCTGCAAGTTCACGCCCTCGTGAACGGAAGCTGAGAGCCACAACTCTCCTGAGAGCCTCGCTCTCTTGACACCCTACTGTAAGCAACTAAATTTTCCATTCTACTTTAGTCACTTAACCACACCTCTGACCACTTGGAGGAGTCTCATTCACAACCTCCATAAGTCCAATCCAGGACTTGGGACTTGCTAGCCCCGAGAATGGCATCCATGCCACTCAACATTTGCACTTTGTCCAAGTGCTCCACGTGTCCAATCCCATGACCGACACTCAAAGGTACACCCGACATAGCAGCCCGTTACGCTAAGGCCATGCCCAATCACCTTTGCCACACTGGTAGTCCAATACCACTTGCATCACCGTCTTGGCTCTCCAAGACTAGGCAAACCATCCGTGAGTGGTCATCTCAGATCCACTCCTTAGCATCCCTAGGATGCCCACCGACAAGGGGAATAGCCTTCCCCAATATCCCTCTGTCAGTCCCCACTAAGTCCCTTTCTGCCCCTGGCTGTGTTTGCCAACACTGCCACTGGATCGAGACCCACAGGCCCGACCACTAAGTCCCACGGTCCTCTGGGACTTCCTCACCACACGACTGTGTCCTTGGTCATTACCCCAGAGGACTGCTCCTCCTCCTTTCCACAGTCTGGGCCTTTGGGACAACATTTCGGAACACCGTGGCCTTACGCGAGCCACCTGGGTACTCTCCTCGCCTTCTGCCCTTAGGTGCTCTAGCCATGGGCTTAGAGCGAGGTTCCGTTGAGCCACGCCTGGTATCCAAGTAGGTAGTGCCACCCACACTTGGACTGGGAGCATCGGCCAGTCGATCTCCCGGGGGAACTAGAGCCGGCTCTTGAACACTTCACCAAGCTACCCCGCTTGTCGGTCCGTATTCACTCTAGTCTTGGACTTCCCAGTGGTCAGCTCATCACCCAACACTGGGTCTGGCCTTCCTGGGCCCAACTGGCCTTTCCTGGGCCAAACTGGCCCTTCCTGGCCAAACTGGCTCCACTGGGCTCCAACCCCCACACTCTCCCTACTATACTTTTGGAACCCCCCCTGGGAGACGCACGCTTTGGGCTTTCACCCCTTGACCCGTATTAGTATTTGGACTTAGTCTCTGGCTCGATCTCGGATCCGATTTCGGATCCGACTTCGGATTCGGTCTCGGACTTGATCTCAGTCCCGGTTCCATCTCGGACTCCATCTCGGGTCCATCTCGGACTCCATCTCGGACTCCATCTCGGGTCCATCTCGGACTCCATTTCGACGCTTGTTTGGCTCTCGCTTCGGCCACTACCACGTGGCGCCCTTCCGGCTCCATTTTGGGGCCTAGGGATTTTGTGTCTCACACCTACCCCTCGGGTCGAGCCCAGCGGGAGCAAACTGGACCAGCCAGATGTCAATCAACATGTGGTGCGATTCCCCTAGCCAACCAACAGAGTCGGACCCGAGACCTCTCTGATACCAAATGTAAGCTCCTGAGTTTGGACTTCCCGGGAGGTCACCCAACCCAGTACTATTCAAACCCAAGGACGCTTAACCCCAAATATCCCAAGACCCTTAACTGTTTGGAAAGGGGGTGCACTCTTATTCATGGGCCCTTTCCCTCTATATTTGAACCCCTATGGATCGTCTCTCGAGTCGTTCCCTTTGGTTGCTTACAATTTGGACTAAAAGGCTCCAACTTGAGAGGTTGAGAGCGGGAGTGGAACTCCCAACGAAGTGCTCAAGGAACGAGCATGAAGCGAGCAATAAGCGAGGCTCCAAAAAGGGACCCAAAAGGACCAACACATGACACGTGGAAGTGTCCGAGATGGACCCGAAGTGGAGTCTGAGATGGAGTCCGAGGTGGACCGAGACGGAGTCCAAGATGGAGTCCAAGATGGAGTCCGAGGTGGACCAAGACAGAGTCCGAGATGGAGTCCGAGGTGGACTGAGACGGAGTCCAAGACGGAGTCCGAGACGGAGTCCAAGACGGAGTCCGAGACGGAGTCCAAGACGGAGTCTGAGACGGAGTCCAAGACGGAGTCCGAGATGGAGTCCGAGACGAAGTCCGAGATGGAGTCCGAGACGGAGTCCGAGGTGGACCGTGACGGAGTCCGAGATGGAGTCCGAGATGGACCGAGACGGAGTCCAAGATGGAGTCCAAGATGGACCCGGGATGGAATCCGAGATGGAGTCCGAGAAGGACCCGAGATGGAGTCCGAGACCGAGACCGAGACCAAGACCGAGACCGAGACTAAGACCGAGACCAAGACCGAGACCGAGATCGGGACTGAGACCGAGACTGAGGCCGAGGCCGAGGCCGAGTCCGAGTCCGAGTCCGAGTCCGAGTCCAAGTCCAAGTCCGAGTCCGAGTTTGAGTCTGAGAGGGTGAAAGCCCAAAGTGTTTGTCTCCCAGACCCTGGGGGGTTTGGTGAGCTCCAAAAGTATAGTAAGGGGGAGGACTGCAGTGGAGCCAATTTGGCCAGGAAAGGCCAGTTTGGCCTAGGAAAGCCAGACCCAGTGTTGGGTGATGAACTGACCATTGGGAAGTCCAAGACTAGAGTGAATACGGATCGACAAGCAGGGTAGTTTGGTGAAGTGTTCAAGAGCCGGCTCTAGTTCCCCCGGGAGATCGTCTAGCCGATGCTCCCAGTCCAAGTGTGGGTGGCACTACCTACTTGGATACCTGGTGTGGCTCAATGAAACCTCGCTCTAAGCCCATGGCTAGAGCACCTAAAGGCGAAAGGCAGGAAGAGTACCCACGAGGCCCACGTAGGGCCACGGTGTTCCGAAATGTCGTCCCAAAGTCCCAGACTGTGGAAAGGAAGAGGAGTAATCCTCTAGTGTGGTGACCAAGGACATGGTCACACAAGGAGGAAGTCCTAGAGGACAGTGGGACTTAGTGGTCGGGCCCGTGGGCCTTGATCCAGTGGCAGTGTTGGCGAGCACGGCCAAGGACAAAAAGGGACTTGGTGGGGACTGGAATGGAGATATTGAGGAAGGCTAATCCCCATGTCTATGGGCATCTTAAGGATGCTAAGGAGTGGATCTGGGATGATCACTCGTGGATGGATGGCCCAGTTTTTGAGTGACAGGACTGGGATGTAGGTGGTGTCAGACCATCGTTATGACCAAGGTGAATGGACATGGCCTTAGCGTAACAGGCTGATATGTTGGTGGTACCTTGGGGTGTCGGTCATGGGATCGGACACGTGGAGCACTTGGACCAAGTGCATAGGTTGAGTGGCGGGGATGCCATTCTCAAGGCTAGTAAGCCCAAGTCCAAAATAGGACTTACGGAGGTTGTGAGTGAGACTCCTCCAAGTGGTCGGAGGTGCTGTTAAATGACTAAAGTAAAATGGAAAAATTAGTCGCTTACAATGGAGCACTTGGACTAAGTGTAAAGGTTGGGTGGCATGGATGCCATTCTCGGGGATAGCAAACCCCAAGTCCGGAATAAAATTTATAGAGGTTGTGAATAAAACTTCTCCAAGTGGTCGGAAGTGCGATTAAGTGATTAAAGTATAATGGAAAAATTAGTCATTTACAACATTGCCATGAATGGAGATATATTATTAATACTTTTATGAGCAAGGTAAGTACTTTTCCTATACTCTCTATTGAATTAAGTTTCCCACAAAAGACCTTTTAACAGCTGATTTATGTGCTTTGTTTGCCCATTGTGAATAGTCACCATTACTTTTAACTTAGTGTGTAGCTTCTCAAAGACTATTTGCCAAAACTAGGACATGAACTTGGGATCCCAGTCATTTACAATATTACTTGGCAAATCATAGAGATTGAATAACTGATTTACAAATAATTGAGCAAATTCAAAAGTTTTAATCATTATCTTCACTAAGAAGAAGTGAATTAATTTTGTCAAACAATCCATAACAACCTAAATAACATCATTTTCTCGAAAGGTCTTAGGCAAACCAATGATAAAGTCTATCAAGATGCTATCTCATTTGTTCTTGGGTACATATACTTGATGAATTTGTCAATACAAAGAACCACTACATGACCCTTCTTCACTAGGATTCTATCTTATATCTTGAATGATGCAAACTTGTAACCCTTCAAATTTGTAAAGGCATCTCTCAAAAAAACCTTTGTGCAAATATCAGTGATAAAAGAGTTAAAGTTAGTAAACTCCTTAAACTCATCTAAGAGATCATTGTATAATTTCCATTTCTTCACAGCATCAATTATAACATATAACTCTTTATCTTGAGTAAGCTAATTCCACTATGTGGCATCAAACTTATGGCTCATATACATGAAAGGATGCCCAAGTTGAAGCAAGACAGCCCCAATAGCAAAATCACTCGCATTTATCTTGACCACAAAAAGCTTCTTAGGATCAAAATATTCAACACATGAGCAAAGACACAACACTGCTTCAAAAGCTAAAATGCCACTTAATGTTTTTCATCCCAACTACAAATAGTAGCATGTTTTGATATGTTTTAGAGAAGATCAGTCAAGGGAGCTATTATCTCTGAAAGCCCTTCACAAATCTTTAAAAAACTTTAACCATACCAAGGAAACTACGAAAATCATGCACTATCGAAAGTATAGGCCAATCAACTATGACCTAGATTTTTGCTAAATCAACTCTCACTCCATGCATTGAAATTAAATGCCCAAGATATCCAATCTCCTCCAAGAAAAACTCATATTTAGATAACTTTAAGTAGAGCTTGTTGTCTCCTAAAAGTTGCAAAACATTTTATATATACATCTCATATTCCTCCATTGAAAAGTTAAATAATAGGATATTATCAAAACAATTAATTGCAAACTTTCTTAGGTAAGGGTATAGAACTTAATTCATCAACCCCTGAAAAGTTGCAAGGGCATTTGTCAAACAAAACAGCATTACCAAAAACTTATAATAACCCATCTTTGTTTGAAATGTGATGTTTGGAACATCCTCTAGCTTGATATAAATTTGATGATACCCTTACCTCAAATCAATTTTTGAAAAATATTGAACACTAGAAAGATGATTAAGTAAATCATTGATATGAAGGATTGGGAATATATTTTTCATTATTCTTATCATTCAATCCTTTATAGTTCATACAAAGACACCATATATCATCTTTCTTCTTGACCATCACCATTGGAGTAGCCTAAAGAGATTTGGTTATCTGTAAGTAAGATGGCTTCTAGTTATCTGTAACCCCTTTCAAAGGTACTCAAGAAGCTACCTATTAATCTCCCATCTTTAACAAGACTAGTATAAGTCAGTTATCTTTAATAAAGAGTAGCTTTAGGAACCCATGTTGAATTCCACATAAGGAACCATTAGACAACTCATCTGGAAATACGTCAAAGAACTCCTCATGAATCTAGTTCACACAAGCCTTATGCAAATGAATGTACTCCAAATCAAACATAATCTATTAGAAAAAAAAAAACAAGTACACCACAAAAGAACTAACTATCTCATGCACCAACTCTAAAGCACTAATTAATGAAATATCATTATTATTCTCTTTCACAATGCCACAAATTTTGATACGTAGAACATTATACTCCTATTCAATCCTTAAATTTTTATTATAAAACCATTCTTTCCCAAAAATAACATCTGTGCAGCTAAGATCTATAACTTAGAATGAAGGATGGTTGAGAATCCCCTAAACCATCAAAAGAACATTTGGAGCCTATTTATTATAAACACAAGTGCTATATCTATCTATCATAACCATCTTATAGATTACCGAGCTTTTTTCTATAAGAAAATTAAATTTTTTCACCACCTTAGAGCTCATATGTAGCACCTGGATCAAAAAGAATATTAATTATATTACCCTAAATGTCCCTTTTGGCCTTCACAAATTGATTGTGTATAGAACCATTGAGCTTTACAAAGTTGATATAAACTCAAGACTTAAGTTCTTGAACTTTCACTATGGGGTGTGGAAAAATTACCATAGTAGATGCTTAAGCCATATCTACAATAGAATCCACCACATTCACATTAACATTCTTTAATCCCTTCACAAGCGGATAATCCTTGCCTTGATGTTTAACTTTCTGGCAACAAAAATAATTACCTTCTACTTTGTCCTTCTTTCATTATTCCAAATGAGGTTTCTTAGTTTCATTGCTATTTCCCTTTTTTGAGCCATGACATAACAATTGTTGTTTCTTCCCCAAATATGAAGCACTAGTTGGCTAATCATCATCTTGACTACCCTATAGACCATCCCATTGACCAGAATTGACTGATGGTTTTGGTGAAAAGATTTGAGCCTTAATAATAGCATCAATCAATATTGCTGGAAAATCTTTGTTGCATATCCACTAATCTTAAACCTTTAATGAAACATTGCAAGTTTAGCAGCTCATTATAGTGCCCGTGGGACTAAAACAAAGATTATGGAACTTGAGAGTATATGCATTTAAAGACAAAATCCCATGCTTAATCTCTAGTAGCTAGTTCATAAGATCAACCTTTTCACACTTCTAACGAAGCATGAAAAACTTTTGTCAAATCATTCTAAGAAATCGACTTCGGATTAACTTTGATGTAGTTCTTCTACCACAAAGAAGTATGACCTATAAACTTCTTCAATCTTCACTTTATCTTCAAAAAGGTAGTAAGACTAGCAACTTTCTCACAATTCCAACCAAGAATCAACCTCCTAGTTATCACAAATATTTAGTGATAACTTCCATTACCATAATCCTTGGCATATTTGATATACTAATGGTAATCACAAATGCAAGATTATTTCAACCTTTGAGGGTTCATGTGAAGCAAGATAACATTGATGAAATCCTTAACCTCCTTAATATTATTCTAAATCTTAGAAATCTGGCAACTTGCCATATAATGACATCATCAAGAGATTCTTCCTCCTCATCATAACCATCATCATTAATATGATACTCTTTATTAAGATCTATATCCACTCCTTGACCATACTTTGATACTAATGAAACAAACAAAGAGTAAACCCTAAGCCAACTTAGGTATTACAGCCTTAAAATAAAATATCCTTAGAATATTCCTATGGTTTGTGGCTACCTTTTGATACACATCCCCAACACCTAAGGTGGATCACCAAGATCCCCCATCACTGGCCTCCTTAGCCCAATTAGTTCTCAGCTCCTAGAGGGCTCCAACCTTTAGATGCATGTCCTTAACACCTTGGATGGATCACCAAGAACCCCCCATCACTGGCCTCCTTGGCTCAATGGATGTGTGGCAGCTCCAACCACCCCATAACTAAACCTACTAGCTGTCCTAGCCAAAAAAGTCCCTTGGGCCATGCATGCCCTTCACACATGTCACTTGTGCAGGCCTTCATAGCGAGCTAGAAAAACATGCTTCAGTTATACAAAAAATGAAAGTGACAAGGAACTCAAATAAATTCCAGCATGCCCAGCTGTGATGAGGTGCCCCTCATCTCCAGGCAAGGGTTACTAGAGTTCACACTACAGTATGCTCAAATCTTGATCACCCCAGCTTGTAGTGCCATTCCCAAACTGATCCTCTCCCAGCCCTAGCTCCCACCATGCCTTTTATTGCCCCTGCTGCTGCATCCCAAGAAGTCCCATTGCCCAATCCTCTCTAACAAACTGGTTCTTCCTGCCACGTCGGACACCTGCCAAATCATCTGTGTCCATGTCATCTGTCTCGGGCTTGTTGTTGACCGCTTCACAGTTACCCTAATATTTGATACCACGTGAGAAAATGTGAGGGAGCTAGGCGGCCACGATAGATAGAAAAGAGGATACAGTAATGCTCTTGCTATCTATCTCGCCAAAAAGACTAAGAAAGACTAAGACAGCCTCCTTGCCATGGTGCCACGTAATCCAGCGCAAGTGGAGAACTCAATAGGTTCTACAAAGTATAATACAACATGCTACTCATCGAATGCTACTAGCGCTTCTGGAGAGGCCACTGGGTTTCATGTCGCTGCCGCATTTCTTGTTGGGCGATCCAAACACCCTCCAGAAGCGCAGCGTCTCGTCCGCGGCCGCAGATGCAACGGTAGTTCCCTCCGGGCTCTACACGCAAAACAGGAAAAGCCACTGGGAAAAGCTGGAGAAGAATAATAAACCTGTGCCAAATGGATCACTCGAGCAGTATGGCCCCGGAGCTCGGCAATCCTGATCATCGACGGATACTTCCACACACACAGCTGGTTGAGGCCGTAGCCATGGCTGCTGAGAATCTCCTTTTGATGCCTGCTCCACTGTAGAGCACACACCTGCGTGAGAATATCGAGAGCTTAGCGAAGAAAAGATAGAGAGGAGCAAAGATAGAGAAGAAGAGAACCTCACCTGGGACAAGGTATCGATGCTGCTGAGACACGTCCCGGTTTGAGTGTTCCAAAACTTGATGCATCGATCCACAGTTCCACCACCCGAGGCCAGCAAGCGCGACTGGAACGGGCACCAGGCGAGTGCCTTGACAGCAGCTCGATGGCAGTCGAAGCGGAACGCGCACCTGGAGCCGGGATGGATGGAATCGAACGTGGACGCCACTGCCGCGTCCCAGATGTGGAGGAGATTGTCGTTGCCGCCGCTGGCCAGCTGCTGGCCGCACGGTGACCACTTCAAGCCGCACACCTCCTGGCAGTGTCCCGCAAGAACTGACGCCTTGTGTGCTCGAGCGCGCACTGCAAAGCTAATCGATCCATCATCGGAAACAAACCAAGGTTTTACCATCGTGGTTTATAATCTTGTGGTCGCGGCTTCCGGACGACAGGAGTGATCCATTCCAAGCCAGAGACGAGACTCGTGATGAGTGACCGCGAAAGGTTCGAATCTACGTGTTCCAAGAAAGAAGAGCTTGCATGAGGAAGTTAAGATCACAAACCTGGCTTCTGCTGGTGGCATGCCAGAGTTGGATGCATGCGCTGCTCAGTCCCACTGCGATCAATCTTCCATCGTCGGACCATGCAACGCTTGTCACCGTGTCGTGCTCCTCGCATTTGCTAAGTTGGAAGCTCTCGCCGGTGTCGGCGTCCCACAGGTAGACGGCAGGACCCAGAGCGACGGCGACTGTGTTGTTGCAACTCCAGTCCAGTAAGTTGAGGTAGTAGTCGTCCACGATCTCGGGGGCATCCAGGATTCTCTCAGGAGTCTTGCGTCACGGTTACAATGAAGAACATCGATTGACAATGTATGTACCTGGCATATGTGTCGATGTGGTTTTTTGGAAGAAGGCAAGATGTCCAACTCTGTGTCGAGACAACGCTGGATGCTCAACGAGGGGATTTTCTTTGTGAAGGCCAGGATCTTGGGGCTCCCCGTCTCGCAGCTTAGAAGACTCTCGGCCAGGATGCGTCTGTAATCTTCCTGGCAAGGAAACGTTAGGCGACATTGCTTCTTTGGACTCTTTACCTTAACAGGCGATGCAACCTCGGATGGAGTGTGGCTATTTTCCCTGGCTTCGTGGAGCAGATTAAAATGCGCTAGATCCAAGTCCATGGCTCCTCTGTTGGGAATGAAACGATCGCCCTGGATATCACCGATTACATGGAAGATATGAGAGGAGCTAGCTACCATGGAGATGGAAGGCCTGCGCGCCAGTGGAGAGAGGGGCGCAGGGGAGAGCCGGGTCCTGCTTGCCATATCCAGATCACAGCGCCCACCTCACACGACAGAAAAATCAGCAAGAAGATTGCCCTAATTAGATCCAACGGCCTGGAACGTCGTCTCTTCCAACGGTCATCTTCAGCTGAAAGCTGCCATAGTCATGTTTACTCGAGAATGCCAGTTCAATCTGATGCTGGACGAGACTGTTTCTTGATGTGCTGGAAGAAAACATTGGTAGCGTATTGTTTTGAAAGGCTTTTCGACAATTATTTCCACACCTTTCAAGCTCATGGAGGAGAAATCGTTCTCGTCTTGCCTGCAAGAGCTTGATGTGAAGTCAAAGCTTGGAAACAGAATAAACATTTGAAGAAAGCAGGCACGACTCATAGTTTCCACATCTCCTACACTTGGGGTGGCTCGCAAGAAGCTCCCGCAAACCAGCCGACGAATGAACCAAAGGAAAGACAAGCATCATAAGCTCCAATCTCATTCAATTTATCATACCGATCGTAAGACAACATTCGTCCCTCGCACAAATGCAAAACGGGAGAAAACTCGAACAAAGGGAAAAGGTACTCACAGACAGTCGCCGGTGGGCTTTTCTGTACGCGCAGTGACAGACTGGAAGTTGAAAATGCTCCACTCAAAGTTGAGAAAAGACCAAAACTCAATACCTTCTTCGCAGGCTTTGCACGCTTCGAGGAGTAGCTTCAGCTGGAATCTCCACAGGATCAGCAGTAGCTCCAGGCGTAGCCTCAGCTGGAATCTCCATGCGTAGATCAAACATCTGGAGCAGAGATTAGCATCAAACATCTAGAAGATAAATAACAAAAGATGGTACGAGGCCGGGAAACAACCATAGAAGACGTACCTGGCTGCATCCCTGGTGAGATCGCTGGCAGGACCATTGAGGTGTGCTCTCTCACAGTAGCAATGTTTTCCTTGGCGCAAGCATTGCTCTGTGCGAGCGCCCTAGTGACGAAGCCCGTAAGTGGGCCTTCGATCGTCTTTGCCAGCATCTTCTCCACGGATCCAGTCAGAGCCTGTAGAGCCTTCCATCTTGTGCATCACGTTCATCACGGAGCCCTCAACCTTGTCAACCACGAAATGGAGAATCAGAGGCGTGGCACCAGCGACAATCAGCGATGCACAAGAAAAACTGGAAGATCCGGCCACCCCATTTCAATCAATCGATCGACCGGACTGCACAACAAGTTCTTGATCAACAGCGTCATATATGATAGCTTGCAAGTGATCCTTTCCAAGCTCGCCAAGCAGGGCGAGAGGGATAACTACAGCCTCGTTTGTAAATCTTTTTTATGTGGTAGTATTATCTTTTAGAGTATTAAATGTGTCAAACACTCATTTAATTATTCAATTAATATGAAGTTTTTAAGAGCATTAAAATGATAAACTTTGGGATCACTAGCCAATTGCACTCCAGCTCTGGACACAAGCCCAGAAATGATCAGTGAAGAAATGGTTTATAAGCTCAAATGCAAAGAGGTTGACCAACTCCAGCGCATGCAGTCAAAGACACCACAAGAAGAACAGGCCAATCTTTTGGTGGAAGCACTGCATGAAGCCACCCTGCTGTATCAACTGCAGAGACCACGGAAAGCTGCTAGGACTCCTGACCAAAAAATGGTGGACTTAGCATTGTACCAAGCTGCACCGAGCATACAAAAAGGCAAAGAAGGATGGCCACCCCAATGCCGAGTGATGCCATAGACACTTCCAGAAAGTGGTCACCACAATAGAGCGTTCAACAATGAACAAGTTCAACAAGTGAGGCACAACCTGCACCAGGCATACAAGATCTTCAAAAAGAAGACAGCACCAATCTTTATTGATGAGGTGGACCTGGATACAGTACTTATATGAGCTCAATTGAGTGTGACACCCCACTGGCGTTCTGTGAGAAACAGGTGGAGGAAGCAATCAGCCGCCACCACCGGTGGAAGGCCACAGACGTGTATGGGTACATGGTGGCTAGCAACATCATCCAGGACACTAGCTGGACCATCAATTGTGTCCTTCCGATATACAAGCAAGGAGACCCAACGAGGTCAGGAAATTATAAGACAATCATGGCCTCCACCATCTTTGCCAAGCTCTTCACCCGACTAGTGGAGAAACGTCTTGTCCGATAGAGGTAACAAGCGGGAGTCAGAGCATGAGGTCAAGTAGGGTTTCGACCGGACATCACAAAAGCTCTTGAGGACCAAACTCTTCCAGCACCTTAATCCAGCAGCTGTACGCGAGCGTGAAAGCAGATGTCCAAGGTCGCTGTGACACCGGTTTGCCCCAAGGCTAACGCATTTTCATAGATGGTCTGAGCTCTCAACGATGAACTCGCCGGCATGCTGCTTTACCTGCTGCTATTGGACACACTCCACCGATTCTGCCAAGATACGGGATTACAGATTAACCTTGGTGTTTGGACCAGATCAGGAGAGCAAATTCTGGTACGAAGGGAAACAGATCGAGGCCACTGATGAGTACAAATACTTGGGGCACATACTCCACCGCTCTGAAGGGTCCGGGCCAGGAGGCGGGCGCCTATTATGCAATGCAATCGGACTGTAGAAAAGCACGAGTGACAAGGTGGGAAGCGAAGAAGATATATTTTCTCACGAAACTAACCACAGTCGCACTCTATGCCTCATAAATGTGGGAACCCGGACTATCTAAAACGATGTGGGAAAGCGTGGAAACCATCGCATCAACCTTCTCCACTGCGACAATACCTCCGCAAAACTAGATTGTCCTTGTTTGCGAGGATTATGTGTGTTTCAGCGTCCCAGTCGATGTTTGACCGTCTCTGTGTCTTCCACGCAGACCGGGCAGATCCGGAGGTATTTTCCCTGTCCACAGCATCCGAGTTCGATGAGGAGGCTGTGGCTTCCTGCGTGGGGGCGATGAGGTCTTCTCCATTCTGGATGTTTCATCTGGGTTTATCTCCTGGCAATAAAGGTGATATTTTGTCCTAGTGTTCTCTGCCATGTATCCATGTGTGCATCATTGTTCAAGATCCTCTTCAAGCGCGCTGAGAATGTAGATTTGTGCCAAACTTGTGCATCCACATCTCCATGTCGTACCACCATCCTTGTCCATGTTGCCGTGCCAGCAGCTGAGAGTCAAGAATTGCTTGATGCCATATGGTATGAAGTGCGCCAATTAGCTGAAACGCATGGAGTTGCAATGGCAAATACATGTCACACATGTGATGGACAAAAAGATAGTCTAACTTGCATTTTTGCATCCATCAGTTTCATGCTTCCAGTTGCACACCACAAGACTATCAAAACAAAATTTTAAAACAAAATGGCTCAGAGGGCTTTTTCTCATCTGGAACAGAGGAGTGTGAGTGGCGACTCACTTCAAAGCCAGTTTCATCATCACCAGATTCGAACCGAGAACCAGTTGATTACAAGGCTCGCACCTAACCAAGCGCGCTACGTGCTACTCTTGGTAGTTGATTTAGACGAGCTCGCTCCCAATCGTGATGTCCGATCCAAACCCGCTGCAAAGAGATCTCGCATGAATCTCCTGGCCAGGAGCACAAACACATCTTCCCAGAAATCCTGGAGGTTCCCACCATCGATGGTTACCTCCAGGAGCAACGCAAGCCGCCATCGATCCAAGACACCCGGAGGTATGCGCTGCTCCTCCGCCAATGCGGCGACCGCCGCGACTTGGTGGGCATCAAGGATCTCCATGCGAGGATCGCGAGGAGCGGCCAGGAGCGCAACCGCTACGTCGCAAATCTTCTCGTCCAGATGTACGCCAAGTGTGGGGATGTGGAGGAGGCCCAGATCGTCTTCGCCAAGATCAAGAACAAGAACGTTTTCTCGTGGACACTCATGATCGCAGCATTTGCCCAGAACGGGCATTACGCGAGAGCGGTGGAGCTCTTCCGGGCGATGGACGTTCCACCGGAGGAGGCCACTTTCATCGCAGCTCTCGGGGCTTGCACCAAATGCGGCTGCTACGATCGAGGGCGAGAGATCCACGCCAGGATCAAGGAGTATGGATTGGATTCCAGCCTCGTGCTCGGCAACACCCTCATCAACATGTATGGCAAATGCCGCGCGCTGCGTGACGCGAGGGCAGTGTTCGATCGAATGCCGGAGCGAAGCACCGTGTCGTGGAACGCGATCATCGGAGCTTATGCCCAGAATTCGCAGCACAGAGAAGCTCTGGAGCTCTTCCGGGAGATGATCACGACAGCTCCAGGAGGGATCGTTCCGGACGAAGTTACGTTCCTTCCAGTGCTCCAGTCGTGCTCGGGGCTGCAAGACTTGGTAGAGGGCGAAGCGATTCACGATCTGGCAGCGAAACTGGGGCTGGAATCCAACGTTGTCATCGCCAACGCTGTCATCAACATGTATGGAAAGTGTGGCAGGATCGCAAAGGCCAGAGATCTCTTCGACCGGATGAAAAGGAGGAGCATTGTGTCGCTCAACACCATCATCTCCGCCTACGCTCTCAACGGCTGTGGCTTCCAGGCGATCGATCTCTACAAAAGGATGGCGGAGCTTGAGCAACAAAACTTCCAGCCAAACGATATCACCTTCGTGGTTCTCTTGGATGCCTGCGGTAGCGTTTCTTCGCTGGAGATCGGGCTGGAACTCCATCGAGAGATTGCTTCCCGGGGGCTCGAGTCCAGGATCAACGTCCAGAACGCTCTCATCAACATGTATGGGAAGTGTGGAAGCGTCGATGGTGCCAAGTCTGTGTTCCTGGCTATGGCTTCTTCTTCTTCCTCTTGCAGAGACGTGATCTCCTGGACAGCGATGATCACTGCTCTAGCCCAGAACAGCCGCGAGGAAGAGGCCGTGGGATTGTTTCGAGAGATGGAGCTCGAGGGAGTGAAAGCCAACGAAGTAACTCTGGCCGCCTTGGCCACCGCGTTCGTCAACCTTGGGAACTTTGGCGATGGCTGCCACATCTATCCCCGAGTTGCCGCTCTCGGGATGAAGCTCGACGTGGTGCTCGGCACGGTTTTGATCGGCTTGCATGGGATCTGTGGTGAGGACGTGGTCACCGCAAGCAAGATCTTCGAGCAAATCGAGCAGAGCAAGAAGAATGTGATATCCTGGAACGCGATGATCGCTGTCTACGCTCACTCCGGGAAGAACAGCGAAGCTCTGGAGCTCTTCCGAGCGATGGACGTGAGACCCAACGAAGCTAGCATTGCTTCCTTGCTCCTTGGCTCCTTGACAAGCGTGGATCACCTCGACTTGATCCGAGAAGAAGCGAGGATCCATGGCCTGGAGGGGAATCCCATCGCTGCCACGGCGCTGGTGAGTGCTTACGGCCGAGCCGGATCGATCGATGGAGCACGAGCGGCCATGGAGAGGATTCCCTGCGGAGAGAGAGACCTCGTGTCGTGGAACGCGATGGTGGCGGCGTGCTCTCAAAACGGCGCTGGAGAGGACGCTCTGGATCTCTACCACCGGATGAATCTCGAGGGCGCTGTGAGGGCGAGCGAGATCACGTACTCGAGCGTGCTGATCGCGTGCCCGAGCCTGCGAGCTCTTCGATCGATCCACCACACGGTCGCCAGCGCCGGGTTCCTGGACGAGCTGGGCGTCGCAAACTCGCTAACGAGCGCCTACGGGCGATTCGGCGAGGTCGATCGCGCGAAAGAGATCTTCGATGCCATGAGAACCGTGAGCGTCGTGAGCTGGACCGCGATCATCGCGAGCTATGCCCAGAACGGCCGGGTCCGCGAATCCCTGGAGCTCTTCCTGGGCATGGCGCTGGACGGGATCCATCCCAGCGAGGCCACCTTCACGAGCATCCTCTACGCTTGCAGCCACGCCGGGAAGATCGAAGAGGCGTGGCGCTGCTTCGCCAGCATCCACGGCGATTTCGGGATGGAAGCGAACGAAGAGAACTACCGGTGCGTGGTGGATCTGCTGGGGCGAGCCGGGAAGCTGGAAGAGGCCCGCGATCTGGTCCAGAGCATGCCATTCCCGGCGGATGGAGTGGCGTGGACGACGCTGCTGGCCTCTTGCAAGACTCACGATCGCGAGGAAGAGGGCAGAGACGCCGCGCGAGAGATGATGGCGCTGGAGCCGGACAATGGCGCCTCGTACGTGATGCTCTCCTCGATCATCCCGTTGCATTGAGCATTCTTCTATTAGGGTTCTTGATATCTTTCAATGGAATTTCACGAGTTCTTCACCCACATTCCCATTCGCGAGCGCTGGCAAGAAGTGATCCATCCCTTGGCAATGTGGAGCTCCAGCGCCAGGGAGGTGATCCAATTCAATCCATGGAAGTTTCTCTATTTCCAGCACTGGTTCTGGATCTCTCAATCCATGATCGTAGGCGCTGCTATGAAGCGATCGATCAGCCTAAGATTTCTAGAGCTTCTGGAAACGCGCCAAAAAAAATTCCTAGCGGGGCTTTAAATGGTGGCACTAGGGAAATTTTCCTTTTCTTTTCATTGATGATCCCTGAGAGTGTCCAGGCGGGCAGCGAAGCCCAGCTCAATGGAGAGCTCGCGGAGGACTTTACGATAGAGTCCAAGGTAACGCTGGTCACGCTTCTCAAAGACGCTCTCTTTAAACTCGATTCCAACGATGGTGGCGACGCTCCAGGCGTCGAGGTATGATTCTTTCCTCCTCCAGCTTCAAGGACTTTACGAAATCTTCTCCTGTTTTTCCCAGTCGCTGGCTAGTCTTTTGGTTTCCACGGACGCGGAGATCGTGTTGCTGGCCTTGGAAGTTCTCGCCGCAGCTCAAACCAAGGATGGTTATTCTTCCAAGACGATGAGCTACGTGCGAGAGATATCTTACGGATGGCCAAGCAGGGATCAGTGGTTCTGTGCAAAGGAGTCAGCTCGGAGTCTATACTTCGAGTTCTATCAAGACGGGAAGCTGGAAGTCATTCAGGTTGAGGTGGAGGAGCTGTGTAGGGAAGATTGCTTGGATCTCTTCAACAGGTTGGTCCGTGACTTCAAGGTGCCTGGGGAGCTCCGGTTTTCTTTGCTCACCAGGATTCGCTTCGCAAAGGCATTCTCATCGGCAGAAACTCGGTACGAGTACCTTCGAATTTCCATCTTGGCTCTGGGGCTCGTACCGCATGTAGAAAAATCCCAACTCTCGGACTTGGAGGCGGTGGCGTGCGATGGAGTTGTTCCAGAGAGTGTTCGAATCTCGGCACTGTATGCACTGGGAGCTCACGGAAAGGAGGACATACTCACGACCGCGGAAAGAGATGCAAAGGTCCATGAGTTTCTCAGTGGGAAAGTCCAGCATTCCAGTGGTTTTATCAAAGCTTTGCTGGATAATTCCTCGGCCCCCATAGATCTCCAGGATGAAGACAGGAAACGCCGCCGTCAGCTTCCATCCTCCGTCTTTGGAGTCCTGAGCTTGAACGAGGCCTTGATCTGGCTTGAAGACGAACTCAAGGACATCAGCAGTAGCGATGACGACTCGCTCAGGGAAAAGCAACGAATGATCAGAGACTTGCTTTCCAAGGCCTTCGAGGGGGGTGAGGGAGAGGTCGAGCAGTTCTTGGTAAAAATCTTTGACAATCCCAGGCTGTTGAGGGGGACTTCAAGCAGCTCAAAGGTGTCCACTGATGGCTGGAAGATTGTGGAAGCAACCATGTCCTGGAAGTTATCAGATGAGTTACACGCGAAGTTGGCCAAGTTGATTCTAGACGACGTGACAGCCGTTCCTGAAGCTGTGCTGCTCAAGGCACTGAGTGCTAGTTTCATGTCGACTCTCGTTGGGGTTGGCGGCTACGAGTTTCTTCGCCAGCTTCCGGTGTCTGTGGTTATGAAGCTCGAAAGATTTCCTCCCACAGACAAATGTGGGGGTTACGCAGAGATGGCCAAGAGTTTGTGCGAGGATTTTGGATCGTTAATCGAAGGGAAGTGCGCTGAGAAGGTGGAGGTGCTACCCTGGATCGTCGAGCGGATGCTATTCAACAACGATGGTCATTGCAACGCTTTTTTTTTCAAGCAGCTCTTCATGTCCGGCGCATTGGACAAGCTGTTGATCGCCTTCGAAGCTTTCGGAAGCTGCTCGACACCAGTTGGAAGCTCGACGACAGGGATGGCACCATCGCTAGACGTGTACTTCTCCATTTTCTGCCAGCTTTTGGACTCGGAGTGGGCGGACCTTACAGGAGAGGAGGACGAGAAAAGAATCAAGCAACAGATTTTCTATGCGGTCCTTCGCGTAATTCGACTCTGTGACATCTCCCAGTTCACTCCAAGGATGGCGGCAGCGGTTCTCGAACAGTTGTGCAAGAAGAACCCTGCCGAAGTTGACGATTTGGCCGTTTCAAAACTGGTGTCAATGGGATACGATAAGGCAGTGGCGAGAGCAGCGCTGGAGAAGAAAGGAAATTCCATTGAACGAGCCGTTGAGAAGATGGCTGAGGAAAACTTTGAGGATGCCCTTGCACTGTCATTTCCACCAATGCTGGAGATGGTCGACCTCCTCTTGAAACTTATGAACTGTCACGGCTCCGAGGATTTGATTCTTACCATCTGGAGGAACGGCGTGTTGCACGAAAGAGAGACCGCCTTGGTGTCACTGGTTTGCCAGCTGGGATCTGAGGCAGCAGCTGCGAAGCTTTTAGCACTCCTGGTTACGAAAGATACCGCTGCTGCTGTTGTTATTCGACGGCGTGGTATGGCAAACCAGTTTCTAGAGCTCCTGTTGTCTCCAAAATTTGAGACTTCAGTAGAGTCAGCTGCAGTGGTTTTAAGGCTTCTGTTTGGAGGAGGCGACCACGGTGGCAATCCTTTTGCTGCAAGTGGCATGTCCGAAGATCAGCACAAGCAAGCGGTAGTTTGGTTTGGAAACTTCATCTGCCAGACTCCTCCTACAGCTCATGGACCAAAGCTGCTTAAACTCGGTGAAACTCTGACGAGGAACCGCAAGATGGCACTGGAGCTAGTGACAAATGCGAGGGACTTGGCTGCTCTTTTCGAAAGGTTGCTAGACCTAAGCGTCGACCCGGATTCTAAGAGTTGCGCTTGCAAGACGGTGTTGCATCTGCTGGAAGACCATCAGATGTTATACCACAGGATGGTGCGGGCGATTCGAGCACGTTTGTTGGCCAATGCGGCCGATGTGCATGATTTTTTGAGAGATATGTCGTCCTGGGCATTCAGAGAGCCCGCCATCTTCTTGCGAGCATCATTTGACACCTGTGAAGTTGTTCGTGTGGGGAAGGACCAGCACTACATTTTTCTTAAGGGGGGTCAAGTCACCGGCAATGGTGGCGACGAAAGTGCATTGGTTTCCACCCATTTTCTCGACGTTTTTGCTCAGCTGCGCGATCCTCTTCTGGCCGGGCTAGACGACGTCAGGATTGAGCTCTTGACCAAGATTTATGACGAGTTTCCAGATTTTTTGCTCGGCCACGAAGCTGGAATTCTTGACCGGGTGTTAGAAAGTGAGTCAAAGGCATCCTCGGTGAGCAAGTTCTTAAAGGCTGTATGGCGGGAGAACAGGGACAGTGTCCTCCAAGCTCTGATGAAGGCGTTTTCCTTGGAGCTGATAAGTACCTCGAAACTCGTCCGTCTTTCAAAGGTTTTGGAGAGCTGCTACGAGTTCCTGGATGCTCTTCTTGCCGACCGTATAGTTAAGGCCCTTGCTGCGCTCGACTTAGACCATCCAGAGGCAGCAGCGGTCGTAACTTCAGTTTTTGAGGTGCTGGCAAACTTTTTATCGAGTCACCGACATCGTCCCGTTGTTTCCATTCCGCCATATGTGTCGGAGGCTGGTGTCATCGCGTTTCTACAGGCGATGTACGCCACAGCAGAGGATCCCGTTGCTGCAATCAGCACTGGTGCCGAAGAGACGACACAGAATATGTGGGCATTTTTGGCGACGCTTGATCCGGACTTAAGATTGCAGGTACTTCCCAGTTTCCATTTCTCGTGCAGAAATATGTTGAAGTGTTTCTCGTGCAGATACTTCGGACCTGCCCGGACTTGCTTCCGGAGCTAACCCAGCATCAGCAGGCACCAAATGTTGCGTTACAAGACCAAGCTGCCGAGCATGACAGACATCATACAGAAGATGAGCATGAAACCGAAGAGGAGGATCAAAACGAAGATGAGGATGATGAGTATGCTAATGGTGAAGATGGGACGGAAGATGGAGATGGCGAGGATGATGTCGAGGAGGATGACGAAATGCAGGATGGATTAGAAGGAGATCAGTGCGAACAAGAGCAAGAGATTTTTCCTCAGTCATGGGTGGTTGACAACGACGACTTGGAAACACTCGTCAAGTTTCTCCGGTTTGCTCCAGAGTCATTTGACGAGAGGAAATTGGTCTCTTTTCTGAAGAAGCACACAAATCATGCTGAACTGGCGAGGGTGCTTGTTCGTATGCTCCTGAGAACCGAAAACTCACGAGCTTTTGGATCACCTGCCAATGGTCTTTTCCATCGCAACTTCGTTCTTGGTAAAGCTCAGTATTACTCCCTTCTAACCATCTAAACTTTGTTTTGTTTTTTCCAGGAGTTCCCTGCTTCGTGCTGAAACGACTGTTGTGCCTTTTTGCTGAACTTGGTGGGCACCGTAACTCTTCCGTGTTGGCGTCACTAAAAGAAGACGACGTAGTCTCGATCGTGGCTTTGCTCTTCAGTCTGCTGGACGATCTCAAGTTTGTGGCGTCGGCGGTGCGTTTGCTAAAGCTCATGACTCTAGAGCTCAAACGCAACAAAGAAACAATCGCCATAACTGTTTCAGACGTGAAGCTTTACAAGCTGTGTGATCTCTATGCCGTCAACGCAAGGTAAGAATAAAAACCGGTTCCCATACTGAAACTTGTAATGATGTTGCAGTGTGGGGGACGTTTTAGGCAACTTGATCGCTATAAATCCAGCTCTTTCCCCAGCTATCCTCTCGCGAATGACGAGCATATCTACGAAACTCGTCAGCTCGGTCGTGAAGGAGCTAGAAGTTGGCGATTATACATCCACCGGTGCTGTTTTAAATCTTATACGAACGCTTGATCGAGTGGAGCAGAAGGATCTTCCGCACCTCGTCTCCGCTCTAGATCCTTTGTGGGGATTCGTACGCAGTGGCATGCCAAAGGCAGCACGGCCACTCGTCGGGGCTTTCTTCCTCGCGCAACAATTTATCTCGGATGCACCAGCACCCTCGACTCTAGCTCTTGCACGAGAACTGGTCGGGCAGAATGTCGTCAAAATCGAGGTCTTGCTTCCAGTGCTTCGAAAATGCCCCGGCCTTTTGGCTATGGAAGACAAGCATGAGTTCCTCCTGAGCAAGTTCCCGATTTCCGAGAGTGAGGAGATACGTATACACAGGCACGACATTCTAAAGGACTCTTACGAGGAACTTGGGCAGCGCTCGGCAGAAAAGCTGAAAAAGTTCCAGTTGAGTGTGCATTTCCGTGGAGAGGAAGGCGAAGGTGAAGGACTGGGACGCGAGTGGTTTCAGGTGGTGTCACAAGCCATTGTCGAGGAGCAAGCGCTTTTGTTCTCTCCAGTCGGGGATTGTTACCAGCCGAATCCAAGCTCGGCTTCTTGTCCTGGTCATCTCTCATACTTCAAGTTTGTTGGTCGCCTGGTAAGCGGTGGTGCTGCTCATCGCTTCTTATCTAATTCTACTTGCAAAAACCAGGCAGCCAAGGCTATCATCGACTCTCAAAAACTGGATATACGCTTCACTCGCTCGTTTTACAAACACATACTTGGAAGAGAAGTCACATACATGGACATGGAACCGGAGGTTTCCAAAAGCCTCGTATGGCTGTTAGAGGTAAATTTGTTCATTTCTTTTACACCCTCTTAGAAATCTTGATTTCCAGAACAAGGTTGAGGAGTCCATGGGCCTGAGCTTCAGCATAGACGATCATTCAGATGGACGCAAAGAGGTGAGTACAGCTTCTTTCACATCACCATATCCATTTCCTTTTGTTTACTGTAGATGGCGATTCATGATCTTATTCCCGGAGGTCGAGATGTTCCAGTGACTGAGGAAAACAAGCATAACTATGTGAATCATGTCGCCGACTACCGCTTGACAGGCTCGATCAAGCCGCAGATAGACGCGTTTCTGGATGGTTTCTACGAACTGATATCGAAGGATTTGATATCCATTTTCGATGTCAAGGAGCTAGAGCTGCTCATAAGTGGGCCTCCTGATGTAGACGGTATGTTTCTTCTTCTTGTCAAACCTCTCTCAGAGTGTGATTTTGTGTGCTTGCAGTTGAAGAGTTGCAAAAAGTTGCAAGATGTGAACATACTTATTGTATTTTGAAATGGTTTTGGGATGCAGTTAATGGCTTTTGCAAGGAGGACAAAGTTCGGCTGCTTAAGTTCATGACTGGGTCTTCCAAGGTATGACAAAAGATCTTATACTTTTTTACAAGCTTTTGTTTCACCAGATTTCAAACACGGGCCTTTTGATAACTGAAGGTGGTGAATGGAATCAATTACCAACGGCATATACTTGGTAAGCATCAGTTTTGTCCTATGGTATTTGTCTAATATCATCGACATTTTAGCTCTGGGACTATCGTTCTTCCTCACTATCAGTCGAGAGAGCAATTGGAAGAGAAACTCTTGCTTGCTATTCGCGAAGGCTGCGAAGGTTTTGGCTTTGTATAGAGAAATTATTTCGATCAATGTAAAAAGTAGATCAAAATGGAACCCTTCTTCTACATTTCTTGCATGGCATAGATATTTGCCATGAGCACGTACTCTGACTTTGATTCCGCCAATGACTCAAACGCTGCTCGCCCGATGGTGGCGTTCCTCCACTTTTGACAAGCGCTGAGTAGCGCCCTCCACACCGCAGCGTCCGCCTCCATAGGCATCGTCTTGGCCAAGCTCCAAGCTTCTTCCAGCCGATTGGAACGTCCCAGCAAATCCACCATGCAGCAGTAGTGTTGGATCCCCGGAGTGATCCCAAACTCGGCCACCATCGCTCGGAAGTAGCTCTTTCCTGTCTCGACCAGACCGGCGTGAGTGCAAGCCGTAAGAATCGCGAGAAAGATCACACCATCAGCCTTCACGCCAGTGTCTTTCATCTGTCCAAACAGATCCAAAACTCGATCGCTGCTTCCCTGCCGACTGTAGCCTGTGATCAGCGAGCTCCAGGTAGCTAAGTCGGGCTTCTCGAGCAAACCATCGAAGTTTAGGTGAGCGTCGGTCATGTCTCCACACTTGCCGTAGAAACCAACCAGGGAAGCTGCCACAAACTCGTCGTCTTCCAATCCACTCCTACAAATCCCAGCATGGATGATCTTCCCAGCTTCCAAGTCTGCTAAGTTTCCACACGCGACGAGCGCAGGAACGCAAGCTCTGGCATTCGGTGACGGACAGTGCACTCGAGCCTTCATGCATCCAAACAGCTCCACCGCAAGCCTGTTGTCGGAGTTCTCTGCGTAGCCGAGCAGCAGCGAAGTCCACGACACAACGTCGTGTTCTTCCATCCTGTCAAAGACCTTCCGAGCATCCACCATGCTGCCACACTTGGAGTACATGTCCACAAGAGAGTTTCCAACGTAAATGTGCCTCAAGTTCCTTGTAGCAGCCGCTCGAGCGTGCAAAACCACCCCTTTTTCTAGTGATCCCATCTTGTCACTGTTTCTGGTTGCTAGATTCGAGCAGGCCTTGAGAGCAGCCACGAAAGTTAAGTGATTTGGTTCGCAGGAGCCTGGCTTGGAAACCATTCGAGTGAAGAGCTCCAATGCTGCCTCCTCCTGGTCGCTGTCTGCGTAGCCGGAGATGAGAGCAGTGTAAGAAACCACGTCGGGACGATCGATGGCATCGAAGACTTTGCGAGCCTCGTCCATGCTCTTGCACTTTGCGTACATGTCGATCAAGGTGGTGGCCACACGGATGTTTGAGTCGAGCTTGCTCGCCACCGCGTAGCTGTGGAGTTGCTTCCCATGGCACAAGTCTCTTGAGACACTACATTCCTTGAGCGCTGCGAGGAGTTGGACCCTCTCGTCTTGGACATCGATTGCTCTCCTCTGCCATGAAGTTTTAGATTACAAGAAGAAGAAGAAGAAACACAAAGAAAACTCACAAGTTTGTGTTGCTCATGTAGTGATTTACTTCTTTCTTCTCCCTGTTGATGCAAGTGTGTCAAGCGAGAGGAAGAAAAATTGATTGAGAGAAAGGCTACTCACGGGTGCTCTTTGGTCGTGAAAAAATCGCTCTGTTACATGTTTGATCTGGCATGGTTTGCTTTCGGGTCAAAACTGGAAGAAGGGAAAAACAAAGAGAAATTCAAATGCTCACGAGAGTATGTTGGCCGCGGAGCTGAGCTGCGAGAAATCCAGCCCTTTTGGTTATAGCATCAATCGTTGCTGCCTAGAACTAGAAGAAGCAAATCTAAGAGCAAAGATTTTCTTTACAAAAGAAATACTCACGCTCTGGTCAAGAGAAGCTCAGCCCCGATCGCCCAAAGCGTCCAAACGATCGATCCGGGAAGAAAATGCCCGCCCTCGAGATTTAGGGTTTATTCATTCTTTTCTCCCCTTTGGAGAAATTTGGAAATCTAGGGCTCTAGGAAGCGATGGGGAGAATGAAGCCGGCAGCGCTGCTCCAGCAGAGCAAGCGCAAGAAAGGCCCGTCGCGGCTCAGCCTCCCCACCATCATCTCCTGCAACGTCGTCGTCGTCTTGCTCTTCCTCTCAGTCCTGGCGCTTCACAGGCACAGCCAGTGAGTCGGATCGACGAATCCTTTCTTCCTCGGATCTCATGCTTTGATTTATTCGTTCCAGGAGCGGCAGCAGCAGCGGCAATCGGAGTCGCCAGGTGAGGAAATGAATAGATTTTGGAGAGATCTTTGCTGGGTTCTTGATGCAGGGCATTGGTCGGAAAGAAAAATTTGGCATGGATCTTCCCAAGTATGCGGTAACATTTTTATTCTTGTTTTCAAGGAATTCTTCGTTCTTATACTCTCTTACTCTAGTTGATGAACACAACCAAAGGTGTCATCGTTTTGGAGCTCTTCCGCGACGAAGTTCCCAAAACCGTGGAGAACTTCGCAGTGCATGGGTACCATCCTTTCGTCTTGTTTTCTCTTCCCTTGCTCATACTTTGGCTCCCAGGCAGCAAGGATATTACGACGGTGTCAAATTCCACAGAGTTATCAAGGATTTCATGATCCAAGGTGGTGATCCCAGCGGAGATGGAAGAGGAGGCGAGTCCATTTGGGGTGGATCCTTCGAAGACGAGTTTAGACCCAAGTAAGCAAGAGCTCTCGTTGTTGAAGTTGGAGATTCTCATGGTTTTGTGTAGCTTGAAGCACGAACCATTCACGCTGTCCATGGCAAACTCTGGCCCGGACTCCAATCGCTCCCAGTTCTTCATCACAACCGTGGAGACTCCACACCTGGACAACAAGCACACCGTGTTTGGACGCGTTGTGCGTGGCCAAGACGTTGTCAAGGCAAGCTTCTTTCTCTCTGTTTGTTCTTCAGCATCGCTTACTTCTCTCTCTCTCTCTCTCTTTTTTGGTTGTGTGTTTTAGGAAATAGAAGCCCAAGAAACTAACTCGGAAAATCGACCCTTAGTTCCCGTTACCATTCACAGTGTACGAGTCGGCAACGATCTTGCTTAAATTTTTTTCCTGTATTGATGAATCTTACCAGCCGAGGTGGCAAACACGTGTACCTTAACCTAACACGTCAGCGTTTTACGTGGAGAAGGGAGAGCGTCACACGTCAGCGTGCGCCCTATCCCACATGCGAAGGCGTAGAATTGTGCCCTAGGTAGAGTATATAAATGGAGCGCTGGGTCAAAACAGCTCATACCTTTCTCGGCCTTTTGGCTAAGATCAAGTGTAGTATCTGTTCTTATCAGTTTAATAGCTGATATGGGGCCACGTGCCCCAACGCTATTAACCTAATTTTTTGTGGGAGGAGGGCCACCGGTAGCTTGCTACCCGGCCCTCCACGTGTCGCTTTGGCCTTACACTACCGCCTTAGCCTGGCACAACCCAACCCCCAAATTTAAAACCAAGAAGGATATTTAGGAAAATCTAGTTACACTATTCTGTAGTAGAATGATGTGTTTTACGTATATCCGGGTTAGTAGCTAGAGGCGCATGGTTAGGTGCGAGCCCGGTTCGAATCTGGTGATGATGAAATCGGGTGAGAAAAAAAGCCCTCTGAGCGATTTTGTTTTGAAATTCTTTCTAGGTCACAGCTATGGCGGCATCGCTGCTCTCTCTCCTTTGCTCTTCTTTCTCCCTCGACACAGCAAGGAATGTGCGCGTTCTTACTGGAATTCCGCCATCGCCGAGCGGCTGCATTCCCTTTTCCAGCGGAAGGAGCACAAATCGTCCGAGCAGGATTTTGGCGACGAGCAGCTGCAATGGCGTGGCCGGAGGCATCGACAGGGAAGCAGCGGCCAGGGATTTGCTGGAATGGATGGCGAGCAAGGGCGTGGCAGAGCCTGGAGGTGTGGAGGTGAGGCGCGGGGAGCTGGGGCTGGGGCTGTTTGCCAAGCGCAGCGTGTCCAAGAACCAGGAGGTGGTGTCCATTCCCAAGACGCTGTGGATGGATGTGGACACTGTGAGAAGGTCTGAGATTGGTGAGTGCTGCGCGGGATTGAGGCCGTGGATCGCAGTGGCATTGTATTTGCTACACGAGAAGGCCAAGCCTCACTCGGATTGGAGTGCTTACATTCGTGTTCTTCCACGCACGCTAGATTCTCCACTCTTCTGGTAAGCTCTTTTTTTCATTCGAAAGAAAAAATCGTGAAGATCAAACTTAGCACCCATTTCCAGGTCGGAAGAAGAACTTGCCGAGCTCAAAGGTGTGATGTGGTCGTCGCCATCCTTATCGTGTTGGTACTAACGTTTTCTTCTCCCTTCTTCCTTTTCCAGGTACTCAGCTCCTCAGTTCCATCAATGGTTTCAAGGAATTTCTCAAGCGTGAATATGACAAGGTGATGACGGAGGTGATTGAGCCAAGGCCAGATGTTTTCGATCGTAGCCTCTACACTCTTGAGGCGTTTACCTGGGCTTTCGGGATACTTCGTTCTCGGACATTTCCACCACTTATCGGAGATAACCTCGCGTTGGTACCACTGGCGGACTTTGTAAGTTGCTGCATTGCTTTTTTTTTTCTTGCTCGAAACTGCTTAGTGTTTAATTGACCCCGATATATAGCCGCATTCGCACAGGTAAATCATGGCTTCGGGCTGACCAATGAAGATCCTTACTGGCATGTCAAATCTGCCGGAGTATTCGCTCGCCAAGAAACTTTGACGTTGCAAGCTGCAGCGAATTGTGCTGAGAAGCAAGAGGTGAAATCTCGAGTCTGTTTTCCTGTTTGAAATCTCACCTTTCCCTTGTTTTCCTTCGTAGGTTCTCATGCAATATGGGAAAAAGAAAGGGAATGCCCAGCTTGCCACGGACTACGGGTTTGTGGATAGCGATGAGAAAAACAACCGGGATAGTTTCACATTGACTTTGCAAGTATCTCTTTCTGAGCGTTTTGCCGATGACAAAGTGGACATCGCACAGATGGCAGGACTGGATAGCACTGCTTATTTTAACCTTTACAGAAATCAAGGCCCTCCGGAAGACATGATTGCGTACCTCAGGCTCATTGCATTGTTCGGATCCGATTCATTCTTGCTAGAGGTATTTTGCGAAACTCTCTAGTAGTCATTGTGAGTGAATTCCCTCCGCGTTTGCAGGCACTATTCCGAAACACTGTCTGGGATCACTTGAGACTTCCTATCAGCCGGGAGAATGAGGAGGCTATTTGTGAAGCTATGATCGAGGGCTGTCGAGCCACGCTAAGAGAGTACAGCTCTACTATTGACGAGGTACATATTGTACTTAATTCATTGTCGGTTGATTGCTGTTTTTTCCAGGATACCATGCTTTTGAACTCTAGTGAACTTAGCACACGAAAGAAAATGGCTGTGGTTGTGAGACTTGGCGAGAAGAGAATCTTGCAAGAGCAGCTGCAGTGGTTCGAGACGCATCTCGCAGATCTGGACAGGCTTGAGTTCTATGCGGAGAGAAGACTACGGGACTTGGGATTGCTGGATGACAAAGGCAACATGACGCCATGGGTGTGCTTCTGTCTTTTCCTTCGATTTCAGGGGCATCTCTAACATTCTCATCTCTACAGGTTTTCAAATCTTAGAAACTATCCCATCCAATTGTGGTTCGATACAGCGTCGGTAATTGGCTATCAGCTTGATGTATACTACAGTGATAGAGGTTAGACAAGACATTTGAGTGAAGGAGTGAAGGATATCATCTAGATGTGAAAAAAGCTAATATAATTCATGTTCTCACTATATAACGAGGCACTTTGATAGCTAGATAATCTTTGTTCTCTTCTGCCTTGCTAACATGGTATTAGAGAATAAATCTGGTATGGGATCAGAGGCATTAATAAATTGATTTATGCATTCTTATTTGATATTATAGTTTCTGAGGATTCTTATTCATAACTAATATGCATTTATGTAGAGACTATGATATGAATACAAGCAATGAGATCACATTTTATTATAAATTATCACTCAGATAAGAGAAAGTGTTTAATCTTTTATCCTTAATAACTTTCTTTTCAAACTCAAAACTTTAAGCTTGTGTTTGCATTAATTTCAGTCCAATCTAAGAAGAGCTTATGAAATAGTATGGCAATGACTACTTAATAGATTAATATTTATACTCTTAATTGATCCATTTGTAATTATGCCTAAGAAGTATCATGCTGGACCGACCTATTAACCACTAATTGCGAAAGGTTTACTTTTTACCTAGAGTAACATGCAATAAACATAACCACCAATAAGCTAATAGTAATCCTACCAACTCAAAACATAACTTTAAATTGCTAATATGCCTCACTCATGAGCCTAAACATAACTTGTACAAATAGTACATTTGAAATCCATCATATTGAGCCTAAATAAAAGCTCATATACAATATAGTATAAAATAGTAACAAAAATCCACACCTAAGGGATGTATGCAAAGCCATAGCAACTAAACATGAACCCACTCGAATCATTATTTTCATCTTTACATATGTAATGAGATTAATTGCCCAATTTTATTGGATAATACCCATTGAGACTCAATTTTTAATACCAAATATTGCATATGTTGTTTTCACCCTTTACCTCATAATGAGTACTATAGAATGACCACAGGGTAAAACCAAACTCTTGAACATATGTGCCAAAGGCAACAAAGTGGGATTTAAATACTAGGGCTTTGGGACACTGAATGAAAAAATTAGAGCATAAAACAACTTTTGAGTGTAGAGATAAAAAATAAAAAAGCAAGAGCATAAAACAATAAAGAAAGTCTTAGAGTATCCAACATCTAACACTAAGATTAACATGTCATATAGACTCAAATGAAATCTAGCATTATACCAATAGCTTAATGTAAGTCACCTATCAGCACATTCACAATAAGCACCCCACACCAAAATTAATATATAAAACACAAAGATTAACATATAAAATTAATTTAGTGCTATTAAAGTATACTTATAGCTTAACATGAGGTATTCCACCAACTATAGAGTTTAGTATAGAACAAAGACAAGCAAGATAATGTCTTAAGTTGGATCTACCCACTATCCCTATTATATATTTGGCTCATTCTAGGTTTTCACCCTATTCCCAAGAGTGGGATCTTAAGAATTCAAGAGGCTGACCAGAAAATTATTAACAATTAGGCTTGTAAAGAGTATATTATTAGATTAATCAATTTCATTTATTATTAACCAAATATAAGATTAGATAACAAAAGGATGATTTGCAACCTAAAAAGCCACAAAGATCACAACACATTCCTTTAGAAGTACTTACCTCCCTCTACAAAATGGTTGGCGAGTATCTATCTAAATATTATGAAAAATAATTAAAATATTATATTATATCAGAAGTTGAAATATCTCTCTTGACTGCTAGAAAAAAATCTCCTTAACTCATTAAATATCAGAATTCTAGAAATTCATTTAAGTTATTTTCTATTGGTTTCTAAATAAAAGTAATTAATAATTAAATTCAAGAAGAAAACCAAACATTGCTACAAATAGATGTTTGGATATTGGCATATTACATCATCTTACAGTTAATATTTTATACTAGTAAGGAATCTAGGTTTAGATAAAAATCAGTCTTTGAAACTTTTTTAGTGTGATAGAAAAATTATTGATAAAGTAGTGGGATCATTCAATATAAAGAAACTATAATAACAAAAAAGTTACTAGGATTACAATTTTCAGATTTAGGTAAAAGAACTCTCCCTCCCTCCTCTCTCTCTCTCCCTCCCTCCTCTCTCTCTCCCTCCCTCCTCTCTCGCTCCCTCCCTCCTCTCTCTCTCTCTCTCTCTCTCTCTAAAACATTCATTTATACATCCATCTTATATAAATTTTGATCATATTATGTACATGTGCACATTTAATATACATTAAAATATACTTAGATCATAATATACACAAAACACACTCTTGTATAGATAAACTTTAATCATATCATATTGTATAGCTTAGGTATATAGAGGTATGTATATACTTAAATTATATGAAGTGAAAGTAATAGATTTATTAGATAGGCTTTCAAAAACAATAATGAAATTAAAATTTATTCCTTATATTTTAAATATTGCACAACATTAACAAACCATACATTTTCTTCTATCATCATTTGTATATTCTTGTCAATTATCCCAACAAGGCCTATCATCTTTAACTTCTCATCCATACACTTTACTTTTTGGACTTTTGGAGCATTCCCACACATAAAAGTTGATTCTTCCAAAAAGCACTAATATCTGTAGTAAGGCAGATAATCCATTTTAAAAGCCCGCCTTTATGCAAAAGTTCTTTAAACTTTATGACAGCTATTTCCTCAATTTATGATCTTTCTTTATGACCTTTTCTGTGCAAGAATAGATCTTCAATGTTTAACATATCCAAAGCACTTGTCAAGTTTGTGCTTGAGATAACTTTGTGTTGATAAGGCGAGAATACAGGAATTTGTTACTTTCTTACATTACTAATACAAGTTGCAATTATGTCAAATCTAAACTTAATGACATTTCCACTATAGAGAAAAGGCCGAAAGGATTCTTGCAACAAAACAACAAGTAAATTCATCATTATACAATCAAAAATGTAAAAAAGATACTTATTGTTTTCCTTGTAAAACTTTCTCAAACTACTTTAGCCATGTCAGAAAAGTCATCCCATCGTCCTCTTTAAGCATTTGCTGTACCATCTCACAGTCGTTTGGCCATGGCATTTGCTGTACCATCTCACAATCATTTGGCCTTGGCACTTGTAAAGGATGCTTGTAGACCACATCCACTTTTTCCTTGTAGACCTCTGGGATAAAATCCACTTGTGCTTTATTGTCCAAAAACTCCAAAAGCAAGGGAGCGGAATATGCTTCGAACTTCACCCCTAGGTCTGATTTGTTGCAAACACCCATATCCTTGATCAGCTTCTGTATGTCTCCACTGGCTGTGAGATAGTTCCACAAAGCCCTCACCACGAGTGGTTCTCCAATCTCAACAGTTTGAAGGGAAACCTGTGTTGCATTCTGAGGAGGAGCCGAGCAGAAATCTGCATCCGGTTTGAAATGCAAAGTCTTGTAGCTGCTCGCCACAGTCCCTCTTGGCCTGCCGATCCCTGCTTGTACAAATTTCAAATCACTGTCCGTGACTGCCAGGTTTACAGGAACTCCCGTGTACACCCACAGCAGCAATAAAGTTATGACCACCTCCCAACACCCGGGATGGAATGATGGTAGTGCAAAGAACTTCACAACATCGTCCCACACAGATCTGTTGATGGAGAGGGCAGGGCCTGGTCGCCTACACAAATCATCTGCCTTCTTCATGAAATAGTCTGTGGCGACCAATGGTTGCTCCTCTGAATCCCGTAAGAACATCTCTAACACTGTCACGTAAAACTTGTATCTGCCTCTGTAAACACCAAAGATCGTGCTGAAGTCGAAATCGTCCACGTCTGTCACAAACTTCATTGTGTACTCCTTGATAGATTCAGCGCTAGAAAAGCCCCCAAAGTCTGAGTACACATAATAGCTGAGTATGTCTTTCACGGAGCCTGAATGGGAGTCTAGCATCCTTATCAAATGCCGGCCTGTCCCAGATATTATGGTCTTTTCGAACTTCATCTCACGCAGAGCTAAGACGAGCTTGTCTAGCATCGACCGGTTCACCTCATTCACAGTCTTGCTCGTAAACCTGTTCTCCAATAAACGCGATAGTTCTTGGCATTCGTCTTATCACAATGCCGTCCCAGCCTACCTGTAGTTTCAACTCATCGAGCATGTCAGAAAAGATGGTGCTTGCAGCTTCAATGTCGGATGAATTGCCGATCAGACCGAGTATCCTCTTCGTCAGCTCCCACCATGGATCATAATTCAAGTACGAAAAGTATACCTGCACAACACAAACATTGTAGCTCCCTCACAAACCAAACACGAATCTTACTTGTTTAAAAAGCCAGACGAGCGGGGTAACTTTGACGCCTGCAGAGCGAGCTTCTCTCAAAATGTAAAACCTGGATATGAAAACTGCTGCCAGGCACACCATCAAGGCATCTACTGGAATGACTCCCTCAGGATACAAGCGTTGCAAGAACTTTTTGCAATTTTCCTTTACCTTTCTTATGGACTCCAACATAATCCTTTCCAAATTTCATCCCAAAAGATTGAGTCCTCTTCACTTTTGATGTGGAGTCACTCTACCCAAGCATTCCCACACGTGAGGGACTCTATCGCCTCTACAAGTTTGTATATAGGAATTTTGGAGATTCAATGCAAGCACACTTTAGCATGGTCAACACAATTATATTACGTTCAATGGGAGTTGTTTTCTTCAAATCCAAGGCACTGCTATGGGGTCTAACTTTTCTGTGGTGTATGCTTGCCTTTTTTTTCTGTTCCCTCAAGGACAAGTTTAAGGCCACCTCTTCTAAATGGCCAATATATCTTAACAGATATATTGACGATGGCATGGGAATTTGGGATGAAAAAGAGAGCTTGGAATGCTGGTTGGCTGGCTATGGAAGCCTCTACAACTCTATAAAGAGACATTCTCCATCGCTGCTGTGGAGTAACCAACGGTAATTTTGTTACATTGGCATCTTTACATGGCCACCACACAAACTCACATAAGTAAGAGAGCATATAAGTAGTCATCCCTTATTCATTTGTTTCTTCTACTTGCTCTCGATTACAACATGACAACGGCACATAAAGGATGTGGATTGCATATAGTGGTCTTTTGATCTTGCATAATCACAGCACCGTGTGATCACACGAGGATACAAGAGTCTGAGTGCAACTCAAACTTGTGATTCTGGCATTGCGCCTGTCTTTCAAAGATGGCAGATGAAATCACCTGTTTAGGGTTTAGGGTATCCCCCACACCAAGTGCTGCGTGGGGGCATTGCTACTATATTTGTGTGATGGAGCATAGAGCACACTATCTTGGTCCATATAATGGATTGTCTGGAAAGCTTTGGAAAGGAAGGCTCCTGGGTATCCATGTGCACAAAGCTACAAGTTATTCTCTCATAGGGGAGGTAATGCCAAAGTTCAGCATGAACAAAAGTGTTGAGGATGTGTGGAGCTCCATGGAAGATATTGGTTTGTGTTTAGTGGCTTTTGAAAGGTGGTGGAGTCTAGGCACCTGCATTTTTCAAAGCATGGGCCTTTGAAAAAGTGAATGTCTAGAATATTTATAGATTCGAATGAGATCATTGAGGTCCAAAGAGAGTAGTGTTCTACCTTTGATACAAAATAACTTGTAGACTCAACATGACATCACATATGTGGAATTTAACCTCAACCAAGAATGAAATGAGGTTTAGACATCACTTAGGATTGCATCTGCAAAAGCTTCATCCATCATTTATTTAGGGTTTAGGATGTGCACAGTTAAAGGCAAAAGGGGCCATTGATATGCTTTGTAAGGAGGAGTGTTAGAGGCCCAAAATCAGGTATCCCCATCCACAAAGGCAATGGTAGGATTGTGTTTGCATGGCTATGGCAGTAGATGCATCCCTTTTGAATCCTTGGTAGTCCTTTTATGGCTATGGTTGTTGAGAATTGTTGGTAGTTTTTTCCAAAACCTACCAATACCTACCTTGGACGTCAGTTCACCCTCAACACCAAAAAGTGGCATTCATCTGCAACGAGCTCTGGAGATACCTCCTCCACAAGAACACAACCAAACATGCCAAGACTCAAACACCCTCTACCATCGACCTCCAAGTCCAAGAGCAGTACAAGCCCTAGAGCCAAGATGGTAGTCGTACGGAGTTTCTGCCGATAATGCCTTTGCGGGTGAGCAATGCCACAGGAACCTTAAAGTCACAGAGCAGCCTGTTGAAGACATCCGTAAGATATCTCTCACACGTAGCTCATCGTCTTGGAAGAATACCAATCCTCGGTTTTAGCCGCAGCAAGAACTTCCAAGGCTAACAACACGATCCCCACGCCAAAAAACTAGCCAGAGACTGGAAAAAAGGAGAAGATTTTCGTGCAGAGAAGAAAGGAAAACTCATCGTCGGAATCGAGTTTATAGCGTCACCAGCGTTGCCTTGGACTCTTGCCGTAAAGTCCTCTACGAGCTCTCCATTGAGCTGGGCTTGACTGGACGCTCTCAGGGATCAATGCCACGAGAAGCTCTTCGAGCGCGGGTGGGTCTCATGCCTGGATTGAATGAGATCAGTGCTGGAAATAGGGAAAACTCCATAGATTGACTCACCTCCCTGCTGCTGGAGCTCCACCTTGTCAAGAGATGGATCCATTTGCCTGCCTGCCCGTGAATGGGAATGTGAGTGATGACCTTGCTGTGATAAGGGAAATGCTAGCCTTGCGAAAGAACGAAGAACAAGGTAATCTTCCGGTGGAACGTCCATCTCCCCGGAAGAGAGCTCCACCGCCCTCACGCAATGCCCGTTCTGGGCAAATCCTGCGATCATGAGTGTCCACGAGAAAACGTTCTTGTTCATGATTTGCCACGTAGCGGTTCCGCTCCTCGTGACTCTCGAGCAACAGTACCAGATTTTCTTCCCCGACTCCGATCGATCGATCGATAGATCTAGCGAGCTCATCGGAGGTACGCGTTGCGATCGCCGCGACTTGGCCCACGGGCGGCTTGCGTTGCAGCTGGAGGTAACGACCGATTGTTGGAACATCTTGGAAGATTAACTTCTTGTTCGGCCCTACCTAGCTATCGATCTTTTCTTCTGGGTCTTCTTTGCTTTCTTCTTGGAAGCTAAAAGATAGGAATGAAACAAACACTTGATGGGCGAGGTGGAGTACTATGCGTCGCGGCTGCGAGAGATCCAGGAGCTCGACCACGGCAAAGCGATTCATGCACAGATCTCGGCCAGGTACCACAAGGTCTCTACATTTCTGGAAAATCTTCTTGTGAAAATGTATGGCCAATGCGGCAGCATCGAAGACGCGAAGGCTGTCTTTGATGGAATTCGACCCAAGAATGTGTACTCCTGGAATATCATGATTGCGGCATATGCCGTGAACGGGCATTTGATTGAGGCAATTGGTTTGTTCCAGGAGATGGCGGTCAAGCCGAGCAGGGTCACGTTTCTCAGCGTTCTAGCGGCTTGTGCGCAATTGCGGTGCCTAGAGATTGGCCAGGAGATTCACGCGAGAGCTCTTTGCAGCGGGTTTGGATCTGACACCACAGTTGCGAACTCGCTCATCAATCTCTACAGCAAGTGCCAGAGATTGGAGAGCGCGAGGTACGTTTTCTCCGTCATGCCTGACAGGAATGTGATCTCCTGGACGTCGATGATTGATGCGTGCGTGCAGTGTGGCGACCACCGTGAGGCTCGTGCTCTGTTCCTACGTATGGATCTCGAAGGAGTGAAGCCCAACGAGATGACTTTTTCCAACCTCTTGAGCGCGTCCTCGTTGCTCGTCCAAGGTCGGTCGATCCATGCTCGTCTCGTTGCTTGTGGATACGCAACTGATGTTGGTGTTTGTAATTCTCTTGTGAGCATGTATAGCAGGTGTGGGAGCCTTGATGAAGCGACCAAGGTTTTCGAAAATATGCCGGCAAGAGATCGTGTTTCTTGGACTGCAGTGATCACTGCATATGCCCGGGTTGGGCATCGGCACCACTCAAAGTCAGCGCTTGAATACTTTCGGAAAATGGTCGAGCAGGGAGTGGTACCCGATGAGATCACGTACATCAGCGTCCTGGACGCATGCTCCTGTGCGGGATGTCTCGCAACTGGCCGGATGATTCACGAAGACATCATCTCCCAAGGGTTGGACGCACTTCTTCCCGTGAGAAACTCTCTGGTGAGCATGTATGGCAAATGCGGGAGGCTGGACGAGGCCAGGGACGTGTTTAATTCCACAAAGGGGAAGAGTATCGTGTCCTGGACTGCTATGATTTCTGCATATGCCCAACATGGGCATAGTGAAGAGGCACAGTCGGTTTTTCAGAGAATGGAACTGGAGGGAATCCAACCAAGTGAAGTCACCTTCACCAGCATTCTCTACGCTTGCAGCCATGCAGGGTCGCTTTCTCAGGGGCATCGATTTTTTCTGGCTATGGTGGGTGACGAACGGGATATTTCACCGCTTGTTGAGCACTACCACTGTTTGATCGATCTTCTCGGTCGCTCGGGACAGCTCGAAGCAGCCGAAGAACTCATACGAACGATGCCTTTCGAGGCCGATATTGTTCCGTGGATAGCCCTGCTCGGCACGTGCAAAGCTATCCTCAGATTGGAAGTGGGAATGCGAGTAGTGGAAGAGATTCTTCTCAAACTTACCGGGTCCAAGTCCCCGGGGCCTTACATCTTGGTCTCCAACTTTTGTGCTGCCGCCGGGAGATGGGATTATGTTGTGAAAGTTAGAAAGCTCATGAGGGAGACAGGGGTTACACAGAGACCGGGTTGCAGCTTTGTCGAAGTTGGGAACGAGATCCACGAGTTTGTGGCTGGCGACTCCTCTCACGAATGCTACCATGAGATCCACGAGGAGCTCAAAAGTTTGCACTCACGGATGAAACAAGCAGGCTATGTACCAGATACAAGCCAGGTGCTATGGGGTGGAAATCAAGAGGAAAAGGAAAAGAGTCTGTGCTTTCACAGTGAGCGGCTAGCGATATCTTTTGCTCTTGTTGCTAGTCCTCCAGGAACTCCGGTGTGGGTGACCAAGAACTTAAGAGTTTGCACGGACTGTCACACTGCTACAAAGTTCATAGCTAAACTTGCTAGAAGAGAGATTGTGGTTCGGGATTCCAGCAGGTTCCATCGCTTTAGTAGTGACAATGGAGGCTGCTCATGCGGAGACTACTGGTGATCAATTAGTAACTGGGAGACAAAACCAAAAGAAAAAGAGAAAAGTTTTTCATTGATGAGTGAAGATTATGATCTGTGGAAAGGATTAGGACATGCCGTGGCAGTGGAGACTTGGAGAAATAGTTCACGAACTAAAACTAAAACAATGGCAATGTTCATATCATAGCACCATGGAGGTGAAGGGAGAAAAAAAGAAGAAGAAAGACGAGCTCTGTTCTCGTCGACAAGACTCCAACAAGGTACTAAATCCCATGAAGCAGTAGTTAATGCAACTGAGTTGGATATATGTCTTCATTCTTGGGACAACTGCTATGGTTTAAACAAGATAATTACTATCTCAGTATAAAACCATACTTTTGATAGCTTTTCTACAAGCTATAGAATACCGTGTACAAAGTATTAGCTTTTTTGAGTTTTTAGTTGTTTGAATTGCTATATTCATTTTTTTATTCATTAAAAGCTGCATGGCTCATTAATTCTAAATTAAATGGCCACACTTAGTTCCATTTCAAGTTTTCAATGCACAAATCCTTTTGCTCCTCATCTCACGAAGAAGCTCACCATGTCCAGTTTATAGGGGCCTACTTGAACCAATAGCATTAAATTCCTGAGACACATCAGAAAAATGCCCATTAATATTTTTATTTCACTATTTTCTTCTCTGGTCCTTTGAAGAATTGTCTCGTCAATTGAAGTTTTATTTCTAAGTTGAAACAACTCCGATTCCACCAACTACTCTACTGTCTTGTTTAGAACTTCATACACCCCAAGATCCACGGGATGGCAGGTTTTGGTATCTCCAAAAAGAGTTTGTCATTTCTCGGGCACCACCGAAAATTGAATGGTCTAATTTCAATAATAAAGTTGACTTTTCTGCCTGTGGCAACCATAGCCAGCCAGTTAGCCACAGCCTGGCTGTGGCCGTGGCCTTGCCCAATGGCCACGGCCTCAATTGCCAATGGCACTGCTCTGACCTGGCTTGCTATACAGCAATGGTTGCTGCCATGCACACTATAGCACTGCACGACTGGATGGGGGACGTCTAGGGTTTTGCTGTCTTGGTGGTGAGCGTGTGGTGCTTGATCATGTTGGGGCATGCTCTAGTGATTACGTTGGGTGAAAGTGATTACTCAACATCTGGGTTGTGTTTCATTTCTCTCTCTCAATGCAGCAGAATCAGTTTTGAAAGAGTGATCTCAACATAAGTAGGGCAAGCGGGCAATAAAATCTTCTCCAATCCAAGACCTTGGAAGCAAGACGTTTTTCTTTGCCATGCTTCGTTTCCTTTGCCTAGCATTGGCTAAGATTAAAAAATTGTGTGGGAATATAAAATTGTCAAAGTATGCTCTAGAAGTGAACAGCTTTAGAACTGGTGTGGGTTATGCTGATGATGATGGTGGTGATGGGAGAAAATGGACTTAAAGATTTTATCATAGCAATTTAAGTTATTATCTCAAGATATTAGATGGTTTTTGATCATGGTATAGGATTTAAATATATTGTCACCATGCATTTTTGGAACCTTTAAGGATAAAATCTCTCATCCAAGTAATTACCCTTTTCTAAGTTGTTTATTAATCTTCATATAACGTAAATTAAGGGATATAAAAATATTGGCATACCAAATAGTACAAAATTTCTGTTGTAGGAGATGTTTCATCTAATAACTGTATGTAGACTAGTGCAAGGATTGTATAAGGACTTTAAGTCAAAATTATATATAAATTTAATAGTTGGTGGCAATCTAATATACTCATAGCTACATAAGCATCGTATAATTTGTTAAGTAGATTGTTCTTGAACTATACAAATACCTTTGACAGAGTTGTACAATCTACTAACGACTGTCATTATTGAAGAAGCTTCTTTGAAGAAGCTACTTGTTCTATAGCTTCTTAAAAAGAAGCTATTTCTTCCATACTGAAAACCAAGATAAACAAATAGTTGAATTCCTATAAAGGAAAACAAACCTTTTATGCATTGAAAACAATCCACACGGTTTATATTTATCCACGTGTCCACACTAAGAATATGCTTTTTGTATATCCACTTGAATATATTTCTTATATGCGGAGTGACAGGGCTAAAGTGGATATGAACAAATATGAAATATTTGAGGAAAGCCAAGTAATATATATACCCTTAACTAGCTCCTATACAAGCTCTCTCTAGCATCTACATGACATTGGCGCACTCATCATTTTAATTCTGATTTGAATTACTTACTGTTTTTAATAGATTATAATTTACTAGAAATTAAATTTAAATTTTAAAAAATGCTAATGGCTGGAGCTTCCAAAGGTACTCAGTAGATTCAGTCAGGTAGCTCCGGCTCCTGGCACTCAAGTTCCCGCTGCCAAGCTGCTCATGGACGTTCCCGGTGCGATCTTGAAGACATTTTAGTCCATATAAGCTATATATTACTATTGCTTTTTGCTTTTTAAAACTTCACGCCCATGTAACAATTCTTTCGTTTTGCTCCATGATGTACCCAATGCATGAATAAATACTCAAAATTCAAACAGTCGGAACAAGGATTGGACTAGCCAACCTTCCCAGCATCATGATGGTAGCTTGCAGACTATGTGTTGACGCTTTGTAAACCCTGTGTTGACCCTTGAAAGGCTCAAGGCTTAACTAAACCAAAGTTTATTTCATGTAGAAGCTGGTGTAGACTTGAACACAGCCGCCGTGGGTATGCCAGATGGTGGTCAGGGTGTTTCTGCAGGTGTCGTTGTCCACATCTTTCGGGATCAAACCTCCCACCGCGGCCGCCAGATCCCCCAGCGACCCAGCGATCCACGGGACTCGGGGCTGTAAGTCGAGTCTCGGAACGCTGGAGCTCGTGTTGCGTTCGAAATGCAGGCGCTCGTCTCGCTGATGAAAAGCCCTGGCCAGGTGATCGATCTGCAAACCCTCCAGAAATCTGCGGATCGACTCAAGGATCCCTACTCGCGGCTTGTGCAGAAGATCGCAGGTGTTTCCAGGGGCGAGCTCAAGCTCGTCTCGAGGAGCATCGCGGATAGCCCTTCAACCATTATCAGGAGGTCAGAGGCGTGGATGCCAACGACCTCGAGCAACGAATAGTGCGCTCCCTGGCGTTGAACGTTGACTATGGCATTGCTAGGGTATCTCCCCCATCCCCTTGCCCATACTGGGCAAATGCTTTCACGACGGAATCCCAAGCTTTTGCAGATCCTGGGCATCTCCAATTCCGCTCAGGAGCAGCAACTGCGGGCTGCCAAGAGCACCCGCGGAGAGGATGATCTCGCTACTGGGTTTGGAGCTCAGAATCGCTCTGTGTTCATTGCCAAATTCATCCATAAACTGGACTCCAGCAGCTCGTGGAGCTCCGCTGCCTAAGAGACAAACTTATGACACCTAAACAGCAGAAAAATCGAAGAACAGTGCGGGAAGAAGAAGAAGTGTACCTGAAGACCAGAGATGTCGTCGCGTACAGCAACACTTCGAACTTGCTGGGATGTGCATACTCGAGGAGATCCGCCGAGGAGTGCCGGACGCCATCGCTGTCGAAGATCACGCCGCCAACCTTGGTGCCCAGCTTGTCGTTGTCGGGCAGCCCGGTCTCCACCAGCGCCCGCTTCAGAGACCGCTGCCAAGCCGGGATGGCGGGCTTGAAAGCCATCTTCCTCTCCCGTTCGAGCGAATCCAGCTCCGGGCCTGCTCTGCCGTTTACCACAGTTTACTAAACTTGACTATTTTGACTAAGGAGCCGGCGTGTGGTTGACCTACTTTGACTGGTGTTCCCCGCCGAGGACTCGCCCCCTGTGGCCCGGGACGCCATCCCCCGGCAGGAATGCTTCAGCCGGTGAGGTTTTGTTGTCGGCTTTGAAGAGGTTCACGTGGAATCCTTCCTTGCGCTCGCAATCTTTTCTGCCATAACGGGAGCCTCCCCGCTCCAGAAGCAGCACCACAAACTTCACTGAGAGTGTGGCTGCTATTGGGCAGCCAGAAGCACCCCCGCCAACAACAATGTAGTCGAACTGGGCTGCGGAATCGAATGTGGATGCATTCCTACTTGTTCCTCGAACCTAGTAAGACACACAGAACGATTATCAGTCCAGACTTTGTACAGACTCCAGAAACAACTCGAACTGAATTCACGAGCAAAGCAAACATGAACAAGAACACGAGCCGACCCAGTACTAAACCCATTCCTGCTGATCGACTTATAGCCAGAGATAGCTTGCAATGTCGCCTGCCTTTGCATTAATTCATGCCGAATACGTGGGTGACGCTGCATGCCTGATGGAGAATGGTAACTGATATCGATGGGTTGACGAAAGCTGTGGACAGCGGTTATCCAGCGCTTTCATCAGAACTTTCGGATTTCAACATGTGCCTCTGACACTGAAGTCTGAGTCCCACTAGAGTTTCTAGTATATGGTAGAAAAATCTAACAAATAAAAAATCTCAAAATTCGAATCTGCTCTGAAAAGGGTACAAGAATTGATACCAAGACGTCAAGAAAGCCTGTAACTCTTTCAGCATTTATCACAATAGCCATGCAAAATTTGCCCTCACTTTCTTCCAGGAGATGAAGTTGGAAGGAGCAAAGCCCTCCTCTTTTGCAATCGTTCTCTCCCAGATTGCCATTCTTGGACGTTGCACTTCCAAAACACAGAAAAACATTACGGGTGCACAAATGATGATAAGCTAAATTGGGTTAGAGGAGCTCGGAAAGTACAATTTGGCGCATGCGGATCGAGGGATGACAGCCGACGCCGCAGACCCGGGGGGGAGGAGCTGTTTTGGTGCTCACAGTGCGCTTCCATCGCGGCATTCATTGAAGAGGTGCTTGCTGGAGAGAGGGGCAAGCGCAAGAGCAAGGCCAAGAACTTCCATCTGGTTGGCAGCGCTGGTACGATTCTCACACTATGGGAAATCCAAGCACCATGACTTCGCAAAGCAGGGAATCTACGTGTATATGGAGGCGTAGACGCTACGGGACTGCGAGGACTGCGCCAAGGCAGTTGGCTTAACCATCACGGACATGCCAGCTCGGTAGTACTACTACTGCGGCCAGAGACATCTTTTACTCGGACACTATCGACGCAGGAAAGAGGAGCTTAGCTCTCCCTGCAAGTGAAGAACGAGCTGGATACCTGCAGAACATGTTGTACAGTTGGCTGGAACTACAAGACGAGAAAGCAAAGATTGACCCACCTATAGTCAAAGATCATATTCGCAAAGGCATGGTCGATGAGGTCCCTGAGCTTACTTGCGTCGATTATGTTGAGTTAAAGGCGGATGAACTATTCAAGCTCGACACTGAAGAGAAACGTGACAAGGCTGCAGGGCTCAGAGCCTGGAGGTTAGTATGTTTGCTCATAGCGGGACACTTGTTTCGAATGGACAGACAGATGCAATAGCGGCTCACATTGAAGTCTTCGTTCTTGAATACACCAGCCCTTGTCGCGGGACGGTGTGTTTTAGATGAAGGAATTGAAGCTCAGGTGGACATCCGACCGGCCAACGTGATTGCCGTGCACAACCGGCGGGTCTATTCGGATCCTACAACCAGTCTGCTCAACATGGGAGGCAAAGCGTCGGAGGACTGGGATAAGCTCGTGGAGAATGCGTACGTGCGGCCCGTGGTTAAGAATCAGCAATCGGGGACGCTTTTCCATGTTGGGGAAGGACAGGTTCCATCGACTTCAAGCCCGCGAACTTCAAGCCGGAGGGTCCGAATGTTTCAAATGTGCGTCAAGCTTGACCATCCTGTGAAGTGGGATGGATAGAGGAGCTTATGCAGCAACTCGACAGGTGGAACCCATACGCTGTCATCGAGTATGAGCTGGTGTTCGTGGTTCCTTAAAACATCTACGGTTCTTTCTCCGAACATTTCTGGTGAAGAACGGGTATGAGAAATGCCCTGCAACCAGTGAAGCAATTTGTACTGAAGATCGACCTGTAGACTTCGGAATAACAATGCGAACCAAGAAGTTCACCAGCATTCTCTACGCATGAAGTCATGCACCAGCTTGATGGCGGCGTACACGCGTAATGGCAAGATCCGCGAGGCGATGTTCCGCCAGGGTCGCTTTTCCACCCCCACACAAACAACAAGTCTTGGGCTTTTTGCTGGGAGGAAGTTAAAAATCTCACGTTAACTGAGATTTCATAATTTCATAACTGCTTCAGTTGAAGTTGGGAACTTCACCTATGTTGAAGTTGGGAACGAGATCCACGAGTTTGAAGCTTGCGACTCCTCTCGTGAACGCTACCATGAGATCCGCGATGAGCTCGAAAGGTTGCACTCTCGGATGAAGGCTACGTACCGGATACAAACCGGGTGGAAGAGTCTAGCGATAGCTTTGGCTCTTGTTGCTACTCTTGACCAATTTGTACGAACTATCAGACTGCTACTAAGTTCATAGCTAAGCTCTCTGAGATCGTATTCTATCAGGTTCCATCGCTTTAGAACGATGGAGGCTGCTCATGAGACGTGATTGATCAGTGAGGGGACATATGTTTCTCGTGGAGATTATCAACATGCCGTGACAGTGAAGACTTGGAGAAATAATTTTCACGAAGAGAAGCTACAAAACAATGCGAGTACAAAGCGGAGTGCGATGTCCGTGTCACACAACAGTGGAGGCGAAGGGACAAAAAAAAAAGAAGAAACCGTGTTCGCCTCCAAAATGAAAACAAAGTGGAAGATATGCTCGTCCATCATAGTTTTGCGGAGCTGCTCGAGTCGATGATGTTGACAATTACTCTCATTGCGAAGTGAAAGATTGCGTGCCAAGATGAAAGCGATGGTGATTCTCACGGACTCTCCTCGCTCGTGGATTCCCTGCTAGAGGATTCATTCACCAGGTCAACGGGAATCCTTCAGTGGTGATTTGCGAAGAAGCTTTGGAAGCATGCGCTTCTTTTTCTGGGGAATCTGTGCAAAGACACGATTGGTCCTCTTTCTTTGCAGTTTCAAATTAATTTCCTCAAGAGACTCTACTTCTGTTTCTTTTGGTGGATACTCTCTCACTCACACTCAGGTACATGTTCTACTTTTCTTCTTGGGAGAAGTCTTACGCTTCCTCTTGGAACAGGAGAAAGATTCTAACACACTTCGCATCTTGGACAGAGCGAGGCCTATGGCGAGGGCTTCTTCAAGAGCGTTGCTTTCGAGTTTTGAGCCCCACACACCTGGAGGTGAAGAACTCTTAAACTCGATGGTATGCTTCATGAGCAGTTCAATCCACTCAGAGAACATCAGAAGAATCCTTCCTAGCGTAGCTCCATAGATTTGCTTCAGCTGCTGGAGCATCTTGTTGCACAACCCACGGCTTTCAGGCCTCGACTTGAAAAGTTTCCAGGCACCCGCTTTCCAGGCTTCGTTCTCGACATCCAGAGCCGCTGGAAAGTAAGAAGTCCCTGCTCAGACTGAGCTTGGTTTGGTGCATTTCCTTATGCAACAGGACTGAGCCAGATTCTGAAAATGAAAGGCAGTGCTCGCTGCTTGCAAGTTGGACAGACGATCAAGCTCGGAGAGGGGAAGCTATCAGTCGAAGTGCTGGCAGAGGTGTGCTGCCCCTGGACGTCCGTGTACAAAGTGGACGATGCTGCACATTGCCATTAGCCGATTATATATCTTCATGGAATGAAGAAAGTTGTATTGAAATTTTAATGTGAAATTAAATATAAATGAAATCATTTAGTACTAAATGCAAAAGTTTTATTTAGTAAAGTGTTTAAAATATTAAAAAGAGTGTTAAATAATGCATAGTTTACACAACAGTATTTCTCCTCTTTGGGCCAGTGATTTGCGTTTGAGCTCCTTGAATGGCCTCATTGGTGACTGTCTGGGGCTGCTGCTGGCCTCGGTGGCCTGCGTTTTCCTCTACTTTGCAGGGTTGAAGTGTTTGCCTTGGAACTCTGCTGCAGCGAAAGAAGATGTTGATGCTTGCTGCCCGCTCCTTGCAAAACAACAGTGATGCCCTGTTTAAGATGAACGAACTGCATTGAGCCTGGGTATGCGAGAGTGCGGACGATAGTTTGGTTGACAATCTCGCCTCTGTTGTCAGCTCGCGGACGACTTGTTAGCATCTTGTCCTTCGAGGCTTGGAAGAGGTGATCGTTCAGTGGCAAGGAAGATAAAGAAAAAGAAAACGAAAACAGTTCCAAGACATGAGCTTGCATGGAGATTGGAGAATGGAAGGGACTGCGATGTCCGTGTCACACAACAGTGGAGGCAAAAACAAAAGAAAGAATAAAGGAGCTCAGTTGATATGCCTTGCTCATGTTGACGAGACTCATTGTGCGCTCCAAGCCGCTCGAGATTATCAGTGCTGGAATCCGGGGAAATCACCGGTGTTGACGATTACACTCCTCGCGAGGACGACTTAAAGATTTGCGTGCCAGGATGAAAGCGATGGTGATTCGAGAATAACATGATTCTTTCAACGAGAATCATCCAGTGGAGGATTTGCTACGTGGACCGGAAGCATGGGAAGCATTAAACTATCTGCGGAGAAGGGAGAAGGCCTCTCTCTCTCTCTCTCTCTCTCTCTCTCTCATAAATCAGGTACGTATCTTACACTTTTCTTCTAGGGAAGGGAGTAACATTTTCTCTCGAACAGGTCCCCCCATGGCATAGAAAACACATCCTTTTCTTCCTGGCGGACTACTTTGCATCTTGGACCGAACGAGGCCAGCTTTTTCCAACCATTCTACTATTCTTGCAATCAAGCAAACTGTGATACTTCTCACATCGTAGCTGCAGGTTCTTATCATAGCGCTCTTCTTCTTCTTTTTTTCCTTTTGCCTTTTCTCATTCTCACTCACTCTTTTGATTGCAGTAGCGTTTTGCAAAACCAATTTACCGCTGCTCTTCAGCCTCCGTCACATCTCCATCGTCCTCCTCCTCGGAAGCAGTGGTGGCGCTAGCTTTCCTGGGGCTCAAAACTTCCCCCTCTTCCTTGGAGGATTTTAAGAGCTCTTGCTTCTCATAAAACACCATTGGCTCAGCTGGGGAAGCGTGGAGATTTGCAAAGAAATCTTGAGCCTTGCTTTGCTGGAGAGGAGTACTTTGCATACTCGGTGCTGCTTGATGGTGATCAAACACTGCATACTCTGGAGGAACCCAGATGCTCCCAAGAACAACAACTTGAGGGGATTTCTGGGCTGCTGTTCCTGGGGCTACTGTCGCCGGTCTTCTCGTGTGGAGTCGATACTTCTGCTTGATCCAACGAAAAGAAAATCAATTGAATCGACTTCGAGAAGAAACTGGATCACTCACCTGGAGGTGGCTTTTTACTTCATCGTTTGTAAGACCATCTACCTTCATGAGCTCTCGGATTTGCTTTGGAGTTGCAACTGGATCAAGAAGAAGAAACCTTTAAGAACTTTTGATCGAGCGCTTGAATTACTGTCGCACCTTGGGATCCTCCGAGCTGCTGTAAAGCATTGACAAATCGTCGATGGAGCTCCGGAGACCAGCACCGCCTCGCCTTTCTTTGTTGGTGTAAAGTAGAGTTTGAGCAAATGCCGCTGCTAGGCATTTGCTGCAAGGAAAGCTCTACTAGAGGCAAATTTGACTCGTTGCCTTGAAACTTTATGAAGCCAGTTTTCTTTTGTTCCAGAGATAAGCAAATAGACGAGGAGAGGCAAAGTTCAGCTTGATCCCATTTCTTGTCTCGCACAAAAGGCGCAAAAGCACCGGAATCAGCTGATGCCGTCGATGATCTGAGAGCTTTTCTTGTCTGAGAAGTGGAAACGAAACTATGAATTCCTGTGGGAGAAATCTATGAACCACTTACTTCAAATTCTTCATCCTCACGGGGTGATTGTGATGGGAAACAAGCGAGCTGCATCCAATTTTGCTTTGGAGTGGATGGTCTTTCCTCAAAATCGCGATGATCCTCGGCCTCGCTCTTGGGCTTTCCAAGACGAAAGCCTGAGCGATTCTCGAGAAAGAGCTCCAGCTTGGGCGGATTTTCCTCTTCCATCTCTGTTTTGTAGCTCTCGTCCAAACATCCCCTAGTCGATTGGATAGCTTCATTCGAAGAGATAAGAAAAGCTTGCAAGGCTAGACTGACTGACCATGCCATGGATTACCTTGGTCGAGCAAATTCATGCAGCAGGGAAGCTCTCGCTTGAAAGCCTCAATCTTTTGCCTTTCCTGTTGGAGAGCTTGCAAATAATCCTCCATCCTCCTCCGAGTTTGCTGGTCACTCGAGTCCCTCTTTGCGATCGCGCATCCCAATGTGAGATCCGGCCCCTCTGCTTGCCCAAATTCCTCCTCTGGATTCATCGCCGCAGCGAATTTAGATCACGAGACCAGTTGGAGAGAGCGAGAGATGAAGAAGATACGGATATTCGGTGGCCCCCAAAGTCAGTGCTCGTATATCCCTCGTTAGATACCCGGCCATTGGATGGTACTAGAAGAGGAAGAAAGGATTGGTGTCATAGACCGACGGGTCGCATTGATTACTCTACCGGGAATCTATGTAGTTTGCCCTTCCATTGCCATTGGCTCTCTAGATTCCTAAGTTCCTAAGCTACCACCATAAGATACTCTGAAGAAATCCAAACCCCTGGGTCCCCAAATCCCATTTGTGCAACTTGGGCGGGTATCTCACAATCCATCCATCCAGGATAGAAAAGAGGAAAAGAATTCCAAGACTAAGATGAGATTTACAAATCTTTGGATCGATTTTGTTACTCGACAATTCTTAGCCTCTGGTTGGGGGAGGGGATATGCGTGTCAGCCGGGATTCTTACTCTGGACCCATTCTCCTACAATGATTCCTTTTCTTCCATCATGGTGCCTTATATTCTCACCGATCAGCTTCTCTTTTCTTCGTTGAAAATGTCGATCGTAATGTAGCGTTGAGCGATTGCGACCGCGTTGAATCAATCCAGAGATTTGCCCCCTCTGTCCGACTAGTATATTTTTAAGCTTGAGTTTGAAGCAGGCTTCTCTGCCATGTTCAACTGCAAAACATGCACACCTGAACTGGATCCAAAAGCAGAGGAAGACGAGGCATTGCTGTGGTACGCAGCAAAAGCTGTTCCCGGGCATTTCTTTTCCTCCGCCACCTTCCACATTTGTACTCCAAACTTGAATTAACGGACCTCAAGCATTGGACGAACTGGTCGACTTGGACTTTCTCGCTGTATCCACCCTTCCAGAACAGTTCCCTCAGCCTATCTGCTCACAGTATCTCGTCACCAAGTAGTCATCCCCGTTCTGTAGCTTGCCATTGTAAAGAATAGGCAATGCCAAGAACAAAAAGCTCAGCGGCTAGTTGCGGGCAGACCTTCACTGCAACGCCGTCCCTGAACCAGATTTGCCTTGTAAACTCGAACTGACAAAGAGTCATGCTTGCGATCTTGGAGAGCAACGATTTTCAAATCCTGAAGATAACTCCAAAGATATGCGCCCGTGCATTTGTGGAGGACTGAATCCATACACAGTCCCGTCAGCCAGCAGGATTCCCACAAGAAGTCTTAGGCGAAATGGTCCTTTCTTGAGAGCCCAAGGATATCTTTGCGTAAATGTATACTGGTTCTTCCCGTTGACCATATCCAGCTTCTGGACCTGGATTTCCTGTCTACAGAGCAGCACTGCATACGCAAACCTCCTGCTCGATTGGGTCATCTTTATAACATCTAGCCTTGCTGTTGTTTCTCCCAAGCATTCCGTGTTTAGCTTGGTTAACTCGTACTTGAGCTCCATAACAAAAGCAAGCGACGACCACGATAGAGCGGCTGTGTCCGAAGTGCGGAAAGAATAGCTCGGTTTATCAGAAGAACCTGGAATACCAGACCTGCTCGTGTCCTGTGGTATGCAACCCCTCCGAAAAGTGGCATTTTCTTCACGGCTTCCTGCTCCAATATTCGAATTGCCAGCTGAACTTTTATCTCGTCGCCTTGAATATATTCGTAACCTACATTCTCCCGATCATATCTCTCACTTGCTGAGCCCTTATCATCCATCTCTTTGTCACGAGTCCGAGCCTCTTCTAAAGCGAGATCAATCAAACTTTCTGTCCAACTTTTTGGAGAAGATAAGTTGTTGCTGCCTCCACTTCCGGTGCATCCGTGAACTGACTTGTGATCTCCAACGAGCCTCAAATGTTGTCGTAGGCATCGCTTTCTTTCTTTTTTTTTGCCGATCGCAGCATAAGAGCGTAGTCTTCTGACGCTTGGACAAAGCCTTTTCTATCGCCGCCTCAATTATGCGGTCGATGTCTATTAAGAAAAACACAGAGAAACGACTGAAAATAACAAATCACGCAACGTACCACCACTTGCAAATCCTCCAGCGCGAGACCCGCGGATCACGATCGGGGTTTGCTCCGAGCGTCCGTCACCAAGCCCAGCAGACACCGCTAGTTGCCTGATTACCTCCAGCTCCATGGCGCCCGGCACCAGAGCAAAATGGCCTAGACAAAATGTGGTAGGGTCCAGATGCCTGCAAGCCGCACCCAAATCCCCTCCCAATACGAACTACGTTGCACTGTGAACCTAAGAGTGTTTCTGTTATAGTGTTATCATCTTTTGCATGGTCTCTGTTTGCCAAAGCTTGTGCCCCACTATGACAACGCTTGGAACTGCTTCCATCTGCTTTTGAATGTGGTTTCTCATGACTTTGAGACCAATACAATTAGCAATCCAGGGAAGAATTAGATCTGTGGTGGAGGTGTTTTTATCAGGATGTTTACAGGTCAAGTGGATGGAGCCTGTACCCAATAATCCCAACACATGGAGAGGACATTTAGCAGTGGTTTATTTTCCTACAGAAGTGTGGGAACTTCTTCACACAGTGGTTGGAAATATGTTTGGACAATGTTTTTGTCAAGAGAATATCATCTTGGAGAAAATTCATCACTGTTACGTCCAGTGAAATGGGTTTTTATCATAAAAAAAATTTAGAGAATTATATGTTACCTTCGTTAAAAACCACAAAAACAAGATTCAGATCTTAGAAAATCATGTATGTTGAAACGAAGAATTGAAAACTATATTTTTGTTTAGCTTTCACTCTTCAGATGTTTATCAAAGCACTCGAGTAACAGGTGCAGGACAGCTTCAAAGCTGCTAGAACACTACACTTACTCTAGTCTGATTACTTCGAGAGGGGTTGAACCCACCTCCTGCAACTACATTTCCTGAAGCAAGAGCTCTTCGTTCCTAGATTACTACCTCAACTCTTGCAGTGTATAAAATGAATTAGAAAGTACACACCAGAGTCTGTTGCAGTTTTCAGAATACGGGGATCAGTACTATGTGTAGCTCCACGCAAGCAATTCAAAAAGGAAGCCTCCAAGCAGCCTATGGTGAGTCAATTATACTAATTCTTGTTGCTGACATAAGCATTGTAGCAACTGCAAATCTTATGAAGATCCTTACCGAGGAAAGTGGATTGCATGCAATGTTTGGAACGTGGTGTCTGAACAAAGCATTGAAAAAATCAAAACCCTTTTTCTATGGTTGGTTTTGGCAAGTTGCTATGAATTATGTATGGACAGAAGTTCTTCAAACTGCTCTTCGTGCATGGAACGATATCTACACGGAACCAGTTAGCTGGAGTCTGTACTCTGCTTCTTCCTGGCAGAATCGAACTATGACCAGTTCGGCTTCAACAAGCCCCGGTAGGGTAACAAAATAAGGCGAAACTAACTTTTTTGATCCAGCAAACTCTGAAAGCTTCTTATATTTTCAGCCATGTGGCCTCAACCCATTCAGGATGCGTTCGGGAAGCGGGCGATTCTGCCTCTTCACCATTGCATACTTAGTGCCAATTCATAGGCCTTAGTGAAGGCAGTCATCTTGTTCTGTTCTGTATTTTAACACATCAACAACACATTAAAACTATGATGGATACTGTGTTTCCTGCTCGCTCTTTCAAAACCATTATTTGTAAACATGCTTAATCTTGTTATAGTCTTACTGCACAATTTCTCGCTCTTCGTCCAATTTCATGATTTTTGCAGGAGGCACTGGCATGCAGCTGCAAGCCTCACGGCGCTTTCCCTCATTTGTCAATCCTAGCGCCTCTGCCGAAGGATTACCCTGCTGATCATCGCCTGGAAGAGCCTGAGGAACACCTCTTCTCGAACCAACAATTGATCTCCAGAGCTCCATGCCTGAGACTTCTTCCCTTTCAGAACCACCTTCTAGAACTGGCTTGACAGGCTTTGCAGCAGCCTTTCCCAGCGCCTTGCTAGCATTCCGAGCCAGCTGAGCAGTTTTAGGAGGAGCTGGGATGTTCGGCAGCACTGTGTTTCCAAAGAGCTTGATTGGCTTAACGGCCAGAGCTCGATCGTGCTGGAGCTGGCAGTCGATGGAGCAGTAAGTGGTGACACGAACTAATGGCTCGTCATCGAAATTGAGGCCGCAGTAACATCCCTTGATCCCACGGGGAGACGGACAGCTCTTGAGACGGATAAGATCTTCACCTTTTTTTTTGCTGCCGTCAACGTGATCCACATTGTAAAACTGTGCGATATGCTCTCGAACAACCCTAGCTTCTTTATGGTGCCATCGCAATAGCAGAATGCGTCCATTATCGCAATTGTGATTGGACACTTCTGATTCACAGAGTACTGCACGACAACCAATGCAAAACGCTGACTGACGATCTGTGATGGATTGGCCATGGCAGTGTTTTAAACACTTTGAGAAGAAATCTCTCTGCAAAAACGTCTCTAGCCATTCTGGAACCATTGCCCTAAGATTTTTTTATTCTATTTGTCCTTTATATATTCAAGTATACCCTTTAATCAGTTAATATACCTTCTAAATAAAAGGTAATGTATCTTATTAAAGGAATATTTGTTGTTTAGAGCTACATGAACAACTTCATCGGTATTGATTCTCATATTCGTCTCTTCAAAAAAAGAATGCTTTCATGTTCCAAGCCACACACAATGTCCTGCATCAATAAATCATATAAACTAGTAAGCTTGTCTCGAGAAATTCACGCCTTACCTTTCCATTCTCGCAATCAACATCGAAAGAATTGATGGCGCAAGGCTCCGCGAGAAGCTCGGTAACATTGCCTGCACCAAGGATTTTTAAGCATCCATATCAAAGCTTGCACGACAGAAAAAACGCTTACCTCCTTCAATGGTTGCTAGAACACCATCTTCCGAGCAAAACATAACTGGAGGGACCTTTCCAGAGTCCGATGAAGACGAAATCGTAGACGCATGGTCGTACTTGACTTCCCAGACCTCGCTCTCTACAATCGCCGATTTACTCGCAGAAACACCCGCTAGCTTCACGGCATCTCTTTGCCATCGAAGGTCCCAAGCGAAGATGGATCCTCCAGAGCCTCCGACCTTGACAACAAGAACTATTAAGGATCCAGAAAAAAATGAAACAAAACAAGCTAACGCACCACGCAGAGATGCTTCCGAGAGGGATGGACGTCCAGAGAGTGAACGAATCCCGGTGAAGAACCGTCCCTGTGAAGCGAAAGTTTATAAGCGAAGGAAGGCAATGAGAGCTTTAGATCCCCCACCATTTCAAGCGGCATTGCGAGACAGCTCCACCCGGTTTACGAAGATCCCACCACTGCAATGGAGCTCCCACTCCGGCGGTCACGAACTCCATAGACGAAGCCCAATGCGCGGCAGAGAAGGAGACATGGCCATGACTGTCGTGAACACGCTTGGGAAGAAGCTCGGACTCGGAGATCTTCACTACGCTAATCTTTCCATCCTCCCCCACGGCCAAGCAGTCCCCGGAATCGTCCAGGACGTCCACAGCGCAGACGCTAGCCTCGTGCAAACCGGAAAGAACGAGAGGCTCCTTGTCTAGAAGCTCCGACGTAGTCACTTGCACGGCATCCACTGGTACCACTGTCACGGACCCCTCGATGCTGCCCGCCACCGCAAGGAAATTCTCCCCTTGCAATGCAGCGGTGGCGAGGGCCGAGACTCGTCCGGGCAGCTCCCACTCGCCTCGCAAATCCAGCCATGGCCTTCCCTCGGTGGAATCTTTGCTGCCCAGGGCATTAAGCTCTAGGCTAGGCTTGCCTGTCTCTGGATCAAACAGGGTTGACACCAGCATTCGGTCCCAGGCCGCCGCCGACGATGGCAGCCATCGCACCGAATCCACCGCGCGCCCCTGGGGAAGCCTCCATGACGCCATACCCTATGTAAACCCTAATTCCTCATTTCAACATTTAAGCTGTGGCGGGAATCTAATATCCTAAAAAAAAACTATTATATATAATTATTACTATATAGTTTACTTTAAGTTTATTTAGATTTATTAATTATTTTTAAATCTTATATAACATTTTACTTTTGGAAACAATACTTATCATTTGTTAAATATGATCTATATAATAACAAAAAATTACTTGTTCAAAAGTATTTAGTGGATAGTCTTTTTTAGGTGGGATGTAAATTCATTCTATGTGATTAGTGATAAATTTTATTTATTACTAATTAGATTCTCAACATACATTTTCAATCCATTTGTAAAACTAACTAACTTTACATCATCACTGTTAAAGCTTAGTAAGCCTAGTGATTAATAAATGGTTTTATATATTTAAAACCTTTTCCAAATAAAACTTATTGTACATTGGTCTTTATAAAATTAATAATTAACATGTTTTCTTGTAAAATTCCTGTATTCCATGAACATCACCTTCAAATTGAAGTGCTAGAATGTGAATTGCATCCATCCATTGTGAATTATATGGTATAATGCACATTATATTAATAAAGTTGCTGATTATAAACATCACTACTAGAATAAATTGGTAAGCATTACATTTCCTCTCAATCCCTTTGTATTTTTCATGTTAATTGCATTTTTGAGGAGATTTTTTGGCAATGGTGATGAAACTCCACAATTATATCTCAATTGAGAAAAACTTTATTTAATACTTGAAAAATAACACATATCCCAATTGTTGCCTAGCCATATAGGCATATGACAACAATAACAATTCCAAGGGCATTTCAGCTTTAGTGGATGAAGTTATGTTGTGCCATGATTTAAATAAACTTAATTCATTGTACTTTTTAAAGATTCTTAAATTATTAATTCAAACCCCTTAATTTTAGTAAGTATTTAATACACTATAAAAGACAAAGATTTTAAGTATTTAATGGATTATTTATAGGTGATTGGTTCATCAAATGTTTAACTCTTAACTTTGGTATATAAGATATTCCTAAAATGGTCATTAATAAATGTCATGTGGCTAAGAAGTGGACCTGTTTACTAATATGGCAATTTCATATACACCACTAGAAGATGAAAGCTGAAACTTACAAGTCTTGTTCATTGATATGTTTGACATTCAACATGAACATACTATAGGTTAATGGTTTCTTGTGCTTGAAGAGGAAGCTTACTTTTAAGGATTAAATGATAGAGTGTTATATGTAAACTACTCTAAACCTCAGTTCAGAGGAATTTATGAACAGGGACTCAAAAGGCCTGAGTGAGTAGAGAGAGTTAGATTAGATTTTCTATGGTCTCAGCTGAGCACTCAGTAATTCCTTTCCTAGATTTTTATTTTGAGATAGCAATTAAAATAAATACAAGATATTCTCGGGAGTAATTTTTAGAATATAGATATTAATCACATATGAAAATATATGATTTTACATTATCATAAAAACTAAAACTTTATCTTTTAAATCAAGTGGTGAAGATACCTTTCAATAAATGTATTTGCTGCTATGATCCTTTCAAAACACTATTCGTGGGAAAAAAAGTTGATGCTTTTTCGATAAAAAAGAAAGAATATTCTATTGTCTGACAAAACGTGTTATATTCCTACGATTGGACAGAGTAACCACGAGATATTAGACAGGGTTTTCACATACGTGGCATTGAAAGAACCAATTGGCTTGATCACACAGATCATGGCGGCGATCTCTTCCGAGGCGTTCCCGAGGCTCGGCGTTGCGAACGCATGCCCATCGCCGTCCCGCGAGCGCGCCAGCGCGCATTTCCTCCACAGCGGCCCTTCGATCAGGTCAATTGCCACTGCTACTAGGTTGTCTCTGGGTGCCAGGCACAGATTGCAGGCTTTGGCGTCGGATGGGAACGACGAATGGGGCGAGGGTGCCGCTGAGAAGAAGGCGAGCAAGGCAGGGAATGGAGTAGGAACTGCGGTGTCCGACGAGAAAGAGAAGGATGGCGATACAGAGGGGCTTAAGAAGGCGCTGCTGGATTCTTTGTATGGAACAGAGCGAGGTCTTAAAGCTAGCAGCGAGACTAGAGCCGAGGTGAATGAGCTCATCACTCAGCTAGAAGCTAAGAATCCAACTCCAGCTCCGACCGAAGCATTGGCCGTGCTCAATGGCAAATGGATCCTCGCGTAAGTCCTTTTAGTTCTTCCTCTTTTCTCTCTCTCTCTTTGCTCTTGCCTCTTGGTCGACTAAGATTTTCATCTGATTCTAGATACACTTCTTTCTCGGAGCTCTTTCCTCTCTTAGCAGCGGGAACTTTGCCGCTGGTAAAAGTTGGAGAGATCTCCCAGACTGTTGATTCCAACGCACTGACAGTCCAAAATTCTGTGAGTTTTGTGGGTCCTTTGGCAACCACATCGTTTAGCGCATCAGCTTCGTTCGAAGTCAGGAGTCCAAAGCGCGTGCAAGTAAGATCATTGTTTCTTAGTGTTCGTGATTTGTCTGGTTTGGTTAGACCTTGACGAGCAACAGAGATACACTTCTGCTTGGGAAGCCACTCAGCAGAAGCCACAATAGGTTGCTCAAGAGAGAGTGTAGCGTTTAGAAGCGATAACTGGCTTAGAAAACTTGGAGCCTGGTTTTCTTCTACGCTGCATACATGTTTCATAACTAACAAGTTCTTCCTCTTTAACGCAGATTAAATTCGAGGAAGGAGTGATTGGAACACCGCAGCTCACAGATTCCGTTGAACTCCCCGACACCGTCGACTTCATGGGACGTAAAATCGATCTCACACCAGCTCAAGACGCTCTTCGTCCCCTGCAAGACGCTGCGAACTCGGTGGCGCGCACACTCTCAGGTCAGCCACCTCTTAAGTTTTCGATACCAGGCAACAAAGCCCAGTCGTGGCTGCTTACCACTTACTTGGACGAGGACCTGCGCATCTCCCGTGGCGATGGAGGGGGCGTCTTCTTGCTCGTCAAGGAAGGCAGCCCCTTGATACCATCGTCGTGGTAATTTTTTCTACTCAAAAGCTTACAATCAATATAAGGTTTTGGTTTCAGAGAGAACAGAAGAGTTGCTTTTCCTTCCAAGAGGTACTAGACAGTTTTTCCTCTCGGCACTGAAAGCTCCTCGCTGATCGTCTAGCTCGACTGATCAGTCCTCTGCCGGATACCGATCTCGCTTATCTGGAGGATCCTCGTCTGGAACGAACCTCTTCCAATACTAGTGCCTCCTCCAAACGCTGGTCATCTTCTCGATGGGAACACTCTTGGTCTCGGGAAGAAAGAAGTAGACGAAGAGGGACATGACCAACACCCAAGCTGCGAAGAACAAGACGGACATCATGTGGCATAGCATTGCGAGGAAAGCTTGCGCAATGACGAAGGTGAAGAGGAAGTTGACAGCCACATTGATTCCCTGGCCGACGGACCGCGTCTCCAGTGTGAAGATCTCGCTGGGAATGAGCCATCCCAGCGTCCCCCATGACCATGCAAAGGATGAGACGTAGATGCAAATCACGATCACGACGAGCACGGCAGAATTGAATGCTTCTTTGTCTCGCCGTGACCGCGGCCGCGAATTCTCGAGTGTTGGTCTTAGCCGTAAAGTTGAGAGTGATAGATTTTTACAGTTTTTCGTCTTCATCGTACTTAGTCCTATAGTTCTCGCTCAATGGTCTTTAGTTTGTCATCTCTACGCCCATCTTGCTTTCATCATCCTGCTTGTATGGGATAACCGGAGGATCTTGGTCCGGGACAATCCTCCTCCAAAGACAGTGCTTTCTCCACACACCCATCATCTAACGTTCTTGGTCTCGGGTATGAATCAGAAGAGAAGACTGACATGATCGCCACCCAGGCCGCGAAGAACAGGAAGATCCCGAACTTCATATGGCACATGCTGAGGAACGCCTGCGCGATGACGAAGGTGAAGAAGAGATTATCGCTTGCCCGGCCGATCGCGTCTCCAGTGGGAAAATCTCGCTGGGAACGAAAGGGTCCCCAAGACCAGGCAAAGGCAGAGACGTAGCAGCATATCACGATCACGACGATCACAGCGTAAACTTTATCCAGCTCTTTGGTTCCTCCAAACTTGACGCCCAAGATCACCGCCACCACCACCTATGGATTTAGAATGGAAGAGTGAGAACTTCGATCGATCTAGAGAAGCACATTTGGACTCCAGCTTGCAAGAAGAAGAAGCGGCGGTCCAGTCGTGGCTACTTGGACGAGGACCTGCGAATCTCCCGTGGCGATGGAGGGCGCGTCTTCTTGCTCGTCAAGGAAGGAAGCCCCTTGATACCATCGTCGTGGTAATTTTTTCTACTCAAAAGCGAACAATCAATCTAAGGTTTTGGTTTCACAGAGGACAGAACATCCAAGAGGTACTAGAGAGTTTTTCCTCTCGGCAGTGAAAGCTCCTCGCTTATCGTCTAGCTCGATTGATCAGTACCGATCTCGCTTATAGGAAGGAAGAGCTGGAGGATCCTCGTCTGGAACGAACCTCTTCCAATACCAGTGCCTCCTCCAAACGCTGGTCATCTCCTCGATAGGAACACTCTTGGTCTCGGGAAGAAAGAAGTAGACGAAGAGGGACATGACCAACACCCAAGCTGCGAAGAACAAGAAGATCCCGTACGTCATGTGGCATAGCATTGCGAGGAAAGCTTGCGCAATGACGAAGGTGAAGAGGAAGTTGACAGCCACATTGATTCCCTGGCCGACGGACCGCGTCTCCAGTGTGAAGATCTCGCTGGGAATGAGCCATCCCAGCGGCCCCCATGACCATGCAAAGGATGAGACGTAGATGCAAATCACGATCACGACGATCACGGCAAAAGGTTTGGACAATGGTGTAATGATCGCAAAGATCAACCCAATCGCCACCTATGATCGTGCAAAGAGTTTTAGTCGATGGATCAAGAGAGAGAAGCAACCAATCCATCTCTCACCTGGGTGAAGAACATTTGGACTCCAGCTTCCAGGAAGAGCGCGCGGCGGCCCCACTTATCAACGAAGGTGATGGCGACGAGCGTGGCCATGACGTTCACAGCGCCAGTGATCACGGCTGAGTAGAGCGACGCATCGGTGCCAAATCCAAGCTTCTGGAAGAGCACCGGGGCGTAGAACATGATCGCATTGATCCCCGTGAACTGCTGGAAGAATGGCATCATGGTCGCCATGACGAGCTGGGGGCGATTCTTTCTCTGGAAGATGGCCTTGAAAGGGTTTGTCACTGCGAGCTCGCTTGCCTCTTTGATATCTTCGTACTCGGCATCCACCTCCTCGGTCCCGCGGATCTTCGTGAGGAGGCGGCGAGCCTCCTCGTAACGCCCACGCTCGATCAAACTATTTGGAGTCTCGGGCAAGAAAAATCCGCCCATGGTCATGAGGCTGGCTGGTACTCCGGCGAGACCAAGGGAGAGGCGCCAGCCCCAATCCCGGATTTGGAGGGAGCCATAGTTGATGAGATTCGCGCAGAGGATCCCCATAGTGATGGCGAGCTGAAACATGATGTTGAGCGCTCCCCGGATCTTTGCCGGCGCCATCTCTGATAGATAGAGCGGCACTGCCTGGACAGAGCATTCGAGGAATCGAATCGTTTTTTGTTGCGAACCGATAATCCACTCACCTGATTGCCAAAGCCAAGGCCGATGCCATGCATGATTCGTCCCAAGATGAGCATGGGTAGATATTGAGCGGCACCACTGAGCACGGCACCGACGAGGGAACAGAGGCCTCCACAGAGGATCGATAGCCGCCGCCCGTAAATCTTCGTGACGTGAGAGGCCAGCAAGCTGGCCGCGATGCCCGCGAGATAGAGCGAGGACGTGAAGATGGTGAGTCGCTGATCTTCATTCTGGCAGTAGTAGAATGGAGAGTCGTCGTCACGGCTGTGGAAATTGAATTTCTCCAAGAATGCGGGCATGGATGTCATACCACCTGTGATCAAACGAAGGAAATTCGCGATAGATCGATGACAAATCTGGTCTTGCCTGAGATTCCCACTTCGTAGCCAAAGATCAAGCCTCCACACGCGGCCACAATGCAAGCGAGGATCACGTAAGACGTTGTCCGTCCCTTGTAGAGCCCGGCTCTCAAGCCGCCACCATTCGCAACTCCACGAATTTTCCTTCCGGCCATAGATTCCAAAGAGGGATCTCCCGATCGATCTGGCACTAGTCTTCGCGTAGAATTGAATGCTTCTTTGTGTCGCCGTGACCACGGTGGCGAATTCTTGAGTGTTGGTCTTGGCCATAAAGTTGAGAGTGATAGATTTTTACATTTCTTGGTCTTCATCCTACTTAGTTCTATAGTTCTTGCTCAATGATTTTTAGTTTGTCATCTCTATGCCCATCTTGCTTTCATCATCCTGCTTGTATGGGATAACCGGAGGATCTTGGTCCGGGACAATCCTCCTCCAAAACCAGTGCTTTCTCCACACACCGATCATCTCCTCGATTGGAACGTTCTTGGTCTCCAGAAGATGAAGACTGACATGATCGCCACCCAGGCCGCGAAGAACAGGAAGATCCCGAACTTCATATGGCACATCATGCTGAGGAACGCCTGCGCAATGACGAAGGTGAAGAAGAGATTAACTGCCACCGTGATCGCTTGCCCGGCCGATCGCGTCTCCAGTGGGAAAATCTCGCTGGGAACGAGCCAGCCCAAGGGTCCCCAAGACCAGGCAAAGGCAGAGACGTAGCAGCATATCACGATCACGACGATCACAGCGTAAACTTTGTCCAGCTCCTTGGTTCCTCCAAACTTGACGCCGCCACCACCACCTACGGATTTAGAATGGAAGAGTGAGAACTTCGATCGATCTAGAGAAGCATGCTGCTTAAGACGAACATTTGGACTCCAGCTTGCAAGAAGAAGAAGCGGCGGCCCAGTCGTGGCTGCTCACCACTTACTTGGACGAGGACCTGCGAATCTCCCATGGCGATGGAGGGCGCGTCTTCTTGCTCGTCAAGGAAGGAAGCCTCTTGATGCCATCGTTGTGGTAATTTTTTCTACTCAAAAGCTTACAATCAATATAAGGTTTTGGTTTCACAGAGAACAGAAGAGTTGCTTTTCCTTCCAAGAGGTACTAGACAGTTTTTCCTCTCGGCAGTGAAAGCTCCTCGCTTATCGTCTAGCTCGATTGATCAGTACCGATCTCACTTATAGGAAGGAAGAGCTGGAGGATCCTCGTCTGGAACGAACCTCTTCCAATACCAGTGCCTCCTCCAAACGCTGGTCATCTCCTCGATGGGAATGCTCTTGGTCTCGGGAAGAAAGAAGTAGACGAAGAGGGACATGACCAACACCCAAGCTGCGAAGAAGAAGAAGATTCCGTACGTCATGTGACATAGCATTGCGAGGAAAGCTTGCGCAATGACGAAGGTGAAGAGGAAGTTGACAGCCACATTGATTCCCTGGCCGACGGACCGCGTCTCCAGTGTGAAGATCTCAATGAGCCATCCCAGCGGCCCCCATGACCATGCAAAGGATGAGACGTAGATGCAAATCATGATCACGACGATCACGGCAAAAGATTTGGACAATGGTGTAATGATCGCAAAGATCAACCCAATCGCCATCTATGATCGTGCAAAGAGTTTTAGTCGATGGATCAAGAAAGAGAAGCAATCAATCCATCTCTCACCTGGGTGAAGAACATTTGGACTCCAGCTTCCAGGAAGAGCGCGCGGCGGCCGCACTTATCAACGAAGGTGATGGCGACGAGCGTGGCCATGACGTTCACAGCGCCAGTGATCACGGCTGAGTAGAGCGACGCATCGGTGCCAAATCCAAGCTTCTTGAAGAGCACCAGGGCGTAGAACATGATCGCATTGATCCCCGTGAACTGCTGGAAGAATGGGATCATGGTCGCCATGACGAGCTGGGGGCGATTCTTTCTCTGGAAGATGGCCTTGAAAGGGTTTGTCACTGCGAGCTCGCTTGCCTCTTTGATGTCTTCGTACTCGGCATCCACCTCCTCGGTCCCGCGGATCTTCGTGAGGAGGCGGCGAGCCTCCTCGTAACGCCCACGCTCGATCAAACTATTTGGAGTCTCGGGCAAGAAAAATCCGCCCATGGTCATGAGGATGGCTGGTACTCCGGCGAGACCAAGGGAGAGGCGCCAGCCCCAGAGGGAGCCATAGTTGATGAGATTCGCGCAGAGGATCCCGATAGTGATGGCGAGCTGAAACATGATGATGAGCGCTCCCCGGATCTTTGCCGGCGCCATCTCTGCAAGATAGAGCGGCACTGCCTGGACAGAGCATTCGAGGAATCAAATCGTTTTTTGTTGCGAACCGATCATCCAATCACCTGATTGCCAAAGCCAAGGCCGATGCCATGCATGATTCGTCCCAAGATGAGCATGGCTAGATTTTGAGCGGCACCACTGAGCACGGCACCGACGAGGGAACAGAGGCCTCCACAGAGGATCGATAGCCGCCGCCCGTAAATCTTCGTGACGTGAGAGGCCAGCAAGCTGGCCGCGATGCCCACGAGATAGAGCGAGGACGTGAAGATGATGAGTCGCTTATCTTCATTCTGGCAGTAGTAGAATGGAGAGTCGTCGTCACGGCTGTGGAAATTGAATTTCTCCAAGAATGCGGGCATGAATGTCATACCACCTGTGATAAAACGAAGGAAATTCGCGATAGATCGATGACAAATCTGGTCTTGCCTGAGATTCCAATTTCGTAGCCAATGGTCAAGCCTCCACACGCGGCCACAATGCAAGCGAGGATCACGTAAGACGTTGTCCGTCCCTTGTAGAGCTCGGTTGTCAAGCCGCCACCATTCGCCATTGCACGAATTCTCCTTCCGGCCATAGATTCCAAAGAGGGATCTCCCAGCTCGATCGATCGGCGGCTTGATCGTGTTACTAGTCTTCGCGTAGAATTGAGTGCTTCTTTGTGTCGCCGTGACCATGGCGGCAAATTCTTAGATTTCCATCCTTCTTCTTCCTCGTGCAAGAACTTTCTTTGGTGTAGGAGGAGGACAACCACGAGCTAGAGACTTCGGATCTACTTGAGTCAGCGGACAGTTTCCATCTTCCTCGTGCAGTGAAATTGACCGAGGTGCGTAGGACAAGGACGATGAAGATAGCGAGTCCCAGGAGGAGCCGAGGGCAAAAGATTATCTCGAGGTATGAGTAGCAAGCTTCGTAGACCCGAGTTCACTGAAATATATCATGACGTAGGACAAAGAAGACCTCCAGAACGAGCCAGAATCCTCGGATTGTCCCGCATTACCAGACAACACGGTATGAAAGTTTCTAGCGTTTTTGAGTGTTGGTCTTAGCCGTAAAGTTGAGAGTGATAGATTTTTACATTTTTTAGTCTTCATCCTACTTAGTTCTTCTCACTCAGTGATCTTTAGTTTGTCATCTCTACGCCCATCTTGCTTTCATCATCCTGCTTGTATGGGATAACCGGAGGATCTTGGTCCGGGACAATCCTCCTCCAAAACCAGTGCTTTCTCCACACACCCATCATCTCCTCGATTGGAACGTTCTTGGTCTCGGGTATGAACCAGAAGACGAAGACTGACATGATCGCCACCCAGGCCGCGAAGAACAGGAAGATCCCGAACTTCATATGGCACATCATGCTGAGGAACGCCTGGGCAATGACGAAGGTGAAGAAGAGATTAACTGCCACCGTGATCGCTTGCCCGGCCGATCGCGTCTCCAGTGGGAAAATCTCGCTGGGAACGAGCCAGCCCAAGGGCCCCCAAGACCAGGCAAAGGCAGAGACGTAGCAGCATATCACGATCACGACGATCACAGCGTAAACTTTGTCCAGCTCCTTGGTTCCTCCAAACTTGACGCCCAAGATCACCGCCACCACCACCTATGGATTTAGAAAGGAAGAATGAGAACTTCGATCGATCTAGAGAAGCATGCTGCTTACCTGTGAGACGAACATTTGGACTCCAGCTTGCAAGAAGAAGAAGCGGCGGCCCAACCGATCGACAAGCGCGATCGAGACGAGGGTAGCCACGACATTGACAGCGCCGGTGATCACGGCCGAGTAGAGCGATGCGTCGCTGCCAAATCCGATCGTCTGGAAGAGCACCGGGGCATAGAACATGATAGCGTTGATCCCCGTGAACTGCTGGAAGAATGGGATCAACGTCGCCAAGATGAGCTGGGGACGACTCCTCCGCTCGAAAATGTTCTTCAAGGGGCTAGCGATGGCAGCCGCGAGATCGCTCGCCTCTTTGATATCTTCATACTCGGCATCCACTTCCTCGGTGCCGCGGATCTTGACGAGGAGGCGGCGACCTTCGTCGCAGCGTCCACGCTCGATCAAACTGTTTGGAGTCTCGGGCAAGAAAAGACCACCCACGCTCATGAGAATGGCTGGTACTCCGGCGAGACCAAGCGAGAGGCGCCATCCCCAGCCAGGAATCTTAGCGGTTCCATAGTTGATAAGATTCGCGCACAGGATTCCAATCGTGATGGCGAGCTGGAACATGATATTTAGAGCGCCACGGATCTTCGCGGGTGCCATCTCTGAGAGATAGACTGGCACTGCCTGGAAAAGAAAGAAAGGACATGATCAAAACGTTGTCTTTGGTGGTTGTATATGATCCATCGGTTACCTGGTTGCCAAAACCCACGCCAACACCCAGCATAATCCGGCCGAGGATGAGCATGACCAGATTGGCGGCAGCGCCATTGAGCACTGCGCCAACCAAAAAGCTGAGACCTCCGCAAATGATGGATGGGCGGCGTCCATACTTCTTGGTGACATGCGAGGCGAGGAAGCTCGCAACCAGGCCCGCGAGATAGAGCGACGATGTGAAGGCCTGGAGCTTCTGGTTGTCATACTTGCAGTAATCGGAATCGCCATTGGCGGCAAGGTCCTTGTGCCTCTTGACACCCGGGAAGAACTTCTCCAGGAAATCGTCCATGGACGTCACACCACCTGGATGGATCATACAAGCAAAGTTTAGAGCCGGAGAGGAGGAGAAAGCCACCATGATGATCGCGCAAACTTACCTGAGATGCCCACATCGTAGCCAAAGATCAAGCCTCCGCTGGCAGCCACAATGCACGCCAAGATCACATACTTGGTCGTGTGGCCGCGGTAGAGATCCGCCCTCGCGCTGCCACCGCTCGCGACTCCACCGCCTACCGCCATGGATCAATCGAAAAATGCTTGGACTTCCAAGAGAAGACGGAGAGACGAGAGCAAAGCTAGGTTATTGAATGATCGGCAGTGGAAAAGCTGGCCATTTATATCCGAATTCCATGGATTTGGATAGGATCACATCCACATTAAGGCTGAGATTTTTTTAGAAGCTGGACATATCCGTTGACACGACTCGCGTGATTCGTACGAACGAATCAGCATCTTTGCGTGGGTCAGCGAACCACGTTGACTTGGGCGAGAAATATTTTCATATCAATGTCGTCGCCACTCCCGCCACCTTTTTCTGTTGATAGACCCTTGTACGAAACAGCATAAGATATTACACAAGATAGCAGTAACATTTTAACTCGTTCCGTCGTCACGATCTTTGTCTTTGGGCTTGATCGTCTCTAGCGGTTGAACAGGCTGAGGAGCCAAGCTAGATCCGCCCACAAATTTGCTCCAAAACCAGTGCCTCCTCCACGCATGAATCATCTCCTCGATGGGAACATTCTTGGTCTCGGGCAGCAAGAAGTAGATGAAGATGGTCATGACGGTCACCAGCGCCGCGAAGAGCAGGAAGATTCCATACTTGAGATGGCAGAGCAGCCACAAAAACGCCTGCGCGATCAGAAACGTGAACAAGAGATTGACCGACACCGTGATGCTCTGCCCCGCTGATCGCGTCTCGAGCGGGAAAATCTCGCTGGGGACGAGCCATCCAAGCGGCCCCCACGACCACCCAAACGCCGCCACAAACGTGCAAATGAGCGTCACTACTGTGACGGAGTAGGGCTTGGACAGCTGCTTGGATCCCCCGAATTTCTCCTTCAAGATCACGCCAATGGTCGTCTGCCAAGGAACCACAACCACGATGATCATCCAAGTTAAAATTTAGGGTTCTTGAGCAACTTACCTGGCAGACGATCATTTGAATGCCGCCTTCCAGGAAGAGGAATCTGCGACCCCAGCGGTCCACCAGAGCGATGGAGACGAGCGTGGCGAGCGTGATCACTGCGCCGGTCATGACAGCCGAGTAGAGCGCGGCGTTATCCCCGAATCCCAGGCTCTGGAACAGCACGGGCGCGTAGAAAAGGATGGAATTGATGCCCGTGAGCTGCTGGAACGCCGGGATGAAGATGGCCATGACCAGCTGGGGGCGATTCCTCTTCTTGAGGATGTTGCGGAAGGGGTGCTTGACGGCATTGGCGGTCTCGCTGGCCTCGATCAGGTCCTCCATCTCCGCGTCCACGTCCTTGGTGCCGCGGATCTTCTCCAGGATGTTTCGCCCTTGATCGATCAGTCCCCTCTCCACCAGGCTGTTGGGGGTCTCCGGGAGGAAGAGAGCTCCCACTGTCATGACCAATGCCGGCGCCCCTGCCAATCCCAGTGACAATCGCCAGCCCCAGGGATGGAGCTTCTGGGTGAAGAAATTGATCACGTTGGCTACCAGGATCCCGATGGTGGTGGCGAGCTGGAACAGTAGATTCATGCTTCCTCGCATCCTCGCCGGCGCCATCTCGGACAAGTAGAGAGGAACTGCCTGGAATCAAGATTCAAATGGGTCGATCGATGGAGCAAAATCGGGGAGAACCCATCGCGATCGAGCTTACTTGGTTGCCGAATCCAATGCCTACGCCCAGCATGATCCGCCCCAGGATGAGCATTTCCAGATTCTCGGCGCCGGCGTTGAGCGCCGCCCCGATGAGGAAGCTAATGCCGCCGATGAGGATCGAGGGGCGGCGGCCATAGCGCCGGGTGGTGAAGGAGGCGGCGAATGTGGACGTGAGGCCCGCGATGTAGAGCGAGGATGTGAAGGCCGTGAGCTTCTGGTTGTCATACTTGCAGTAGTCGTCCTCGCGGATGAGCCCCAGTTTCTTGCGATACACCACCGGGAAGAATTTGATGAGGAAATCGTTCATGGAGGTCACTCCTCCTGCCAAATTGCCAGCGCTCCCATGAGATCCGATTCCAACTCCACCTCGAAAACGTATGACCGATCGATCTTACCCGAGATCCCGATGTCGTAGCCAAAGATTGATCCTCCAGTCGCAGCGATGATACACGCGAAGACCACGTAACTGGTCATTCGGCCCTTGTACTCGGCGGCTCTGGATCCGGGAGCGAGCATTTGGACTCCTCCGCCCGCCATAGCTCCCACTCTCCCAGATCGAATCCAAAGTGTTTTGGGAAGCTCCTATTTATTTGGCAAGTCCCAGCAAAGGGCTTCTATTATTTACCGAGCTTATCTCGGATCGATCCATTCCAGCGCGACCAAAAAAATTTCTTTCTCATTTCTTGGTCAACATTTTCTAGCGTTGGTGATGCTTGCCTTTGTCGTGTCCGACGACCTATACATCGTCAATGCCCTGTCAGAGGAAATCGAAGTGGACGGGATTCGAAACTGGGACCTCGAAACAAAATATTTTCTCCTTCTCGTGAGTTCTAGGGTTTTAGGAAGGAATGTCGTCGTCGCTGCTCGCGCTCGCCAGGGCGATCGGCGATCTCCTCGCCAGGCGCGATTGCGCCGTGGACGATGTCGTGGCGGCTCTCGGCGTGCTGCGATCGGTCGTCTTCGGCGATCGTCAAGGTTCGTTTGGCCTGGATTATACATCGCAATGCTGCTTGTGTTCAGCAGATTCTTCCAAGATTGGAGATATCGCTCAGGTATGATATATCCCGAAGATATCTCTGCGGTATTACAGTGATATTTCGTCATATAGCTTGCAGATCTTTGCAAGCAACGAGGACAAGGAGAAAATGTGCTTCACGAGCCAGAATGTTTTGGAATCGTGGCCAAGTTTCTTCTTTACAGTAAGTTGCTGCCTCATTCTCATTCTCGGCAATGAAATGCTGACTCCGCTTCTTCAAGAGGTGGCACCCGACTGGATCGCCTGTCTCACGGAGAGTGAAAGAAGCTCGCTCTTTGATGATTTTTTCCTGGCGGGCCGTCCAAGCGAAGTGCTCATGGCTCTGGTGCCGGCACTTGGTACGGAACATTCTCTCGAAAGTGAGTTTGATAACGTTCTGTGCATCCAAGCCGAACGGTAAAAAGCTCGAAACCTTGAGGCCTGACAACTTGGGTGAACTTTCAGGCTATTGATCAAGTGTTTTGTGGAGAATCCAGGAGTGCGTAACATAGCGGAGGAGTTTGCTGAGGCTGGACAGCCGTCGCTTCAATGCATCACACAAGTTGCGCAGCTTGTTTCATCTGTTCCTGACAGGGTGCGTCCAAAGGCTCCTGCGAGTCTTCACAGTCCGTATCCTTGAAACATTGGTGTTGTTGTTTTGTCTACGTTACGAATTCTTAACTCGAGCCACAGATCATTTCTCAGCTCCGTGGTGTCCCAAATTCTTTCGGCTGCCAAGGAGGGCTGGGATGGTTCAACCGACAGCCTCGCCAAGGGGAAGTTTCTGTTTATAGGGGAGCTTTTTAACAAGCTTTGCAGGCGTGGTCACGCTGGTAAGACTCACTTTGGACAATTATTGTCGACGGTCTTGGCTTTTGCAGATGTTGTGGCTGCGAAATTTGTTTCCGAGTTATCACACTTTGTTCAAACGTTGAAAACAGTTCCCAAGGAGATCACATGCTGGCAAGGGGTAGTTTTGTCCATGAAAGACTTCTATGCTCTCGAGCGGATGGCGGAAGCTGTATTGTACAGACTAAACGACTGTTATGTGACAGAACAAGATGCTTACTTTACACTCCACTCGTTATTCGGAGACCCGCTTTCGCACGCAAGTGTGAGGTAAGCTACGATTTTCTTACACCAGGTTTTGGAACTGAAGGTTTCTATTGCGCGTGCAGAAATATTTTCACTGACAGGTTTTTACTTTGGAAAGTGTTTCCTTTGCGTATTTTGAATTGCATACTGTCGTTCTCAGTGCTTTGCAAGCACGGCGAGGAAAAGAACATTCAGAAAGATATCGCAAGATCTCTAGCAGAATCTTGGGCAGAAAAAAATTACATCCAGTCTGCATCGAACGACCGCCAAGCATGTATGTTTTTCTAGGTTCAGTCTCGTCTTTGTATTGACAAACCACTATCAGATGTGACCGCGGCTCTAGGTATCTCCATCAAAGCGATGACTAAAGAGGAGATTTCAGGAACTGACAGTCTTCTAAAATTTATTCTTGACGGTGTTAGTAGTAAGTAAACACTACATAGCCTTTCATTGTTTGGTGTTTCTCACGGTGCTCTTCTATAGGAAGGCTGGACAGCCCATTTCCACTAATTCGCCGGATGGCAAAACAAATTGCTCTCGTATATTCTATCGTGATCAATCCAGATAACCCTCTACTTCTAGACGACGAAGACAATATCGAGGATCTTCAAAACTGGGATGTTCCAGATTATTCGGGAAAGAAGGTTTTGGCTGATGCGCCTGAAGCAGGGAACGATGGTATTGCGAGGCAGGTGAAGGCCAAAACTACAGTGGAAGTGGATGATCCGGATGCTGTGGTAGATCTGGCAAACCTTGGCGGGAACGAAGAATCGGACAGCGAAAGTGAGGCTTCTCTCAAGCCATATGACATGTCTGATGACGAGGCCGATCTTGACAAAGCAAAATTCCCATCACAGCTGAGTAGCTGTGCTGCGAGCTTGAGAAAAGGAGACGATCCGGATGCAGTAAGTGTTCTGGTTTCTATGCTGCTTGTTTTAGCTGATATACAACTTGCAGATCGAAAGAGCTCTGGATGTGTGTGAGAACTTCGTCAGGCTAATGCCTGACGAACTCGAGAACTCGGCGGCAGATTTGGTCCAAGCATTAGTATATGTGCGTTGTAGCGCCGCGGATGATACAGTGGAAGTCAAACGGCATCGTGCACTTATGGCTTTGCTGGTCTGTGCACCACTGACCAGTGCAGGTGTTCTAACAAAAGAGCTCTACTCAGTTCACGTTGACATGAGCCAACGGCTTATGATCCTGGATGTTTTAGCGGGCAAGTACTTATGCAAGCGTTTATCCTGATGTCATTACTTTTTTCCAGATGCAGCGCAAGAGCTTGCGAATGGTGCGGAGCCTAAGGAAGTCACTCGAGCGGCAGGGCCTTGGAAAGAGGTGTCGCGTCCATTGTCGGGCGATTCTTTGCTATCGTGGGGACCGACGTACGAGAGGGAACTCCCACCGCGGCCCGGACAAGAAGAGCTTGGGAAATCTCGCCGGTGGGGTAAACGGTCGCTTGAGCTCCAAGTGGAAAGGTTGAAGACAGGAGGAGGCGAGTCTTGTAGTTATAGAAGAAACAGATTTGCTCCGGTTGCTACTGCATTCATGCTGCCGGTAATGCGAGATTACGACAAGAAAAGAAGTGGGCTCGACATAATGGGGACAGACTTCATTATCCTTGCGAGACTTATAATGATGCTGGGTGTTTGCATGCAGTGTCTGTCTCTCCAGCCGGATTCACCGGCGTTAGGTGCCGGGCTTATTGAAATGCTGAGATCTCGGTACGTTTTGGTTTTTTTTTTCTTACAACAACTTAGTTTAACTGTGTCTTCTTTTCAGGCCCATCTTCAAGCATCCGGAACCTTATGTGAGAAGAGCAGTACTCTTTGCTGCTTCCCGTGTCTTGGTAGCACTTAGTCCTTCACATGTAGCCGCACTGGATGCTTCTCTTACCGAAGGTCTGGAGTGGATCCGCGAATGGTGTCTTGAAGTTGCCTCCCATGATCCAGATCCCGACTGTGCCAAGGTACCTGAACTTTTCTCAGACGCATTTGATTGAAGCCATCTTCCGTCTGCGTGTTTGTAGATGGCCGTCGCGTGCCTTCACATCCATTCTGAAGTGGCCTTTCAGACATCAAGATTGCTTGGGCCATCGGGACCACCTTCGATGTTCCCCCTGTGATTGCTATGGTTTGGATACTAAAGGTGACATACAGCGACACAGTGATTGTCTCAAGCAAAGGATTTTATCTCAACCCGTATCAACGTGTAACTGTTCCTGGTTTTCAACCAAGGCTTGGAGATGAAAGATTATTGGCAAGACCAGGTATTTGGCATTTTGGACAGCATTTTGGACAGATGCTTATATTGTTTTTCTAGATTACAGAAAGCTTGCGGCTCGTTCAAGCGAAGTGAGTTCGGCGTGCTCTAAACTTGGTTGTCCGTCTCGATGAGCTGTCCCTCCGTGTTCCCGTCGCTGCAGACCCGGATGTTTTTTTAGAGCAAGCTTGAGTGTTCTGGCAAACAAACGAACACTTAATTTATCAAGGTATGGTATTTTCATCCGAATCCTGTGAAAGATTCTGGTGCGAATCAAAAAGCTATAGCATATTATTCACGACGTGGGGGAAGTGTGAGTGGACATTGCGAGAATTCCAGTCTTTCTCACATTTGAGAAGCTCCAGTGACAACATACCAAACCCAACCTTTCTGTGCTGGAGAGACACTTTAGATATGTTTTTGGAAAAGTATGCAAGCGTTGGCTTGTCAACAGCTCCATCAGCTCGCTACTTTCAAAGGCCACGTTTTAAATTCTCCCCACTGGTATGTTTTACTTGACACACAGAGCCAACAGTACAAGATTCTTCTAGTCCAAACGCACAACGATTTATATGACGTTAAAACCATGGCGGGGCAAGGCGTACGTCGATCGATCAACGTCCATGGAACACCGACAAGTGTTTATAGAAAAAGGTGGTGGCATTCCATACGGTCGTTCAATCCTAGGGAATTGTACAAGCTAGTGCCCAATTTCGATCGTCCTTGGATTAATCTATCCGGCACGCCACAAAGGACAATGTTAGTGTATTCGCGATTTACTCACGAGGCAACAACCGCTCCCTCAATGGTGCTGATTGAACTAAAAAGTAAATCATCCCGACGTGTTTCTTCCGGGTAATACTCTCTCTCTCTCTCTCTCTCTCTCTCTCTCTCGGGCCTACACACAGGGCAGTAGCTGCCATTGGAACAGATTATTCCATGCGTGTGTGAGTGCTGCTCTTCCCTTAAATAACTTTGTGTTTTGCTGTCCCTGCTGCATAAAGGCCCTCCCTCTCTTCTAGTTGTGTGTGTGCTTGCGTGTACGTTTTTTTTCACTTCGGGGCGATTCATGGGGAGCCAATCCTCTGCAAAGCCAAAGCTTCGCAAAGGACTGTGGTCTCCAGAGGAAGATGAGAAATTGGTGAGGTACATTACAAAGTATGGCCACAAATGCTGGAGCATCGTACCGAAACACGCAGGTGAGTATTTGTACCTCAATTTCAAGTTCTCGTGAGCTCACAATTCTTGGTGGCATTGTCACAGGCCTCCAAAGATGTGGGAAGAGCTGCAGGCTGAGATGGATCAACTATCTCCGGCCCGACTTGAAAAGGGGCCACTTTTCGCAACAGGAAGAAGAGTTGATCGTCAAGCTACACGCAGTGCTTGGGAACAGGTGTGTGCTCGAGCGAGCTGGAATTCGATTTGGTGTGGAAATGTAGCATTGGATTGATGCTGAATTGTTTCCATACAGGTGGGCGCAAATTGCGACGCAGCTCCCGGGTCGAACAGACAACGAGATTAAAAACTTTTGGAACTCGTGCCTGCGGAAGAAGCTACGTCAAGTTGGTATCGACCCACACACTCACAAGCCAATGGCAGCCGGCCCCGACAGCGTCGCCCGATCGTCCGAGGAACTGGGAGAAGTAATTGGAGTCTCGGGTCACTCGCTCCACAACAATCACGTCAAGGATAATGGTTTCCGGTTTAGGCAGTCTCTGCAGCAACACAACGAAGAGGAAGAGAACAGCTTCTCACTTTCAATGCTGCCGATCACGCTCAGCCCCCACCAGCAGCAGCAGCATTGCGACGCAGGCATGAATTTCGTTCCAGCGACACTGGCATTCCACCACCAAGCTCAAGCTCACCACCACCACCACCAAGCTCACGTTCAAGCTCAAGCTCAAGAGCAGCAAACGGCAGCGTCGTCCGTGTTCCCATTCTGGATCGATAACAGCAGCAGCAACAACAGCAGCTCCAACTCTCCATCGTCCTGCTCCGAGACGACGGACTCGTGGAGCTGCTTCTCGGACGGGATCTTCTCCCCCACCGGAACCGGAGGGAGCGTTTTCAAGTCGTGGTGTTTCTTTGATTCCTCCATTCTCGACACCAAGATCGACGCTGCGTCATGGCAGCAGCAAAGCAGCAAGTCACTGGCACACTTTTATGACGACGAGCCCACCGATTCCGACCCCATCTCCGCAGTCTTAGATCAGATGTGATGTTTGCTTCTCCTCTTTTCGTCCCCTCCTCTCTCTCTATATTTTTTAAGGCACAGAGCTCCTCCACACACACGTCCGCGTCTGCCAAAAAAGCTGGATGCCACGGATCGAGGTGGGGCTTGGCGAGTCGGTTGGCATTTACTCCCTTGTTGCTCGTGGCTAATACTTCACCATTCTGTATATAGTTGAAGAAGAGAGCGTTGAGTGTTCTCTGGTTGATGCTGACCCCGCAATATTCCACATCGTCCCAAAACGAATCTAACAAGCTGGAGTGGAGAGGGGCCGTGCGTTGTGGACGAACGGGGTCCAATGGCTTGGCTTGACTATGTCCATTTGAATAAAAGAAGGCCATTTGCTGTTGCTGCTGTCTGTCCCTGCTTTGCTTGGTCGTTGCCGATAATGCCAAGAGAGTTCGGCCCGTAGGAAGCGGAACTCGCCGTCTTCAAATGCCACGAGCCTGAAACTTTGCGTTTTTTCCTTCTCCAGTGCTCAACAACCTTTGATACCCTGCTAGCTATAAGCCCATCCGTTCAGGGATTCCCTTCCTCCACTCCTGACCACCTAGCTACCCGAGCTGGGCCCCCAAAAGAAGTGTCATCGCGACGCAGACAGCCCGCTTCACTTGTTCTTTGGTCTGAAACTTTCTCGTATGGAAGACACCGGCGGGAGTGACGGTAAGGCCTGGAGCGTCAGCTTCCTCCCGTTCTTAAGCACCGGAGGTAACTTGGTCGTGGTCGTGGTAGCGGTGGCGCCAACCTGTGGTGGTGTAACCCGCTTCTTCTTGGGTGAGCTTGTCACGGTTGCTGACTGAACCTCGGATGGATCCAGGAGGAAATCCGGGAAGTCGTCTTCTTCCTCTGCCGAAACTGTGTCTAGCGTCTTGCTTTGCAAAGAATGTGTCCCCGGTGGCAGTGTGCGGCCCCTGGACGAAACTGTCAGCACCGACGTGTAGCCTTGACTAGCAGTGGTCCTGCTCGGCTGCCTTTGGCAGGGCGTCCTTGAGGCACTAAACTCAGGAGAAATATCGCCATCGTATCTCTCGTGCAGCGGGGTGGTCAGAGTGTAAAAATTGGACGATGACTTGGAACATGCTGACGCTCCAGTCTGCGGGGCGGGCGATTCAATGTCTCGTCCCGCTGCCCGGCTGTAAAAAGCATCGCATCGCGGTAAGGTGGGGAAACAAAATGATCGAGGTTAAACTTTGCAATGCTTACCACGCTCGGGGCGTCCTGAAAAAACCATCGTCGCCACTGCCAAGCTCCACCTCCTGCCTTGAAGCCTCTGATGTACTTACTTGCAGCTCCGGTGAACCTGTCAAGTGCCAGCATTAACAGTGGCAATACACACGACAAAAAAATCATCACCTTGCTTTGCACCAAATGTGTTTTTGCATCCACGGCACTTGCATGCATCAGAACAACCGACCTCGGACTTCAAGTAGTAGAAACTGCCGTCAGTATAGGAATCCAGATCAAGCAGAGAAGTCAGCGAACCTGGAAGCATTCGCAGTACTTTTTCAAGCACAGGGACTTTTTGCAGTTGCATCCGCGCTTGTGCTTGGACGTAGCAGCGGGAATGGCTGCAGCGGCAGGAGCTTCATGCTGATACACATACAAAGATAAGTGAATTACTCGATACAAATGCTTGACATACACGTACTACTTCGGCTGGAGAGATCACTCTTGGAGCGAATGCCAGCGGATTTCGGCTTTGAATCAACTGACGAGTCTCACTAACAACATCTTCGTGTTCCTGCCGGTTGGAGCAATTGCCACATGCGCAAGAATCCAGGCAGTACGATCCACTAGCAAAGCACTCACAGTATCTGTGCACCAAACACGCATGCACTCGTTTCAGAGGCCAGAAACAAAAACGAAGAAAAGATGAAAAAAATTAACGTACAGCTTGAGGCACTTCGATTTCTTGCAGCTGCAGCGCTTGCAATTCGGATCAAGAGCACTGGATCTCCTGCAGTCAATGCTTAGTGAAAAGCCAAGAGAGAGAGAGAGAGAGCGAGAGAGTTAACTGTCCAAGTTACCTTCTCTTTTTGGGTTTCACCACGGCATGTTTGTCATCTCCATCGTCTGGATCTGGATCCATAAGCAACCGCTTCCGTCCAGATTTCTTTGTTTTAACTTCCTCATGGAAAACGAACGACAAGTCTTCGACCGCGGAAGTCCCCCACGACTGGACGCACTCGTCGCCTTGTCCGCTGTCCGCAGCGTTGTGTTCCTTGTTATCCGTTTCGCCAGAATTGTCTAGTACCGACATGACCGGCTCCGATCCAGCCGAGCAGGCTGAGGAGGCGGGCACGTCTCGAGAACCATTCGTCTGACACTGCTGCTGCTGCTGCGTGACACGCACACTTGGCTTTGTCGTTGTGAAGCCACCCAGGCTATTGAGGTGTAGCCCAATCCCGCAAGGCATGCGCGAGCGTACTGCCACCGAGTTCTTGGGTGCAATGCTCGGGGTTTGCGGTTCTTTCCCAACTTCGGCATCGAATTCTAGGCAGCGTTGCGACATCGCCAGCTCTGCATCCAAGCAGTTTACACGAAAGTTGTCAGTAAAAGTACTACCAAAAACTAGAACACGTTTTATCATTTCTTTCCCTCTCATCCTCCAAAGACACACAAATGTGATAGCTAACAATCCTCCTCTCTTCTTCTCTCCAAGAGATATCCTAGAATCGATCCAAACAGGAGCAAGAAGGAGCAGCATACCTCGAGTCGAGTTTTTTTGTACAATGCGAGCCCAAGAAGAGTGTAGTCTATCAAATGTTACAAATGCGACAAGAATCAGTGGAAACGCTCCACTGCTATGGACGCAGCGCCCTAATCTCTGACCTAATGCGCGCTCGCTGCGAGCAAGAAGCACGCCATGGATGGAGCGAAGCTGCGAGGATGCGCGAGCACTGCGCTGCGCGGCCTTCTCTCCTCTTCTTTGCCCTCGCTAGGGTTAAAATAAACTCTCCCTAGCGAGCGAGCAACAAGAATGCCATGGTATACACATGCCATTCCCATGCATATATGTCCTGTGAAGATTCACATCAGGTTATCTGGCCAATGCGCGGCCGCCACGTGGAAAAAGCGCGTCCACGCTGGCAGATCTAGGTCTCGAAATTAGGGTTTTTGCAATCGCGCGCGAGGGAAGATGATGGATCGAGTGAAGGGCGTGTTCAAGCCCAGGCCGACGCCACAGGAGCAGCTGCGCGAGTGGCAGCGCCGCCTCCGCCAGGAAGCTCGCAACGTTGAACGCCAGGTCAGGGGTACGATCCCTCGTCTTCTAGGGTTTTTCCCCCGCATTCTTGCTGCGATTGGCTGAATTGCGTGAGAATTTGGTTTCCAGATATCCAGCGCGAAGAGAAGAACGTACAGAAATCCATTCGTGAGGCTGTGCGACGAAATGACACTGGATCTGCCAAGGCAAGGCCGCATTTTCACTTTTTCCTTGTCTAGATTCTTATATTCTTTCGGTGTCGGGTGACAGTTTCTTGCCAAAGAAATCGTGAGATCGAGAAAGGTGATCGATCGGTTGTACGAGAACAGAGCTCAGCTCAATTCAATCTCGATGCATCTGGGAGAGAGTGTTGGTAAGTTCTTCCACGTGGTTTCGTGTTTGCTAAAATTCTTTGGCCATTCGCAGCAACGGCAAAAGCCGTCGGGCACCTGGCCAAAAGTTCCGAGGTTCTGAAGATGGTAAACAATCTTATGAAAGCACCCGAGATCTCGAGAACCATGATGGAGCTCCAAAAAGAAATGCTCAAGGTCTGTATTTGGATATTTTGTTCTTTCTTTTTCATGGCATGACATCAAACTGGCTTTTTTTTTTGGTCAGGCCGGAGTAATCGAAGAGATTGTGAATGACGCTGTAGATAGTGCTATCGATACAGAAGATATGGAAGACGAGATTGACGAGGAGGTGGACAAGGTCCTTTCAGAAGTTGCTGGAGAGACAATCTCTCAGCTGCCAGCAACAACAAAAAGAGAAAAGATGAAACAGCCTGCTGATGCCGAGGCTGCTCCACCGCAGGTAAGAGCAACTTTCCGTGCTTTTTTTGTGAAAAAAAAAAAAACGTTGGATCTCTTTCGTTTTAAAAAACGATTTCCGATCTGATTTGCAGCAACAAGCCGTAGCAGAAGGTGACGATGAGGCAGAGCTGGAAGCTTTGAGGGCCAGGCTCGCTGACGTGAGGTCGTAACTTGCAAGTGTATCATAAAAGTTTGCCATTGCGACTTGGCAAAGGCTGTGTATAGCTACATTCTCTTCTAGAGAGCGTACAGGTATTTTTGGAGCTCTTGATTTCTCATTCATTCTCTGCGTTTTCTTCTCTTTCTATTCGTTTCGACGAGACGTTCATTGTGGGACCACGAAAGCTGGAACCTCCTAACGCATTCAATCGTAAGGTACTCGACACTCTCAACTTGGATCCACTCAAAAGCTCGACCGGGCGAGGGCGAAGCAAATCCAGAAAAGAAAACTGCGGAGAGCATGTGGTAAACACATGCGAGCGAGTATGGTCGGTGGCAGCGAAGTTGTTTAAGAACAGAGGAGAGACTCTTGCAGGATTTTCTTAAGACTGGAGACTTGAAGATCAAACGAGAAAGGGACTTAAAATTCGTTGTTTGCGAAGAACCAGTCGCGTCGTCACACGCGCTTTGTTATAACTTGAGTTGGACGGGCACGAAGAAACTGCGAAGACGAAGAAGACACAGAAATTTTGGTTGGTTGTTTGTGGGACTGTTGTAACGTCCTCACACATGCTGTGCTCCTCCGCGTAAGAATTTCTACGACGTAAATTCCAAGGTTTTACCTACAGAGTTTTACTTGGCTATGGCGGATGGATCCTCCAAACGAGTCATTTAAGCTGTGTTGCAGGGAGGGCATGTGCTCAAACCCCATAAAAAACCAATTTTTACGGACCTGTCATCTCTCTCACACTCTCATTACTACAAATACTTGAGCTCTCCCTTCGCTTATCACGACAGCGAAGAAACAGAGCCCCTGTTCTTCCCTGTTCCATCAATCCACTGCCTCGACGTGATCGATCGATCCAGCGATCGACGCTTTGTGGGTTTCGTTCGATCCATTCCACGCTCTAGCTGGGTGAGGATGAAGATCTCCTCCTCGTTGCTCTGTTTGCTCTTGATCCTCGCATCGCTGCTACTCAGCGAGGCGCGCCTGGTGGGCTTCCACGATCTGAAGCGCGCGCTCGTCCCCGAGACGCCGCTCGTCCTGGATTACCACGGCGGGCCGCTGCTAGCAGGGAAAGGATCGCTCGACATCTATCTCGTGTGGTATGGCAGCTTCACGCCCGCCCAGAAATCCATCGTCCGGGACTTCTTCGCGTCCTTCGATGCCAAGGCGGCCAATGTAGCTCCAACGCTGCCCTCGGTGTCCAAATGGTGGGAGGTTACCGCGCGGTACAAGGATGGCAATGGCACCCACGTCTTCGAGGCCATCAAGGTCGTCAAGGAAATCCAGGACGACTACTCCATGGGCAAGAAGCTGGATCGCAATGGCACCCAGGAGCTCATCCTGCGCAACGTCTTCTCGGGCAGATTCCCAATGGACACCGATTCCTTCTACCTCGTCCTCACTGCCAAGGTAAGAATGTGGGCTCAATGTGGGCTCGATTCCATCGCGCTAACTCGCTCTGATCGATCCATCCATCGCAGGACGTCGCGGAGCACGGATTCTGCCAGCAGAGCTGCGGCTACCACCGCCACACCAACGAAACCCTAGAGCCGGCCAAGGACCCGACCATGCCGTACGGCTGGGTGGGCGACTCGACCGTACAGTGCAGCGGGCGGTGCGCGTGGCCGTTTGCCCATCCGCGCGACTTCTTCGGGCCGGACAAGGAGCCGTTGCTACCGCCCAACGGTGACGTGGGCATGGACGGCCTCCTCATCAACGTCGCCACGGTACTCATCGGTGCCGCCACCAATCCGTACGGCACGGGCTACTACCAAGGCCACCACCACGCCCACCTGGGCGCCGCCACCGCCTGCGCCGGGATCTACGGCAAGGGCGCCTTCCCCGGGCACCCCGGCGAGCTCCTCGTGGACTCCAAGTCGGGCGCCAGTTACAACGCCTATGGCATCAATGGCCGCAAGTTTTTGCTCCCCGCGGTCTGGGACCCCGACACCAAGAAGTGCGCATATCCCGCGCCCACTCCCATTTGATTCCCCTTTGATTCCACCCATCCATCGCTACTACAAATCCTCTCCTTTGTTTGTATACAGCTGCCAGAAGTGAGATACACTCGGCAAGCGCTAGCATTTCTATGATTATTCGGAAAAGATTCTCCTAAGGAATAGTTTCAAAAGATTCACCTAAAGAATATTCGTCGAGGATCGGATATTCGTAGATAGAAAATATTCGACCCCCGGAAAGAATATGCTTCCTCCTTCCCTTCTGCCCTAGATTTCTAGGGCTTGGGCAGGGGCGTTTGGCGATGGGCGCGAGCAATGCGCAGGCGCAGGCGCAGCAGCACCAGAATGGGGGGAACAACAAGGGCAGCAGCAACATCAGCCACAACAATTCGAGCTCCGAGTCGGAGGATTGGGGCGAGGAGCCGTGGACGGTGGACTGCCCCTGCGGCGTCACCTTCGACGATGGCGAGGAGATGGTGGAGTGCGACGAGTGCGGCGTGTGGGTGCACACCTCCTGCTGCCAGGTCTCCAAGTCCGTCTCCACCTACGTCTGCGACAAGTGCAAGGAGAAGAAGCGCAAGGAGAGGGAGGAGTCGGAGGTGGCGCAACTGCTGGTGGAGCTCCCCGGCAAATCGGTGAGTTTTGACGAGAGAAACTTGGGCAGGATCATGAACACTGACACGGCTGTGGGACAGTCTTGCGAGGTGCCCGTCCCGCGCAAAGTCCACGAGCACGGCGCCCCCGGGGGAGACGCCTCCATCTTTGTTGGTGTTTCGAGCGTCTTCTCGCAGCAGCTGTGGAAGTGCGCCGGCTACGTCCCAAAGCTGCTCCACGTCCAGTACACGGAGATCCCAAACTGGCACTACGAGGCTCGCACCGAGACGGCCTGCTTGTTCGAGCTCTGCAAGCCAGCGCTCAAGGAGTCCCCTCCTTCCAGGGGCTGCAAGAAGGTAAAGGCGGAGCACCAGGAATGCAAGCTCTCCAACGTCGACGGGGATGTCCAGCCCGTGGGTGATGACGAGGGCGGAGGTCGCAGGGACAGGCATGGCAAGAAGCTTGAGGTGATCAGGCACACCAAACACAAGTATAAGTTCCGGGGACTCAAGGATGACAAACAGCAGCACAACTCGCAGAGCAAAAGGACGAGGGAGGATGTCAAGGAGCAGCACTACAGCAGGAAGAAGATGAAGGCTGGCCTGGATTCGGGCAAGGGCGACCAACACCACAGAAAAGCGCAATCACCCAAGAACCCGAAAGCGATGAAAAAGAATGCTGTCCAGGAGTTCATGGACGGAAACTTAAGGCTTTGTAGCAAGTGCTTGAGACCGGAGCCGAGTAGCAGTGACGAGCAAGGTACGTTTCTTCTTTTCCCTTCTTTCTGTGTCATGCATCGCTATTGTTGCAGGTAACGCGTCGAAGCCATTTGTCTGTGTCGACTGTCAAAAGCCTCGACTCTCCACAAAGAAACAGGACACGGAGGTAGTAAGATCGAGATTGCATGCCGTCTGAATGTTTTGTACAGAGGAGAGGGTATGGGAAGGCAACGAGATTACTCTTTTCGTTTTTCTTTGTTTTGCTGGATTCCTTGTCTTGATTTTCGGTCGTTTCTTACCGCTGGATTTTCTGCAGGGTCCCCCATCTCAGAGGGAAGACCAGTGCAAAAAACTGAAAAGCGATCCCACAAATTCCTCTCAGAATGTTTCACCTATAACAGCGAGTACCGAACTCCCGAAGCAAGCTTTGGACAGCTCCTTGGAACTTCCATCCCCCGAGGTAGAGTCTGTGGATCATTCCAGCTTGGTTAAGCAACAGCAAGCTGGAAAGCCTCCTCACGGAGTCGATGATACCAAGAAGTTGGAACACAAGGGCTGTCAACTCAGTGTCAGGACGACTTTCTCAAAGTCAGACATTCCGTCGCCGGCTTCTATCAATTCGGGGGGTCCGAGCGTGAAATCATTCGGAGAGAATGCGACCCCGAGCTCGCCAACTAATCAGAAGCCAGCTGCTGCAGTCAAGGCTTCACATTTGCCGCCGCCTGCTTCTGCTGCGAAGACGGCAATGAAATCTTCAGCACAAAGCACCAAGTCGTCGACTTCCTCTAAACAGACGGCTGTCGCTCCTGCTTCCCTTGCGCTCAAGAAGTCTGACTCGGCAAAGAGCTCCAACGTGCCACTTAAATCTCCATCTTCTCAGCCTAGCAGCTCGAAGCAGTTAACTACATCCAAGACGCCACTCGCGCACACGAGCAGCAAGCCCAGTCATGGTAGTAGTACTCTGCCTAGAAAGTCTGGAAGCAAAGATGGCGGAGACAGAACAAAGGACGACAAGGGAAGCTTGTTTAAGTCGAGTGGATCGTCAGCACCAGGAGCTTCATCTCCAGCTGCGCCATTAAATGACGAGGAGGTACCCAGCAATTGTTTTTCTCCTTTTCACTTATAGTGATACTTTCTTCTTGGCAGCTGGCGCTACTGCTCCATCAAGAGCTCAATAGCTCCCCGAGAGTTCCGAGAGTTCCAAGAGTGCGTCAAGCTGTGTCGTCTGCCTCGGCGCAGCCTTCAAACATTCTCACAAAACGAACGCTGGGAAGCAGCAGCTCTTCCAAGGAGCACCGCTTGGTTCGTACGCTTGTCTCATCGCTTGGTTAGCCTCTGAGTGTTTTCCTTCATATGATGTCATCCAGATGTGGAGAAAGCGTCACAGGGAGGAGAGCTGCCGCGGGAACTCTAGCAGATTCAGCGAGACGCCTCACTTGAGGAGACACGACGAAGGAACAAAGACGGACGACGAGGCAGCGAGTAGCCGAGCGGATTCCCCCGAGCTTTCAGAGGGCGGTGGCGGTGAAAACACCCAGCACAACGAGGCGGGGACTGCATCGTCGAAGAAACACATTGCCGATGCCGATGAAACTTCACAAGGTGGTGGCGGTGACAAAGCAGCGAGCGAAGCAGCGGCCTTTGTTTCTCCACGCCAAAGGGGGTGATGGAAGCATTCTTTTTGTCTTCCTTTCCGGTTTCATTGGCAGGCTGACTTTGTGTGCATTACAGTGTACAGTAGCGTGGAAAGCAAACTCTTTGTATACTACTACTAAGGTACTCCACTTTCCTTTCAAGTTTTTAGTGACTTTTTTCTCCGATGACACGCACAGGTTTTTCAGCGTGAAAGAGAGAGAGAGAGGGAGACAACGCAAAAACTCGCTTTGGCACAGACAAGGCTGCTTTCTTCCTGGCTATGCAGTGTAAGGAGCGTGCCAAAGCAAAGTCGCGCTGGATGTCAGTGGCCGCAGCTGCGAAAGAAAAAGATGGACGATTTAAAAAGGATGGAGCTGGAACAAAGGCTTCATCTCCCTCCAGCCGAGAGAGAGAGACCGAATTTTTTGTGAACTTTCCTCTTCTTTCGCTTTGTCTAGGCGAGGAAAGGAGACAAATTTTGCCAGTGGGCCGCGACCCAAATGCCCAGGAAATCTAGCTCCAAGCTGGGCATCCTTGTGCGCCACCCAGCTAGCCTGCTTTGTCGTTTGCATGGTGCCGACACGTCAATTAGGTCAAAAGGTGGCCAATTTCTAATTTTCCACTCCGCTTGTTTGTAAGATCTTTGGTTGCGTGGTGGTAAACTCTACACACACTCTAGAATGCCAGCCATGCATGGTCATGGATGACGTTATCAGTCCACCCAGCCAGCTGGCGGTCCCCATGCAATGCCAATGGCACTGCAAGCTAAGCTCTTTAGAATCATTGAGCAAATGATCCCATGCCATGGTACGGCTAGCCAATCTCCTGGTGCCACGTGCCGGATGTTACCGCGAGAGTTACCGCTGGCGAGGATTTACGAATATGCCCCTCCCCCAACGGCTGGACAGTGGGTCTTCACTTCACTCCGGCTACCTCCGCCAATCTAACATCCGCTAGTTAAGTTTAGCAGTGTTTTTATTTATCTAGCGTATGAAGAAGATGAGAGGAAAAAGAGAGAGAGAGGCGCTTTCTCTCTTTTGTTCTTGAACCGTGTGTTTTCGTGACAGAGGCAGGGCATTTTTCTTGTTTCGTCTTGTTTGGCGAGATCGAGGGCGAGGAGCGCTGCTCCAGCGCGCCGGCCGCCATCGCCGCTGCTAGATCCGCCACAGCAGCGCAGGGCATTCCGATCGATCGGCGGGCTGGGGTTTCTTTCGCGGGAAGGAATGGAGGGGAGCTGAGGTCTAGCCGCTGGTAATCGGGGCTGTCGAGCATCGCCGTGGGGAAATTTCGGGCAGATGGAGGCGAATGCGGGCCTCGTCGCTGGATCGCACATCAGGAACGAGCTTCTTGTCATCCGGGGAGATGTGGTGAGTGATTGTGCGTGGTGATGGTGCTCCATTCTTATGTTTCCTCGCGATCTCCCGCGAATGTAGGTGAAGCCTCTCAACCACGCGGAGCAGCAGGTGTGCCAAATCTGTGGCGACGACGTTGGCCTGACCGTGGATGGGGATTTGTTCGTCGCCTGCAACGAATGCGCGTTTCCAGTGTGTCGCCCTTGCTATGACTACGAAAGAAAGGATGGGAACCAGGCGTGCCCACAGTGCAAAACACGCTACAAGCGTCACAAAGGTACTTTACCCATGCCTTCAAATCCTCCCAGCCGATGGATAGATAGACTCTCTAGCTGGGTACTACGATAGGATAGCAAGAGGGCACTAACACTCCTCGGTGGAAATCGTGGACAGGCAGCCCGCGAGTGGAAGGGGACGACGATGAAGAGGAGTTCGATGACTTGGATAGCGAGTTCAACATCCACGACGAGGTTGACAAGATGGACAGGCAGCAGCTAGCGGAGGCTATGCTCCACGGCCGGATGAGCTATGGTCGGGCAGAAGACCACGAAATTGAGATGCCTGGCTTGCAACCTCCTGTTCCTCTTCTTACTAACGGGCAAATGGTATGTAGCTTTGGAATTCCTTTCCCTTCTGTTATCCAGAGTCTATTCTAACCAATGTTGCTGATAGGATGGGAGCGATGTGGATGTCATTCCACCTGATCATCACGCTTTGATTGTTCCTTCAAATTTTGGGCCCGGTGGAAAACGTGTTCATCCCCTTCCATACAGTGACAACCTTCCAGGTACGTAAGCCGATGGAAGCTTGCATTGTTCCAACGTCTCTTTGATTGATGAAATTTCAGTCCAAATTCGATCCATGGATCCTTCTAAAGATCCGTCTTCTTATGGATACGGGAGTGTCGCATGGAAGGAAAGATTAGAGAGCTGGAAACAGAAGCAAGATAAGCAGGTTATGATGACTGAAGGCCATCTTGGCTCTGGTGGTAAAGGATATGATATCGATGGAAATCCGCTTGATGGCCCGGAATTGCCGATGTAAGCTTTTTCTTTCGCTTTGTCACGAGCCGCTACTGATTCTTGTCTGCAGTATGGATGAAGCGCGACAGCCACTATCACGAAAGGTTCCTTTACCTTCAAGCAAGATTAATCCCTACCGTATGGTTATCGTTCTTCGGCTGGTCATTCTAGGATTCTTTTTCCGCTATCGGCTCCTCAACCCTGTCCCAAATGCTTTCGGCCTGTGGCTTACGTCAGTTATTTGCGAGATATGGTTTGCATTTTCATGGATTCTTGATCAATTTCCAAAATGGTTTCCTATCAATCGGGAAACTTATCTAGACAGGCTCTCTCTAAGGTCAGTTGTCAGTTTGGTATTCTACAAACGCATCCTACTAACGCCTTGATCGATCGTTCAGGTACGAGAGGGAGGGCGAGCCGTCACAGCTCGCTGCAGTGGACATATTTGTCAGTACAGTGGATCCCATGAAGGAGCCCCCACTCGTTACGGCAAACACTATTCTATCAATTCTTTCAGTCGATTATCCGGTTGATAAAGTCTCATGCTACGTTTCCGATGATGGTTCAGCCATGCTTACCTTTGAAGGTCTTTCAGAGACATCAGAATTTGCAAGAAAGTGGGTTCCATTCGTCAAGAAGTATAACATTGAGCCTCGAGCACCGGAGATGTACTTCGCGCAAAAGATAGACTATCTCAAGGACAAAGTGCAGCCGAGTTTCGTAAAAGAGCGTCGGGCAATGAAGGTATTGAATCTTGATGCGATATTATTCAGCCTGCTTCTAAATGTTGCTTTGAATTTGCAGAGAGAGTACGAAGAGTTCAAAGTTCGAGTGAACGCAATGGTTGCAAAGGCGCAGAAGGTGCCCGAGGAAGGTTGGACGATGCAGGATGGAACACCTTGGCCTGGAAACAATACGCGAGATCACCCTGGAATGATACAGGTATTAGAGACGAGAAAAGTAAATATTTGTTGTCTTTACATGTAGAGGTTGTTTTCAGGTGTTTCTGGGTCACAGCGGAGGCCATGACACCGAAGGCAACGAGCTACCCCGCTTGGTTTATGTTTCCCGTGAAAAGAGACCAGGTTTTAATCATCACAAAAAAGCCGGTGCTATGAATGCCTTGGTAAAGGAAGTTATTACTCTGGCATGGTAGTTCTGATGTTTAATTGTGTGCAGGTTCGGGTTTCAGCAGTTCTGACAAATGCTCCCTTCTTACTTAACTTGGATTGCGATCACTACATCAACAACAGTAAAGCACTCCGGGAAGCAATGTGCTTTATGATGGATCCTACAATGGGCAAGGGTGTCTGCTACGTGCAGTTTCCGCAAAGATTCGATGGTATTGATAGGAATGATCGGTATGCAAATCACAACACTGTTTTCTTCGATGTAAGTATGCGTTGCGCCGTTTTGGATTGTAGTTTATAACCTTTTCCTCTGCAGATCAACTTGAAAGGTCTGGACGGTTTGCAAGGCCCAGTTTACGTCGGCACCGGTTGTACCTTTCGAAGGCAAGCGTTATATGGCTATGACCCTCCCAAGAAAACCAAGGCTAGAAGATCTCTTAACTTGTTTGGTCCAAGAAAAAGAAGCAAGGACTCAAGCTCAAAATCGAAGAAAAAGTCTAGTAGCAAGCGGACGGACTCAAATTTGCCGGCTTTCTCGTTGGAAGATTTGGAAGAAGGTACGCACCATACTTTTCTTTGCTTTCGATATGTTTGACAAAAAGAAATTGCTCGTCTTTTTCAGGTACAGGGGATGCAAAGTCTCTTCTTTCTTCTGAGAAATTCTTTGAGAAAAGATTTGGACAATCACCAGTATTTGTTTCGTCAACTTTACTCGAACAAGGAGGAGTTCCCGAGGATGCTAGTCCCGCATCTCTTCTGAAAGAAGCGATTCATGTCATAAGCTGTGGTTACGAAGACAAAACGGAATGGGGGAAAGAGGTACGCTACACTACTACACATTTATCATCAGCTGTCTCTAATCTCTGTTTGCTTTCTAGATTGGCTGGATATATGGTTCAGTTACGGAGGATATTTTGACTGGATTTAAGATGCATTCTCGCGGCTGGAGATCGATATACTGCATGCCTGCGAGGCCTGCATTCAAGGGCTCGGCTCCAATCAACCTGTCGGATCGTCTGCATCAGGTGTTGCGATGGGCCCTGGGCTCGGTGGAGATTTTGCTGAGCAGACATTGTCCAATATGGTATGGGTATTCCGGCCGGTTGAAATGGCTGCAAAGGCTGGCTTACATCAACACCATTGTCTATCCACTGACGTCGATTCCTTTGGTGGCATACTGCACTCTACCGGCAGTATGCTTGCTCACAAACAAGTTTATCATTCCCACGGTAAGATTTTCAGAGTTTTGCTTCTGACGCGAGCAGCTTTCTTTCTTTTCCAGATAAGCAACTTCGATAGCTTGTGGTTTATCTCGTTGTTCCTTTCCATCTTCGCAACGGGTATCCTGGAGCTCCGCTGGAGCGGCGTCGGTATTGATGAGTGGTGGAGGAACGAACAGTTTTGGGTGATTGGCGGCGTCTCCTCCCACTTGTTCGCGGTCTTCCAGGGGCTGCTCAAGGTGCTGGCCGGCATCGACACGAACTTCACGGTAACATCCAAGTCCGCAGATGACGAAGACTTTGGCGAGCTCTACGAGTTCAAGTGGACGACTCTCCTCATTCCCCCGACGACGCTGATCATTGTCAACTTAGTGGGAGTTGCCGCGGGGATCTCGGACGCAGTGAACAACGGGTATCAATCCTGGGGTCCTCTCTTCGGCAAGATCTTCTTCGCATTCTGGGTGATCGTGCATCTATACCCGTTCCTCAAGGGTCTCATGGGAAGGCAAAACAGGACTCCAACGATCGTGGTGGTGTGGTCCATCCTTCTAGCATCGATCTTCTCGCTGCTGTGGGTGCGAATCAATCCTTTCCTGCAAAAGGTACAAGGTCCCAATCTGGAGCAGTGTGGCATCAACTGCTAGAAGAGAGTTTTGTTTATACATCTTTGGGGGAAGAGGGGACTCTTTTTTTGTTACGCGCGTCCTACGCACCAGCGAGAGAATGTACAATGGATGCATGAATCTTGGACGTAATGGATGATAGGTCATCTGTGGCCGTTGGATCCCAAGGGTTTTGGCGATGGAGGAAATGGAAATGGAGTGTGAGGGTTACACTGTGTGCTATTGCGTGACCAAGGCGCGGGAGCGCCTAGATCCCACAATTTCGGCGCTGAAGAGACATTCTTCTGCGACTGCTGATGATGTAGCGGTCGGAACACCGCTGGGTGATGTAGTAACGGGGATCAAACAGGACAAGGGTGTCTCTCATGTTTATTTGCTGCATACAAGCGAGTCACGGTGGATTGAAGTTACTGACAGTCATTTGGCATTGAGTTTCTCAAAGGGAGCGTTCGTCTATCTCAAGTTTGTGAAAGGTGCAAGTTGGTTCGTCTTGCTTGTGTGTTTATATGACTTTCATTGTTTTGCTGTCATGTATGTTCTTGGATCTTTGATTTTGTGATCGATTTATTAACAAACATGTTTCTGCTGCAGATCATGCTGCAGGTAAGCACTCTGCAGTCCGGTAGTGTAAGCAAGAAATTTTCTCATTGCATTTGCGAAATATTTGGGCACCCGTGCCTTCAAACCCGCTTTTGCTATTATAGGATCTGATAGCCCTTGAGCAAAGCCTTCTTCCCCTGTTGTTATCCCATTTGTTCTTTAGCATTCTTTCACTGCATTCTGAGTGATTCGTTGCTGATATTGTTTCGTTGGTTTTTCTTTTTACTCACTTTAGTCAGCGCGTTTCTAAATCTGGGCTTAGTAAGTGAGGGCTTACTCGCAAGAGAGGAGTATTTCACGCCAAGGAACTCAGCAATAGAGAAGTTGTTACAACTCGTTCAGCAGAAAGGTGCCGTCCTGATACAGGCTCCGCCTCAGAGCGGAAAGACGTCTTTCCTGCAGCTGGCATATCGGAAAGCAAAATACTTGCCAAACTGGAAAGCTGTTTATCTTATCAGTCTTGCTTTTGTCAATGACATTAGCTTCGAGGAGCTTCTCAAGCTTACTTGTGGTAAGTGTAGCGTCTGCACTTTGAGTTGAATTAATTCCCTGTGCTACAGATGTTGAGGTGGCGGATCTCCTTGGCCCCGGTGGTCCGAAAAGGCTTCTTTTAGTTGATGAAGCCCAGGCTGCATTTGGCTGTGACTTGCTGTTATGGAAAACATTGAAACAAGTGCAGGGGGGTTATGAGGGGCAACAGTCACCCAATATGAACATAATTATTTCGTCAGGTTGCGGAGCAGAAGACGTCCCTGGAGCTACATTTCCTATGGGGTGGGATACTTTCAACAGGGATCGGATTCTCTTAAGGTAAGCTTGATCTGCTCAAGGGTTTTATGCATATAAATTGTTTTCCAGGCCTTCAGGTGATCATGGTCTTTCTTTGCAATTTAGTGATGAGGAGGCAGTAGACCTATGGCTAGCATGGATGCAGTACTACAGATTCCCAGACCTTGGTGATGAATTACGAGATTGGATTTTCCGGTTGTCTGATAAGCAGCCAGGAGTTATGACGGGAATTTTGGATTGGCTTGCGGACACTTCGATTCGGATGAGGCCGAGCACGCCAAGTGAGTACTTCGTCCACACGCTGCAGATGACCGATTTCTCTATCATTCTTGTCAGTTGTCGGAGCATACAATTGTAAGCCGTGCTGCTTCTTGAAGGTTACAATAGTCTGACAGGTTATACAGGTTCTACCACAAAATTTACAGTCGCTCTGCTGTTTATCGTTCCTTAATAATGTGCTTACTTGCGAATATCGAGGTATGCATTCGCTTGGTAGATCTTTATCTGTTTGACATGTCCTCTGATCTTAGGTGTCGCATGAATGGATTTCGCAAGAGATGCAAGACGCTGTCCATGAGCTACTTCTGTGTGGCCAGCTTATCAAGAATCAGCGGGGAAATTACTGCTTGCCTTCTAAAGTGCACGAACGTTTTTACTCCAGGCGCATCTACAGGGGTATACTGTCGGTAGCAGACGTAGGTGCTCTGGGAATCAAGGTGTTCCTTGTCAGGGTTTTGGAGTGCTTCTCGTCAAAGGTGTTACGAAACAGCTTTTCACGGGGTCAAGAAGATGAGGAAGATACCACCCCGTATGAGCGCCACCTGGAAATGGAGTTTTACAGGTATGTGACTTAGATCTGTTTCTTTTCTCACATGAATGTGTTGCAGGTCAGTATGCTCCTTGCTTGATCCAGACATCTGCCTATGCCCCGATGTGGGACCTCGTTTCTGTGTCAAAGGCTTCGCTGATTACTATTTGGCACAGTTTGGCTGGTTTTTTCAACTGATGAGGAAGGGTACAGAGGCCACAAGACATTCGCATCTTGAGAGGTAAGTAGAGTTAAAAGTGTTTTCCTTGTTGTTTTACTTGTGCTCTTTCTTTATGTTCCAGATTCAGGCAGAACGGCCGGTACTGGCCCCTGTTTACTGGACCGCTCAAGGCTTACGTTGTGATTGGTATAGTGAATGCGGCAGAATTTGTGGATAACATGCCAGATGAGGATGGGACATATGTGTTTGCTGTTTCATTTGCTTCTGACTTCAAAACGGCAATGGTTTTTCCGGATGGTCTCACTGCTCATCTTCTTTAGGTATTGTGATATCTTCAGAATTGTTCGTAAGCTAGACTAAATAATATAGTCAGCTTATCACATGCTCCTTCCAAAGAATTCCATAAAAACAAAAAGGTGGCAAAGTTAAATAGTAGTGGAAGAAAGCAAGTACTTGTACCACCCAGGTGAACAGTTGAATTCACCTCTATTTGCTGCCATGTGGGCCACTCCAAAAAATGGGAACCACATGGGAATTGGAGGAGAACTTAACGAATATGTGAGATCTAGTGGAAGAATTTTTGCAAAGTAGAACTCTATGTATTTATGCAAAGTTCAATTAAAGTATCAAATTGTGAAGTTGAGCAATGGCATATGTTAGGACCCAAAGGTGTGCCAAAGATAAGCTAATTAGCATGCATTAGCTATATCAACCAGGAGTAGAAAACTACATTCGACTCCCCATGGGGATGTCGAATCCGTAAACGTATTCTATAGAGGTTAGGTTCAAGTCCCAACCCCCTAGTAAAGCAAGGTTGGGTTCTAGTCCCAACCCCATACTAGGGCGTGATAAAGTAAGGGGTATAGGAACACCTATACTCCATTGTCATGGGCTCTTGGTCGGGGAGGCTAATTTAGGCACACTGCTAAATGGGGGGATGCCCCCAGAGACATGGTCAACAAGTCATAGGATAAAAAGAGACGTTCAATGTGGGCATTGAACTTCTTCTATGGGTAGTGGAGTTGTAAGGAACCAACTCCCTGAGATGTCGTAAGCTAAAGGATCCCCGAAAGCATGACCGAAATGACAAAGAGTTCATCGGATGGGATTGAGTTTGAAATCAAGTCCAAGACCGACTTTGAGACCGAGTTCGAGATAGAGTTTGGGATCGAGTCCGAGGCCGATTCGGAGACCGAGTTCGAGACAGAGTCTGAGATCCGGGATCGGGTCCGAGATTGAGTTTGAGGTCAAGTTTGAAGTCGAGTTTGAGATCGGGTCCGAGATCGAGTCTAAGATCGAGTCCGAGACCGAGTCCAAGTATTAATCCAGGTCAAGGGGGGAAAGCCCAAAGCGTGTGTCTCTCAAGGGGGGGGGGGGGGGGGGGGCTGCAGGGGGTTCCAGAAGTATAGTAGGGATAGTGAGGTATAGGAACTAGTTTTGAAGGAACTCTCTAGTAGTGCTTCGAAACTGACTTGAGGTTGAGATTGGGGTCGAGGGGCCTTAGGTGGGAGTGAGCATGGACTTGGGTGGTGTCGGCAGGGCCACCCAAGGAAGTGCTCAAGAGCAGCTCCCACTCGCGAAAGGGAAACCGACTGCAATGCTCCCGGCTCATGTGGAGTGGTGCCCCACTTGAGTATCTTGCAGCTCATTGGTCCTCGCCCTTTTTAGGGGCTTAGGCCTCCCTTTGGGATGGAAGTGGGGGGGTGGGGGGGGGGAGGGGGGCGGGGTTTAGAGGTACCCATACCGGGTCGTTAGGCCACGACCTAATAGTGTTTCACCCTAGTGTCCCAAAGCAAGTGTTGCACCCAAGGCTTGGGATTTAGAGGGTCTCATGATCAAGTCTTGTTGTACCAAGGGATGTTAGGAATCTAGAGGCTTGGTGTGCTTGGCTGCTTATGCTTGCGGGGAGTGTAGCCGAACCTTAAGTCCAGTCTAACCTAGGGAGGGGGATTGGGAGAGATTTGGGAATCCATGGATGGATGGCTAACGTTCTATTGCTCGTGCAGTGAGTAGTTGAAACTAAGTAAGACCAAGTAGGAGCTGGTACAATAAGTGGGAATCTTGGTGAGGGAACTTAGCACAAGCCAAAGCGGTGTTGGTCGGATAAACGAGGTAAGCTGACAAATTGGAAAGGAAAAATTTGTGGCTTACACGTACCTTAAAACCTCTCAATCCTCCTAGAAGAACACTATGAAGATGTAACTCCTCAAGAACACTCTTAGATTCAAGATCACTAATCTAAAGCTTGTGTTGCCACTAGTAGAATGTTCACACACAAGGTTAAGGTCACCATATTCCCATTGGCAGGCTATGAAATCCCTCTAGAAAATACACTTTATTATAATTCTACAAGTAAACATTGTTAAACACTTTTAAATGCTTTAACCCTTCCCTACCATCCTCCTTATATCTCATACTCCTAGCCAAATCTCCTAAAATCGAATTGCAAATCCTCATCCGAGCTTTGTCTTGTAGCAAAGATCTTAAGTGCCCAAATCACAAAAGGAATATTCTAGTGGATTTCCTCTCCTTGCCCTAGTGCCATATGCTTTCAACGGTTTCTAGGGTTAGGACAATACAACTATATCACCTTGCCACCACCTAGGATGCAAGGCCAATTACATCCTCACCAAAATGCTACTCAATTCATAAATTCCACTCCTATGGATGATATGGAATCTTTTGTCTTGGAAGTTGATTATCCCTATGTTGGCTTTTCCTTCTCTTTTAACTTCTCTTAGCTGGAATTTTGCTTCTTTTATCCTTGTTATCTGCTAGCCATTCTAGCTTCACATGTCTTCCTCTAGCTATTCTCTTTTGTTAGATTGTAAATTTCTTTTCACCTTGTATTTTTTTTATAACCACTTCTTCATCTTGAACTTGACTACTTAAGATCTCCTCTCTGTTTCTTGCCTATTCATTGCCACCTTTGGCTCCTCATATCTCTTTACTTTTAATGTTGAAGTAGAAAATGCCTATACTTGCTACTCTATAGGAATGAGGTTTAACTCCCTTAATGAACTCCTCAAATTCCTATTTAGACTCCTCTTTTAATTTCCCTCTATGCCTCCTAACAAGTCCTATATTTTCTAGCACTAAAGATCATTCATACCTATTTCTCAAGCATTGAGATCTTTATCTCTTATTATGAAGTTTTTTCTTGCAACTAATTCTTTAAGGATCTAGCCAACTTAATTGCCTCAATTAGCATCTCTGCATTCATGGTTGTTTGGAACTACTACACCATAAGCTCCTAGAATAGAACAGGTCAAAGGCCCAATAGGCATAAGTAGAAAGAAGCAACCTCACAATGCCATAGCAAAAGGTGGAATTGGATGGAATTATAAAGGTTTTTTGAAATTTAGTTATAGAGGTGGATATAATCACTATAAGGGGCAAAAATCACAATTTCCACCATCAAGTCATTTGAAAAGTTTCACTAATAAAGACATCAAAGGCCCAAGGGCATATGTAGAAAGGACACTCTACCTCAAGGACCAATTAGGATATCTTACCTTTTGGTTGCATCCTTTCTATATACATATAAGTGATTAAATTTTTCCATTCTACTTTAATCATTTAACCACACCTTCGACCACTTATAGAAATCTCATTCACAACCTCCATAAGTCCTATCCCGGATTTGGGGACATATTAGTCCCGAGAATGGCATTTATATATGTCTGATCTCATGACTAACATCCAAAGGTATCAACCCATTACGCTAAGGCCATGTCCATTCATTTTTGTCACACCGGTGGTCCAACACCATTTACATCATAGTCTTGTTTCTCAAAAACTGGGCCATCCGTTCATGAGTGATCATCCCAGATCCACTCCTTAGCATCCTTAGAATGCCCATAGATATAGGGAACAACCTTCCCCTATATTCTTTTTTCAGTCCCCACCAAGTCCCTTTCTATCCATGGTCGTGTTTGCTAACACTACCACTGGATCAAGGCTTATAGGCTCGACCACTAAATTCCATTGTCCTCTGGGACATCCTCACCATATGACTATATCCTTGATCACTATATTAGAGAATTGCTCCCTTTTTTTTTCCACAGTGTAGCACACGTGGTTTTTACCCTTTATCCTATGGTGATTTACCATAGGATAACACCACAAAGCGGAACCTAAACCCTCTTTATGCTATGTGTCCAAAGGATAGTGGTGTGGAACCCGAGGTTCAAGGCCTTGGGCCATTGAACAAAGGAACGGTGCCAAACTCTCAAACATGGAGCCAAGGAGCATTAGCACTAGAGCACGAAACGACTCCCGAGCATATAGCCCAAGGAGTGAAGGGACAGAAGCTCGGAGCGACTTAGAACAATCCTAGAGTAACCAGCATCCCAATGTTAGGACCAGTAGGCCAAATGGAGCCAAATGGAGTCTGGTGATATTTCGGCATACCGGTGGCCTAACAGGTACTCCACTAGCTAACATGGAATGAAACTTGGGCTTAGACCCAAGCCAAATGCAAAACAAGGACAGGCAAGCAAGCGGGAGCTAGACTATGCCTCAGGTTAGTCAGTCATGCCCAACCTACCCACTATCCCTATTATACATTTGGAACCCCCCATAGCCCCCCCCCCCCCCTTGAGGAACACACGCTTTGGGCTTTCACCCCATGCCTCTTTTAGTATCAGGAGTTAGTCTCTGGGACAAGCTCGAAACTTACTAAATATGGAATGGCACTAGATTGCAAATTTGGATACGAGATGAACACCATTGTGTTCAAAACAATCTCTACATTCCGTAGATATGCCAAATGAGCAAATCTAAACACATTCCATAAATAGCATTTGAGACCGAAATGAGACTAACACAAAGGGCATGATAGCAAAAGTGTTTGGCAGACACAGTAAGCTATCATCTGGCGATATTGGGGGACCAATCTCAATATCGCAGGGGTTCTCAACACTAACAAGTGCAAGTCAACAACATGAGTTTCTTGTCACTGTGCTAAGTATGCTTGACTAAATGACAACATAGGATTTCCTTCCTTAGTTCCCTTCCGGTCTAAGTGCACATGTGATGACCAGTTTCTCAACTAGTTTAGGTGGAGACTAATAACGGGTTCAGCAATACCGACCTCCTACCGTCGTGGCAGTAAGGAAAGAGTGTCTGTAAGGACTGGCTGATAAGTAACTTTTGATACCCGAAGTCACATTCACAACACACAGTCTGGGACTTTAAGACAACATTCGAAACATCGTGGCCCTACACAAGCCTCATAAGTACTCTTTCCACCTTCCGCTTTTGGATGCTCTAGCCATAAGGCTAGAGCAAAGTTTCATTGAGCTATGCTAAGTATTAAAGTAGTGCCACCCATGCTTGGACTGGGAGCATTAACCATTCGATCTCCCAGGGGAACTACAACTGGGTCTTGAACACTTCACCAAACTAACCCACTTGTCTGTCCATATTCACTTTAGCCTTGGACTCCTTAGTGGATATATCATTACCTAATATATAGGCATAGCCTTCCTAGCTTTTCCTGTCCAAACTAGCTCCACTGAGGTCCAACCCGCACACTCTCCCTACTATACTTTTGGAACCCCTTTCAGCCCCCTAGAGGACGATCGCTTTTGGGCTTTCACCCAATAGCCTGTATTAGTATTTAGACTTAGACTCAGACTCGGTCTCAATCTCAGACTCAAACTCGGTTTTAGTCTCGGTTCCATTTCAAACTTCATTTCAGGTCCATCTCGGACTCCATCTCAAGTCCATCTCAGACTCTATCTTGGACTCTATCTCAGTCCATCTCGGACTCCATCTCAGGTCCATCTCAGGTCCATCTCAGACTCTATCTCAGGTCCATCTCGAACTCCATCTTGGGCCCATCTCAAGTCCATCTTGGACTCCATCACAGACTCTATCTCAAGTCCATCTTAGACTCTATCTCGGACTCCATTTTAGGTCCATCTCGGACTTTATCTCAGATCCATGTCAAACTCTATCTTAGGTCCATCTCAAACTCCATCTCAGGTCCATCTCAGACTCCATCTCAAATTCCATCTCATGTCCATTTCAACACTTCCACATATCATGTGTTAGTCCTCTTTTGTCCCTTTTCTAAAGACTCATTTATTACTCACTTCAAACTTATCCCTTGAGCATTTCATTGGGAGTTCCACTCTTGCTCTTGACTTTTCAAGTCAAAGCTTTTAATCCAAATGTGTTCCACTCGTTTGGCTTTCACTTTGACCACTACCATGTGGCACCCTTTCGGCTCCACTTTGGGGCTTAGGGATTTGTATCTCACAATATACCCATAGGCTTTTAATATTTTCACTACTAGAACTTTCCAAATAACTTGATTGTGGAAATTGTGATCTTTGTCCCCCACAAACATTGCATCCACCTCCATAGCCAAATTTTTGAGGACCCTCACAATTCTATCCACTTCCACTCGAAGGAATCTCCTACTGTGGCATTGTGAAGTTGCATCATTCTTTACCTCTTCTACTAAATGGTTGTAAGCGACTAAATTTTCCATTTTACTTTAGTCACTTAACCACACGTCTGACCACTTGGAGGAGTCTCATTGACAACCTCCATAAGTCCAACTCAGGACTTGGGGCTTGCTAGCCCCGAGAATGGCATCCATGCCACTCAACCTTAGCACTTGGTCCAAGTGCTCCACGTGTCCGATCCCATGATCGACACCCCAAGGTATCACCGACGTACCGGCCCGTTACGCTAAGGCCATGCCCATTTACCTTGGTCACACTGGTGGTCCAACACCACTTGCATCTCCGTCTTGGCCCTCCAAGACTAGGCAAACCATCCGTGAGTGGTCATTTCAGATCCACTCCTTAGCATCCTTAGGATGCCCACCGATAAGGGGAATAGCCTTCCCCAATATCCCTCTGTCAGTCCCCATTAAGTCCCTTTCTGCCCCTGGCCGTGTTTGCCAACACTGCCACTGGATCGAGACCCACAGGCCCGACCACTAAGTCCCACGGTCCTCTGGGACTTCCTCACCACACGACTGTGTCCTTGGTCACTACCCCAGAGGACTGCTCCTCTTCCTTTCCACAGTCTGGGCCTTTGGGACAACATTTCGGAACACCGTGGCCTTACGCGAGCCACCTGGGTACTCTCCTCGCCTTCTGCCCTTGGGTGCTCTAGCCATGGGCTTAAAGCGGGTTCCATTGAGCCACACCAGGTATCCAAGTAGGTAGTGCCACCCACACTTGGACTGGGAGCATCGGCCAGTCGATCTCCCGGGGGAACTAGAGCCGGCTCTTGAACACTTCACCAAGCTACCCCGCTTGTCGGTCCGTGTTCACTCTAGTCTTGGACTTCCCAGTGGGCATCTCATCACCTAACACTGGGTCCGGCCTTCCTGGGCCAAACTGGCCTTTCCTGGCCAAACTGGCTCCACTGCAGTCCTCCCCTTACTATACTTTTGGAGCTCACCAAACCCCCCAGGGTCTGGGAGACGAACGCTTTGGGCTTTCACCCTCTTAGGCTCCGGACTCGGACTCGGACTCGGACTCGGACTCGGACTCGGACTCGGACTCGGACTCGGATTCGGACTCGGACTCGGGCTCGGGCTCGGACTCGGGCTCGGGCTCGGTCTCGGCCTCGGCCTCGGTCTCGGTCTCGGTCCCGATCTCGGTCTCGGTCTCGGTCTCGGTCCCGGTCTCGGTCCCGGTCTTGGTCTCGACTTCGGACTCCATCTCGGGTCCATCTCGGACTCCATCTCGGACTGCATTTCGGGTACATCTCGGACTCCATTTCGGGTCCATCTCGGGTCCACCTCGGACTCCACCTCGGACTCCATCTCGGACTCCATCTCGGGTCCATCTCGGACTCCACTTCGGACTCCAACTCGGACTCCATCTCGGGTCCATCTCGGACTCCATTTCGGACTCCAACTAGAGTCCATCTCGGACACTCCCACGTGTCATGTGTTGGTCCTTTTGGGTCCCTTTTTGGAGCCTCACCTTTTGCTCGTTTCGTGCTCGTTCCTCGAGCACTTCGTTGGGAGTTCCACTCTTGCTCTTGACTTTTCAAGTCGGAGCTTTTGGTCCAAACGTGTTACGCTCATTTGGCTCTCGCTTCGGCCACTACCATGTGGCGCCCTTCCGGCTCCACTTTGGGGCCTAGGGATTTTGTGTCTCACAATGGTGACTGAAATCCACACCTTCTTCCTCTATGAGGCTCTTTAGCCCTATGGAAGGAGGTGAAATCATCATATAACAGCTTCTTTTAGTTTGTTACAAATCCCTAATTCTAAAATTTTTCCTCATTAAAGAATCTAATACCTCAACCACCCTTTACGGTCATTTGAGGCCTTTTTGCTAACTCTAGAAAAGTTAGGGAGGTTCTTGGCATTTCCTTAAAGCCTCCTAGTAACCCAACTCCTAATGTGGCTATTATTAGTGATGTTGGTGTAGGTCTTTTAGCAAGTCCATTGGAAGTTAGATATTGAAAGTCCTCTTATCACCTGCTATTTGGCCTTTTTTCTTTATTAATGTTTACCTAAGTATATTGCTTAGGTCTCCTCCAAGAATTGTCTTTCAGCCCTTTAGGAGTTGAGCTCCCTCCTACTATGTAGCAAGGTACTCATGCCTGAGAAGCTCAAAGATTCTATTACTATTCATGGAAAAGTGTAACACATGTGATAATGGGTTGAGATTTGGATATACTATCACTATAAGTTTTTAGAACTTTGGGAGATAAATAGAGATAAAATAACCACTAAAGGCTCTTTTATTATGCAATTGCCTTTTTTGGAGAGAGAGATAAGATGTATTATATGTGATATCGGAGCAATGGCACAGATTCAATTTCCATTGATTAATAGCTATTTAAAAATATAATATACTCTTGATTAACGTATATTCCTACCTCTAAAAATTTGAAATCATATGTATTGGGCATCTATACTCCTTTTATATGGAGTATCCACGGATGAAGGTATCCACCATAGGACTATAATACAGGTGGATAACTAGTTGACTTACATGGAATAGCCCTTGGGAGATAAATGGGGATAAAATAGCCATTAAGGGCTTTCTCATCAAGCAATTGCCCCTTTTCCAGTTGGCTTGGTCTACACAATAGAAAGATTAGTAGATTTAGTGTAAAAATGGAAGTGTTAATTCCCCTAGGCTCAGTAGCGGTTGTTAGTCAATAGTCAATAAGGACATTAACATCTTTGAAAAAGGGTAAGTGTAGCACATGTGATTATGGAATGAGATTTAGATATACTATCACCATGGATCCTTAGAATAAGTGGAGAGAAATAGGGTGCACTATAAAAAGATAATAAATCTCTCTATCTAATCACTTTCTATATAACAAATGTTATGATATGTATTTTTTATTACCCTTTGATACCAAGAAAGGGGGAATAGTTGAACTTGCTCTTATTGGCCCATGTCATTAGTGAATATTCCACTATATGGGTTGCTTCGCGAGTTATCAAAAGCTTTAGTTATATAGAAAGTAAAGTTTGCCTATAAAGGTTCAAACTTTACAATAGTAGAGTCAATATCTAAGATGGTGGAAGAAATTGTTGTTGGAACTCCTAAGGAATTAAGTTATGAACCACTTGGGAATACTAGGATAGCCCATATAAAATGTCAATAGATGTTTGATAAACCTAACATTATTTCTTTCAACTTTTACCATCTAAAGTTTAACTACCATTTTATTCCATGATACTAGAGAGGTCTTAAGGAACGTGGAATGAAGGTGCTAATTAGATCTAATGCCAAAAGTTGAGAAGGTTATTGCTTGTGAACTAGTTTTTTGTACAACTAGGCAATTTGAAAAATTAGTGCTAGTAGCAATGTATATTGCTCCAGAATGATTTAGAGTCAAGGTCAGTGTCTCGCATTTATTTTCTCAAGCTTGAGTTCTTTAGTAGTGCCATGTTTCTGGGGAAGGGTAAAGGGTTGCTAGTTAAGCTAGATTTTCTATTATGGTACTAATGTGATTCATACAAATTAAATCCATAGCTCAATTATCTCAAAGCCAAATTCTGTGCCAAAGGAGTATTTTTTGATAAAAGAGATTAAAAGTTTGGAGAAAGTAGGTTTCAAGTTGAAAAGTTCTTCAAATGTTAATGTTAATGCTATTATGCCACCAACATCAACATTATACTGGTATACATGACCAACAAGAAATAGGAAGGTTATACAATATAAGTTTTCCATTTTGAAAGGTGCAAAAAAGAAAATTAAGCTAACAAAGGAGATGAACTGTATATTCACAAGGATAAATTACATTAATGTTGTGGCTAAGGAGTTTGTTATTGTGACTGAGTTGTCAAAAGGTGCTAAATACACTATTTAAATCTACAAAAATCCATTATATAAAGGGACAATAGGGGAAAGGTTTATTAGCCTATAAGCACATCTATTATATTTCTATGCAGGAATTAAACCAAGATCCTAAGATCAACCATCATATCCACTAGACAAGCCTTATAGTTGTTGAGTTTTGTTTTTAGATTGTTTTTGGTATTTATATTTGTATTTTATTAGTTGATATTACTTGGAAATATAAATTAAATCAAAATTTAAAAGATGTAAAAAATATTTGTATAGGATAAGCCAATGTTTTTTCTATGTTTGAGAAGTTGTGAGCTCAACTCATGAGCTTATGAGCTCAAAACCAACTCAGGCTCAATATACCTATCTATGTATACCAAAGGTAATAAAATGCCCCTTTCAATGCACCCACTTAATTTCTACCCATTTTAATGTAGTGAACTTATTGGGTATTGCCAAGGCTATAGTGTTTCTTTGAGGCTAGCCATCACCACTCTTGGAGCAATTAACAAGGTTAAAAGTGTTTAAAAGCATTTAAAAGTGCACTTCCAAGAACTTCTTGGATGAACACATTGGCTACAACAATCAAGGTGATGACTTTGATGAGGGATAATGGTTATGGGTTGGAGAGCTCTGCCATGAGAACCCTAGCTTCCAAATGTTGGAAAAGGCTGGCTAGACAGCAAGGACAAGGCTTGGTTCATGTGGTTAGGTCAGCTCTATCCATTTATTATCAAGGAGTTGGCATGGAAATGATTTCTGGCAAGTTTCAAGATATGGAGTTTGTAGAGGTGGATCACAATTGTCAACCTCTCTTGGATAGTCAGGTGAACGCAATCACTTCCATAAATGCTTCCTATGCTGTGATGCATAGGAAAGCTTGTGAGAAGGAAATGCTCAATTAATCGGTCCTAACACAAATAAAGATGGCTTACAAGGAGTAAATTCCTCACATTGTTGTTTCTTTGGAGATGACTCTAGAGCTTGAGCAATAGCCTCTCTTGATGACTCTTAAATATCCACACATTCCATATAAACATGATAACACCAACCATACTCACTAATTAAGGATTTGAAGTTGATGCAATTGAGCCTTGATCTTCTCCAACTTTTTCAACTTGCTCCACAAGTGTTGGATCAATTTGTTGGTGTCACCAACAAACCGCTTCTTTTCCAGCACATTTTACAAGAGCTCCAACAAGTTGATATGCATATTATCAATGAGACGAGGAAGATCAATCTTGAAGCATTCTTTTGCATGGCAAAGGCTAGACTCCATGTGATCCAAAATGTGATCATTGACTCTAGCTTTGGAACCAACATCATTCCAACACATATACATCAAGAGCTTGACTTACCTGTAGTCATGAAGATATTGGTGATCCTCAAGACTTTTACCTAGCATCAAGTGTGGCCATTAGGTCTTCTATACAAAGTCTAGGTCACTATGGTGGGAGTTTAGTGTAAGGAATCAACTCTCCAAGATGTTGTAGGCTAAAGGATCCTTAAAGGCATAATCAAAATGATAAAGAGTTCATTGGATGAGATTGAGTCTGAGATTGAGTCCAAGACCAACTTTGAGATCGAGTTCGAGATAGAGTCAGGGGTCGAGTCCAAGGTCGACTCCAAGATCGAGTGCAAGACCAAGTCCAAGACCGAGTTCGAGACCGAGTCTGAGATATGAGATCGTGTCTGAGATTCGAGATCGGGTCCGAGACTGAGTCTGAGGTCGAGTCCGAGATAGAGTCTGAGATCGGGTCCGAGATCGAGTCCAAGACCGACTCCGAGGTTGGGTCCGAGATCGAGTCCAAGATCGAGTCCTAGACTAAGTCCGAATACTAATATAAGTTGTGGGGTGAAAGCCCAAAGGTGTGCGTCTCCCAAGGCAAGAGAGGGGGGGGGGCTGTAGTAGGTATAATAGGGATAGTGAGGTTTATGAACCAATCTTGAAAGAACTCTCCAATGGTGCTTCCAAACTGAGTTGAGGTTGAAACTGGGGGGGGCTTAGGGGCCTTAGGTGGGAGTGAGCATGGACTCGAATGGTGCTGACCCAAAGAAGTGCTCAAGAGCAGCTCCCACTCCCGAAAGAGAAACCAACTGCGATGCTTTCGGCTTATGTGGAGTGGTGCCCCACTTGAGTACCTTGTGGCTCATTAGTCCTCGCCCCTTCCTAGGGGCTTGGGCCTTCCCTTCGGGACAGAAGTGGGAATGTAGAGGTACCTATATTGGGCAATTGGGCCATGGTGTTTCCCCTTGGTGTCCCAAAGCAAGTGTTGCACCCAAGGCTTGGGATTTAGAGGGTCCCATGATCAAGTCAATGTTAGGAACCTAGAGGCTTGGTGTGCTTAGCTACTTGTGCCTGCGAGGAGTGTAGCCAAACTGTAAGTCCAATTTAACCCGAGGAGGGGGATTGGGAGAGATTTGGGGAATCCGTAGATGGATGGTTAACGCCCTATTGCTCATGTAGTGAGTAGCTGAAACTAAGTAGAACCAAGTAGGAACTGGTATAATAGGTGAGAACCTTGGCAAGGGAACTTAACTAAGGTCAAGGCAGTGTTGGTCAGATAGACGAGGTAAGCTGGCAAATTGGAAAGGAAAAATTTATGGCTTACAATTTGGTATTAGAGCCTTTTCCTCAGTTCTAGCAAAAGATAGGGGCAGATTGCTGGGAGATGGCAAAGGTAGGGCATAAAAGAACCAAGACGGAGATGGAACATCCTCTAGAGTTGGAACCTTTTGTCGAACAAGAACCTATGGATGAGGAATCCTTGCATGAGTGTCGTGAATGTGACTTTGGTTATCAAAAGTTATCTGTCGGCCAGTCCTTATGGACATTCTTTCCTTATTGCCACAACGGCAGAAGGTCGGTATTGCTAGACCCTTTATTAGTCCCTCTTGTGCTAGTGGAGTGAACTGGGCATTTTGAGTGTACTTAGACCGGACGAGCATAAGGATGGAATTCCTACATGTTATTAACTAAGCATACTTAGCCCGGTTCTCGATATGTCTTGCACTGGCTAGTGACAAGAACACTCATGTATTGAGATTAGTCCCTCAATATTGCTGAATGATAGCTTACCATGTTTGCCAAACACCCTCGCTATCATGCCTTTTGTGTTAATTTTATTTTGGTCCCAAATGCTATTTATGAAAAATGTCTAAATTTGCTCATTTGGCATATCTACGCAATGTAGAGATTGTCTTGAACACAATGGTGTTCGTCTTGTATCCAAATTCACAATCTAAGGACATTCTATATTTAGTAAGTTTCGAGATTATCCTAAAGACTAACTCCTAGTAGTAAGGGAGGCTTGGGGTGAAATCCCAAAGCGTGTGTTCCTGAAGGGGGGGGGGGGGCTGTGGGGGGTTCCCAATGTATAGTAGGGATAGTGGTTAGGTCGGGTATGGCTGATTAACTTGAGGTATAGTTTAGCTTCTGTTTGCATGCCTATCCTTGTTCTGTGTCCGGCTTGGGTCTAAGCCCAAGTTCCATTCCATGCTAGCTGATGGAGTACCCATGTCCTCGCGTTAGGCCACTGATATACCGAAATAGCGCCAGACTCCATTTGGCTCCGTTTGGCTTGCTGGTCCTAACATTGGGATGCTGGTTACTCTAGGATTGTTCCAAGTCACTCCGTACTCCTGTCCCCTCACTCCTTGGGCTGTATGCTCAATAGTTGTTCCATGGTTTAGTTCCCTTGCTCCTTGGCTCCATGCTTGGGAGTTTAGCACCGTTCCTTTGTATAGTGACCTAAGGACCTAAAACTCGGGTTCCGCACCACTATTCTTTGGACATATGGCATATGGCATATGATACATGGCATATGGAGGGTTTAGGTTTCGCTTTGTGGTTATCCTATGGTAAATCACCATAGGATAAAGGGTAAAAACCACATGTGTTACATTTGGTATCAGAGAATGAATCTCAGCGAGTACTATCTAATGAGATTGGGCAACTAGTCTCGTTGCATACGTAGAGATGAAAACGATGATCCAAGTGGGTACATGTTTGAGTACAAAAGCTTCGCATTCGTTCCTTGGGTATGGAATTTAGTTACCTTTTTGTACCGTATTACATAAGTTTGCTCTTGGGCTCATAGGATGGACTGAGATGTTTCATTAGCACGAGTTTGCGCTTGGGCTCGTGAGTGAGGCACATTAGCAACTCAATGTTACACTTTACGTTGGCAGGATTAATATTAACTTATTAGTGGTTCTATGAGTTGTTCCTTGTACTATGGGTGAAAGTAAACCTTCCCTAGGTTTGCTATAAGTGGCAGATAGGTTGGTCTGTAGTTGTTTAGCATGGCACTAGTGGATTTTTCCTAGGCATGATTATAAGTGGATCAATTAGGACTGTAGGGATTAGTCTTTTGGTTCAAGTAGTCATTGCCATGCTCTCTCATAAACTTTTCTTGGATTAGACTGAAGGTAGTGCGAAAGCAAGCTTGAGGTTTAGTTAAAAGATAAGACTGAAAAGAGAGTAATCAGGGATAAAGGATCAAACATGTAAATCATTTTCTCTTTTTGGAGAGATGATTTACAACAAGGTGTTAACTCTTTGCTCATGTTCACAATATGCAATTAAGAGTCCCTATCTTGATGCATATTGGAAATAATAGTCTTATAAATGGTGAGTTGTAGGATGGATAGTGGTGAAACTCTAAGCCATTTTGTCTAGACTTATTATTGAACACTTAGGTTGCAATACTCAATTCTTTTCCGGAGAACCTTGCTATTGCTCCTTGGGTAGCTTAATGTTGAATTAATTTTGAGTTTGGTCGGAAAAAGAGTGGCATGAGTTTGTTCGTGTTGTGAACAAAAATTAGTGGTATTAGGTGTTGTAAATCTCTATTGGTGGAGTGTGGCATTTATGTTGCATTTTGTCAAATCAAGTTGGCACTTGATACTCACATAAACCTTTGAAGTAATGATATAAGCATTGCTTGTGGTGTTGCTCAATTGATGATCAAGTCATTGTGATACTTATATCATATCCATATGATTGTGAGTAATGTGTTTACAAGGTTACTTAGTTAAATGATAATCAACCCTAAATTGGTTGATAGTGAAGCTAGTCTACTTGCACGTAGTAGCATTAAAATAACTTTGACTAAATTCTCAATGGTGAACTATTATGCTAAGCTTAAGTTTATTCTTTGTTTCCTAGGAGTTTGCCCATTGAGGTGTTGGAAAAGGGTTATAGCATTCCTTTGCTATAGCTTATTGGTTGATCCGTTAGCACTTCGAGTAAATTGTTGGATGGAGAAGATGTGTAGTTGAAGTATTAGCATCGCTAACATTTGTGTTAATGGAAGTGGCATTGTTGTTTCGAATGATAAGGAATTTTCCTTAGATCTTGATTTTTCATGTCATTTTTCATGTTAGTGTTTTAGCTTTACATTGGATCTTTAAGGTGGTAAAAAAAGAGTGTTATTGCAATGTAAATATCCAAAGGTGTGGTTTTTATGATCAAACCTTGGATGTTCATTTTTGCATTTTGCGGATGTCGGTGTTAGATGTCAGAAAAATGGGCAAAGATGTTCAATACATAGACATATTGTTAGTCATGAGAATTTGTGTTTGAGGTGAACCTATGTGAAGTTGTTAGTAGGAGGAAGTTGGTTGAGTCTTAAGAGTTTGCATTCTTGAACTGAGAATCATAGGATGGAAAATTTTCCACAAATTTTCTTAAGCTTTTCCAATAGTTGATCTTTCAATCACTTTGCTAAAAAACCATTCCTTTTTCAAAAGCCAATACAAATTAGTGAAGGGGTTGGAGTTGACTTTAGTTCGCTTAAACCTTAGTAGGTAATTTGTATGATGTAACCCAAAAGGGATGTTAAATCTTTGGGGCTAAAGCAATTAAGTTGGATAGAGTTTGGAGTTGATGTAGAAAAATGGTTGTTGCATTTTTCTAGAAAGGTGACCCTTGTGCCTTTCTTCTGTAGCATTATGCATGGTGATAGGTTGCACTTTGCATTTCGTTAAGACTTTATAAGAGTAGTGAGCTCTCACTAATTTTGACTTGGTCTTGGTATTTTTGTGCTTTAGTTGAGGATAATGATGTTCAACTTAGTTGTTTGAGGTTGAGATGTTGGTATCCATGCTATAGCTTTGTCTATAAGGAAGTTGTGTACCGATATTTGTCCATCTTATGATTTACACTTTAGTTTTTACTAAGTGTTGATCATGTATAGCTAGCCTCTTCAAGGCATGCTCAGAGCTATTGGCTAAACGCATTAGTGAGCTTATTATGGTTGAGCTGGATTCGAGTGGTCATTTAGTTTGTGCTTGTCCATGGGCCAATGTCTCGTATATGGGGTATTACGTTTATAATGGAAAAGTATATAACTTGATAACATGAGTTTAGTGTTTGGGTTTTATGAAAGAAAGTTGAAAAGTGATTATTGGTTGCTCTACAATTAGTGATTGCTCGTAAACTTCGTCAAAGATTATTTAACACTTGCTTCGCTCGATGATGATTTAGCAATGATGGGCTTGCTTTACCAGATGGTGTTGCAAAAGATCGTGTCATTAGACTTATATAGGTTTTCCATGTTGGCATATTGATTTCACCTTTGTCGATATCATTTGGTTATGTTTAATCTATGGTGTTGGATTTTATAGAATCTTAAATGTGGTGATTCACTCTTTGATGATATATTATTTATAATTGAGTTTGTTGAAGGTTTGGTCTCAGATACTAACTAAGGTATCTTCGATTTTGGCTAGCTTGGTTGCTAGAGTGTTTTGAGTGGTGCTCACTCTTGTTTTCTACTAGCTTTGTCCTAGTGTCGGTGGCATTGAAGTAATATCTTATTGTTGATATTAAGATTCAGATGAGATGTCTCTCCTTATGATTTATATTGAGTTTCATTAGTCTTGATGAAGATAGTGTTGATGATTTAGTTATAACTCTGTATTATTAACATTTGTGCATTTGCTAGTTAGCAATTGTATTGAAATTCAAATGAACTGAATGGCAAATTGCATTAGTTGTGTTCTAAATGAGATTTTTTAGTAAGGGTTGAGCTTTATCTTTTCCTTGAAAAGTGATTTAATCATGAACTATATTAGCTTTACAAGAGGAAGAGTTAATGATCGATATTGAAATGTTTGAATCTTTGTTGAATTTGAGTTAGAATATATCGATCATTGATAATTCTTTTTGTGCTTATTATAAAGTGAGTTACATTTTATTATCGATGGATTCATGGAGGATCGGTTTAATGATCACTTGTTGAGCATTGTTTCATTATATTTAGCTTTTGTAATGATGCAAATATGCTCTTCATCAACTTTAGCATTATGAAGTTTAGCTTATGGATGTGTTGAAGAAGATATTAATGGTTGTACTATGATTTCTTCTTTAGCATTGAAGTTAGTTCATGTGAGACTCATGATCATTACTAGGCAAGACTTGGCTATACACTTCTTCGAGCTTTTGGTTTTTTGAATTATTATGCTTATTATTCCATTTGTTAAGAGTTGTTGGGGAAAGCATTTTGGTTTGTTAGCTTCGATGTTGAAGTTGACTTTTGCATTTAGCAATCATTGGTGATGATTGACTATCATTTAGGATAGTTTATTATCCTTATAAAAAGTTTTATTTGATTATTGTTGATCTAGAATGATTTGCTATTCTTTAAAATGATAAATTCTTTCTTCAACGATGATTATGCTTCTCTTCATTGATAGGATGATTGATGATTTTACATGATAGTTAGTTATTCTCTTTAATAGCTTTTGGCTTTTTGCATTACCACATATTCTTTGTGGTTTACTCTAGATTAGTCTCTTGGGTTTGAGATATTAGTAAGACATTGTTGACGTTTGCTTGGGCAACTCTAGTTATTTGGTATTATTTACTAGGATCTATTCAGATTAATTAGTGCGATAGTTAGCATGAACGAGTGTTTGTTGGTCTTGCAATATTCATTCTATTCCATTAATTATTACTACAGTTGGTTCTGATAGATTGGATGTTATTTCCTTTGGGTGATACATTCACGAGCATTTTACTTGCTAGTTGATGATACTTTGTGTTCTTTGAGTTGTCTTTGGTAAGTTGTTTGGCATACTATCTACAAAATTTAGTAGTTATGTGTTATCATTGAGTTTACTTCGATGATACATTTGCTATTGAATTTTGTTGGATAGTGAATCCTATGATAGTGATTTTGGTGGTTTTTATACTCAAATATTAGTTTATCGGATAATAACTTACTTGGAATACTTTTGTGTTCTATACTAAGCTTTAATCACTAATAATTAAATCTCTAAGATATCATTGTCTATGACTTTGATATTGTCCATTTATTGATATTTGAGTTTGGGCCAGTATAAGCAGACTAGCTTTGGCACTTCATGTGTATGGTGAAATCTTTAGTCATGGGGTAGCTACTATTGATTGGTCACATCACACACCCCTCTATCAATGTTCCTTATTCCAATAAAAAGGGCGTGACCGTGTAAATAACTCTACCTGCCTATTTACAATAATCTATTTAAACCTTATCGATGGGTTTGGTTTCTTTGCTCAGGAGGGTTGGGGCCTCTGGCTTCTCTTTCTATATCCTTGTGGGCAGGGGCATATCACACTTTTGTAAGTTAGGTGACACCCAGAGTAACAAAGGTGGCTAACTCCGTTGGTGATTTCCTTGTCGGCGATAGTTGGAAGGTGTCTAAGTTAGTAGTGCATCCATGTTAGACAAAAAAGTTACCTTAACTCATTTAAGTTGATGCATTTCTTATATAGTGTGATCACTATAAAATTTTTCTAGAGTTGTTTCTTTGCTAGTGGTCTAGACTCGAGTAAGCATCGACGAGGACGTTGATCTTCCCTAAGGGGGGGAGAGTGTCACGAATATGACTTCGAGTATTGAAAGTTATTTGTCAACCAATCCTTACGAACACTCTTTCCTTACTGCCACGACGGCATAAGGTCGGTATTGCTGGACCCTTTATCAATCCCTCTTGTGATAGTGGAGTTAACTGGGCATTTCAAGTGTACTTAGACCAGACAAGCATAAAGACGAAATTTCTACGTGTTATTAGCTAATCATACTTAGCCTGGTAAGGAGTTCCCATCTCAATATGTCTTGCACTGGCTAGTGACAAGAACCCTTGTGTATTAAGACTAGTCCCTCAATATTGCTAGATGATAGTTTTGTGTTTGCCAAACACCCTCGCTATGATCCCCTTTGTGTTAGTCTCATTTCAGTCCCAAATGTTATTTATGGAAAGTGTCTAGATTTGCTCATTTGGCATATCTACGGAATATAGAGATTGTCCTGAACACAATGGTGTTCGTCCCGTGTCCAAATTTGCAATCTAAGGACATTCTATATTTAATAAGTTTCAAACTTGTCCCAAAGACTAATGCTTGGTACTAAAGGAGGCTTAGGGTGAAAGCCCAAAACATATGTTCCTAAGGGGGGGGGGAGGGGTTCCAAATGTATAGTAGGGATAGTGGGTAGGTTAGGTATGGCCAACCAACATGAGGCATAGTCTAGCTCATGCTTGCATGCCTATCCTTGTTCTGCATCCGGCTTGGGTCTAAGCCCATAAGCCCAAGTTCCACACCATGCTAGCTAGTGGAGTACCCATGTGATTGTGCTAGGCCACCAGTATGCTGAAATAGCACTAAATCCTGTTTGACTTCATTTTGCATATTGGTCCTGGCATTGGGATGTTGGATGTTCTAGGACAATTCCAAGTCATTTCGTACTCCTATCCCTTCACTCCTTGGGCTGTATGCTCAAGAGTTGCTCCATGGTCCGGTTCCTTTGCTCTTTGGCCCCATGCTTGGGAGTTTAGCATTGTTCCTTCATTCAGTGGCCCAAGGCTCTGAAACTCAAATTCTGCATCACTGTGTAAGCAACCAAAGGGAACGACTCGAGAGACGATCCGTTAGGGTTCAAATATAGAGGGAAAGGGCCCATGAATAAGAGTGCACCCCCTTTTCCAATTGGTTAAGGGTCTTGGGATATTTGGAGTTAAGCGTCTTTGGGTTTGAATAGTACTGGGCTGGGTGACCTCCCGGGAAGTCCAAACTCAGGAGCTTACACACTGTCCTCTAAATATGTGGTGAAGGGTCTTGGGATATTTGGAGTTAAGCGTCTTTGGGTTTGAATAGTACTGGGCTGGGTGACCTCCCGGGAAGTCCAAACTCAGGAGCTTACACACTGTCCTCTAAATATGTGGTGACACATGGCATATGGAGGGTTTAGGTTCCGCTTCATGGTTATCCACAATGAGGAGGACTCTAGTATTTGGAAGTTTGAAGAAACTTCCAAATAGGAGTCCAATAGTAAGATTTAATCATCCAAGGCTCAATTGGACATTCTAAAAGGACAATTGACATAGACCAATCCCTACTAAAGACTCTTATACACAAGCTAAAGCATGATGAAAAGCGGAAGAAAAAACAAAAGATTGCAGATATTGGTAGTGTAGAAGGTGTGGACCCTTTAGTAAGAACTGAGGCGGAACCGAACAAGGTTGAACAAACTAAAGTGGAATTAGTCTCTCAAACAGTTCCCAAGTACAAACCAAAGCCCTCACTACCCTTCAAGGGAGTGAATGACTATAAGATGGTGGAGGATTGGTTTTATAATATAGAAGATTACTTCCAAGCGTTGTAGTTATTGAGCTCAGAAAAAGTCCCACATGCAAAACCATACTTGGCAAATATTGCTAAATCTTAGTGGAGAATAACAAAAGCTAACAAAAGATAAGTGGCCACTTGGGAAATGATGAAGATGAGGATCCGTGCAACTTATGTTCCTCCAAATGCTACATTGCACCTAAGGGACAAGGTAAGTAGGCTGAAGTAGATAGGAACCATTCAAGAGTATATGAATGCATTTATAGCAAATAAGATACTTGTCACAGACATAGGTGATATGGATGTATTCCATGCCTTCATATCAAGTTTGCAGACCTAAGCTCAAGACGAGGTGATGTGTTAAAACCTAACCAACTACAAAGAAGCATTGGATGTAGTTATTAAGGTGCATTTCAATGATATCTACAAAAGGGGAACACAACGGGGTCAGGATCCACATTTAGCAAAAAGACCAAACCAAGAGGGACACACGGCAAAAGGAAATTCAAGAAGAGTTTTTCTAAAAATGAGTCTTTAAGGTTTTGGAAAGGCAGATCCAGTGGCCAATGAGCAAGTATATGGGGGAGTCAAGCGAAAAAGGATAAATCCACGGATAAGAAGGTTAAGTTAGCTAGTAGTGTGGGAAACAACATATGCTTCAACTATACTTGCATTCGAACGGGTACAATTAATAAAAAATGCCATTTAAAACGTGCGTATAATACGGTGTTTAAACACCAAGAATATTTTTAAAAAACCCTAAAGAATATACTTTCTTTTAGTTAGGATTAGGGTTCATGTAAAGTCAGGGTTTGCGGGATCCGGAAGCATTGAGGTAAGTCCGGGATGGGGGAGGAAGGCAGCCATGCTGGAGCTGGGCTCATGTTCTGAAATTGAGGCTGACATCCGAGACAAGCCATAGCGTGAGTCCATGGAAGTGTAAGTATTGCTCGAATACTTACACCAGCGCAGCTGAACAAGTTCGCACTCACCTTGGGGGTGTGAAAGGAAGGAATGTAGAGATTTGTACAGGACAGGTGCCACTAGAGGTGGTCAACAAGGCTTGGGCATCTTTTAATCGTGTGGAGCTCACAAAGAGCTCCATGATTGCAACAAGTCCCCAAGAGAGACTTGCCTTAACTCACGAGACTGAGGTCGGTGAGGTGAGCAGTGGTGCCAGCTGTGGGGCAAGTGGTGGGGCTACCGGAGGGCTAGGCAAGGTGAGCAACAGCAGCATTCCACTTTCCGGGAGCTGTAGTCTTAAATGAAGTGCTGCACCGGTGCTGGATGGTGACATTCGAAAGATGATGAAGTCTGCAAAGGTTTAATGTCTGGATGATGCCATGGCCGAGTTCTTCTATATTGAAAATATCGCTTTCAACACCATTTGGAGGTCAAATCTAAGGAAGTTGCTTCAAGCTACTATTGACTTTGGTCTTGGAGCTCTTGCATAGATGATGGGATATGAGAAGCTGTGGAGTACACAGCTGAAGAAGCTTTATGATAGTGTCAATGCTCGACTTGATCCAATCCGTGAGGGGTGGAGAAGATATGGAGTTAGCATCGTCACCGATGGTTGGTCTGACAACCGTAGCCGATCCTTGATCAACTTCATGGCTTCCAACGTCCAGGGTTCGGTTTTCTTGAAGTCTGTAGATTCCAAGGGCAAGACAAAGACAGGAGAGTGGATTTGGGTTGAGCTGAAGAAAGTGATTCAAGAAGTTGGTGAAGAAAATGTTGTTCAAGTGATCACCAACAATGCATCAAACTGTGTGCAGATGGGAGAACTCATGACAGCTGAGTATCCTCACATTCTCCACAGCCGGTGTGTGTGCCATGTCTTGGACCTTCTCTTCAAAGACATCGGGAGCTTGTCATGGGTAAAACCACTGGTGAAAGGCTGCAACGAGGTGGTAACTTTTATCACCAAAAAACCTCGTGTTCTAGCTTTGTTTCGGAAGCTGAGCAATCAAGATCTCATCAAGCAGGCAAGCACAAGGTTTGCTTACATGTTTCTAGTGATGTCTCAGCTCCTGAATCTGACAACCTTGGAGGCATTGAAGGAGATGGTTGTGAGCTCCGAGTGGCGGCAATTGGACGTCACAAAGACCGCCAAAGCCCAGCGCATTTGAACTTGGATCTTAGAAGAGACTCCGAAATCTTTTTAGACTAGGTGCCAGCACTTGTTGGTGCTGCTTGGACTGCTCCTCAAGGTCTTGAAGCTTGCAGACCGGGAGGGGGCAACTTCCGGTCTCATTTTCGAGGCTATGGACCAGATGAATGAGAAGCTTTCAGAGGCTGTTGAGACTGGGATTTTAGCCGAGGAAGAGGTCAAGGAGATCAACAGGTTCATGATGGAGGATCATGGCGAGGGAGGTTGGAAAGCAGCTCGTTGGTTCCAGATGCATTCGATCTTGCATGGAGCTGCTTTTGTTCTGAACCCAACTTTTCTTCATCTCCCTCTCGACCAGGAGGCTCAGAAAGATTTTGTGGAGTACCTAGAGTTGTATTGCAAAGGAGATCGAGGACTTCAACACAAGCTGCTACACGAGTTTCAGAGTTTTTGTCAACAACTTGGCCGTTTGTTCTCTTCGAAGGCAGCAAAGCAAGTGCATATAAATTGTTTGTTTGTCAACTTTTTAGACTGATTCTCTTGTATAGATGGAGAACCGGAAACACCCGGTGAGTTGGTGGAGCAACTTTGGTGCAGGCACACCAGAACTTCAAAGGCTTGCCTTACAGATCTTGAGTCAGCCAGTTTGTGCTTCACCATGCGAGTGAAACTGGAGCTCATGGAGCATGATCCAGACGAAGAGGACGTCTCGACTGCTCTCCAAAAACTCAGAGAAGCTAGTTTTTGTGCATACAAATATGTGTGTCATATAGAAGATCAAGTCCGGGAGTTTGAGGCTTATTGAGCATGATCTTGATAACCTTGAGCTTGAGCCTCAGTGGCAAAGGATCCTTGCACTTCAGGAGGTTGTTGAAGAACCTCTTCAACAACCTGATAACGACGGCACTAGTGGTGATGATGTTCTAGATTCGGAGGATAAAGATTAGATTAAACCTATATTATATTATGTTAAACTTTGTTTGGTAACAGTTAATTATTTTTTAATTATATTAAAACTGAAAACCATTATACCCATTCGAAAAAAAGCTAAATGGGTATTAAACGTTCGATACCATTTCGAATCTGGTTGCGTTCGAATGTTTGGGATGCAAGTATGGCTTCAACTGTGGTGAAGAAGGACACTTTTCAAGAAAATGTCCCTACCTGAAGAAGGCCAAAGTCAATATAACCATTAAGTCAGATGAAAACCAAACTAAAGTATGTGATTCAGTCCCTAGCTCAAAGTTACTCATTACATAAGCAACTTTGGTAAAGAGTTGTTTGCGGCATTTACTAACCCTCCAAAAGAAGCTTGGAGGTAGCTTTGTTAAGATTCTTATTGACACGGGTGCTTTAGATAATTTTATGGTTGCAAATATAGTCTAACAAGCCGGACTAACGGTGCAATAATTAGGCGAACTAAGGACTATAGAGTTTGTTCAAGGTAGCCAAAGTACTGATGAAGTACTTTGACAAACAAGAGTTGAAATAGGGACAGACATAGATTTCACTATTTTGGACATGGCGGGATTTGACGTGATCTTCAAGATGGATTAGTTCAATCAGTTTGTGGCAGCCATGCATGGACAAGGTAGGAACCTTGTAGTACTAGCAAATGCCTGGGGAGAATAATCTAGGGTGGAGGCCCAAGATCTAAAGGTAAGGCAATGCAAAGCCAAAGACTCCTACTTCAACCTGGTGTCCATGAAAGGACAACTCACTAAAGGAACCAATATAACATTTTTATGCTTACTCTCGATGAGGAGTGACAAAAAGATAGGAATAGAAGAAGTACCTTTAGTGATCTAGTGGGTGTTGGACCAATTCCAAGATACCATGTTGGAGGAGCTACCGGCAAGGTTACCCCGCACAACCAATAAAACATAAAATTGAGCTGGTTGAGGGTGCTAAGGCAGTGGTTCATCCCCCCTATCGGTTGAACAAAAGGGAACTCGAAGAGCTCAAGTGCCAACTGGAGGAGTTGGTGGAAAAAGGTATATTAGGTTGAGAAAATCACCATATGGTGCATTAATGTTATTTGTGAAAAAGAAAGATGGATCTATGCACATATGCATAGACTATTAGTTGCTCAACAAGTATACAAAAAAAAACAAATACCCTTTACTAAGGATTGAGGACTTGTTCGATAGGTTGGGAAATGCAAAATACTTCTCGAGGATTGACCTAAAGTCAAGATACTACTAAATCAAGGTAGCAAAGGAAGATGTCGAGAAGACAACTTGTCAAACAAGGTATGGAAGTTTTGAGTTTTTAGTGATGCCCTTTGGGCTGTGCAATGTACTAGCAACATTTTCAGTGCTGATGAACCACATTTTTGTACCCTACTTGGATCATTTCGTGGTCGTCTACATTAACGACATCTTGATCTATAGCAAAACACTAAAGGAGCATGACAAAGGTGTTTGAGAAACTAAGGAAACACTAATTGTATGCTAAAGAGAGCAAATATAACTTTGCTCAACAAGAGGTAAAATTTCTCAAACATGTGGTGGGCAAAGACAAGCTCAAGGTGGATTCTAAAAAGATCCAAGCAATCTAGGAATAGGAATGACTATCGAATGTACACAAGTGAAGGGTATTCTTGGGGCTATGCAACTACTACTGAAAGTTTATCAAACACTATTTGAGAGTAACTTTGTCTTTAATGGATCAAACGGGAAAAAAGAAGATAGTATGGACTGCAGAATGCAAAGCGACATTTGTCCACCTCAAGGGGAAGTTGAGGAAGGCTCCTATGTTGGCATTACGAGACTTTGGTAATGATTTTAAGGTAGAAACAGATGTTTCAGACTTTGCGTTAGTCACAATTTTGAAGTAAAACAATCATCCAATAACGTTCTTCTTGAAGAAGTTAGACAAGGCTTAGCGAAAGTGGCCTGCCTAAGAGAAGGAATTGTTTGCGGTGGTCAAGGTGCTCAAAGAGTGGCGATACTACCTTGGGAGACACTTCAAAGTTTACACGGATAATGTGGCAACAAAATACTTCTTGTCACAGCCTGACTTGAGAGGGAAACAAGATCAGTGGGCTAATGCTTTTGCCAAGTTTGATTGCAAGATTCTGTATAAACTTGGGAAGAGCAACATCGTGGCAGATGTTCTAAGTCAAAAAATGAGCTTGAAGTTGGCAATATCCAAAACGATGTAGCGCATGTGATCATGGGATGAGATTTGGATATACTGTCACTATGGGTCCTTAGAACATTAGGGGATAAATGGGGATAAAATAGCCACTAAAGGGCTCTCTCATCAAGCAATTACCCTTTTTCCAATTGAATTAAGAGGAGAGAGATAAAGTGTGCTATATATGGTATCAGAGCAAATAACACAGATTCGATTCCCATTAATTAGTGGCTATTTAAAAATATAATATACAGTTTAATATGTTTATACGGTTACATCCATACATATTGTATGGTTTAATACCGTTTAATGTTAATATACGGTTTAATATGTATTATACGGTTACATCCACCCATACTCTAATTAAATAGCCACTAATTAATGGGAATCGAATCTGTGTTATTTGCTCTGATACCATATATAGCACACTTTATCTCTCTCCTCTTAATTCAATTGGAAAAAGGGTAATTGCTTGATGAGAGAGCCCTTTAGTGGCTATTTTATGGATGTATGGATGTATGGTTTAATACCGTTTTATATGTTTAATATGTATATACGGTTTAAATATGTAGTACGGATGGATGACTAGTTGCCTTACATGGAATAATTGGTCTATACAATTGAAGAATTGGTAGATTCAGTATGGAAATGGAGGTGTTGGTTTCCCTTGGCTCAATAGGAGTTGCTAGTTACTAGTTAATTAACACATTGACATCTCTAAAAGGGGGGTGAGTGTAGTGCATGTGATCATGGGATGAGATTTAAATATATTGTTACCATGGATCCTTGGAACCTTGGGAGATAAATAGGGATAAAATAGCCACTAAGGGCTCTCTCATTAAGCAATTGCCTCTTTTCCAGTTGGCTTAAGGGGAGAGAGATAAAGTGTGCTACAGATAACAACCTTTTGGGATGATGTGTGAACAGCATATGTGAACAATAGTTTAGCACAAGAAGTGTTGCTAAGGAACCAAGAGGCACGGGAAGCTCACCAAATATGTGAGCTGCCAACGGAAGAGAAAATAGGTTATACGGAACGCAATAAACTCATCTATTATAAACAAACGAGGATGTATGTTCTAAAAGGGGAACTAAGGAAAGTAGCCTTAGAATAATGTCATGATGGACCTCTTATAGGACATGGTGGAATGCCTAAGACAATAGCTTACTCAAGAGGAAATATCACTAGTTAGATATGGCTAAAGACGTCAAAGACTATGTAAAGACATGTCTAATATGTCAGCAGGTCAAAGCCGTGACTAAAGCTAGTGGGGGCTTGTTACAAAGCATTCCAATTCCAGATTGTCCGTAGAAATGTTTTACAATGCACTTCATCATAGGACTCCCCCGAAACGAGGGGTTTAATGCAATATTCGTGGTGGTAGACCAGTTTTTGAAGATGGCACATTTCATACCCACCATAATAGAAGTGGATATGAAAGGTGTGGCAAAACTATTCTTCAAATAAGTGGTTCAAGTGTGGGGAAGGCCAAAAAAGATTATCTCAGTCGAGATAAAATCTTCATCAGTAGGTTCTAGAAAACTCTTCTGGAACAATATCGCACTAAGTTGAAATTCAACATAACTTATCACCCATAAATAGATATTAGGTATTAAGTCAAGTTTGATGGCAATAACACTTCTTGATAAATAAACAAATGGAAAGGGTAGCTGGAGGATTATTTACAATACTATGTTTCTAGAGACCAAACCGATTGGGTAAGTCATTTAGGATTTATGAAAATGTGTTATAACAACTCACTATATTCAAGTATTGAGGTGAGTCTATGGGAAATCATTAATGGGCAAGCTATTGAAGGTCTTGTGGAACTCGAAATAACTGAGTATTATGAAAAGTTACCTGCAGTGGAGGCATTCATGGCAGAAAGGCTTAACATTTGGAATCTAGTGAGGGATTCCTTGGAACGGGCTCAACAAAGGCAAATTAAATATGCAAACCAAAAGCATTGAAATGTAAAGTTCTAACCTGGGGAGAAGGTGTAGATGAACACCAAGAACCTAAGACTACCAATTAGAATTAGGCGGAAGTTGACCCAAAGGTAAAAATACATGTATTTCTAGAAATGAATTGATCTTGAGTTCTTTAAGTAGGTTCGTGAGCTTTACAAAATTGAGGCACGAATTGATAAAGTGGCTTACCGCCTTTGACTTCCTTAAGAGATAGGGAAGGTGCACCCTGTGTTCTATATAAACTTATTTAAATTATATTTTGAGGATTTTCTTCACAAGGACCAAGTAAAACTTTTACCTAAGGTTATCCAAGGGGAAGAGGAATATGAAGTCAATGCCATTCTCAATGTGTGCAAGAGCAAGTAACAAAAACACAAAGTGAAAGAGTTCCATATGAAGTCTTCTTATGAAACAAAGTAAAGAGCTTTTATAGTTGGTGTCCAAGAGGCTCTTGGTTGTGGTTTACAACACCTAGCAATCAAGACAAACTCCAACTTTGCATGCCAACACATATATAGTGGATTCTAGCTCAAAATTTCATGACATCTTCCATTACATAAGGAGCTTTAACACATACTAATATAGCTCAGTTCTTTGACACTTCAGTACATCTCCAGAGAGCAAAATGTGGCTGCTAATGCCTTGGCAAAGTAGAGTCTTACTACCTTCTTCATACAAGAGATACTTGATGAGAGCAAGCTTTCACCATTTGATTGTGAGGCTCTTATCAATTTGGTGGAGATCAACATGGTTGCTTTTGTGGCTGACACCAGCCTCATTGAGCTCAACCTGGCCACTCCTGGATCCTCACCATAATTCATCTTTATTCGAGATGAAGTCACTCAAGTGGAATATAAGCAATTGTGCCACCTTTCTTTGACTACAACAATGTCTTTGCATAGCATTATACAAATCTGTGAGGAGTCTCTCCAAAGGTGGCTGTGCATCATATTCTCTTCCATGAGGATGCTTGAGCATTGCAGCAAGCTCCATGATGTCTCAGTCCCATGCTGGTTTCGGTTGTCAAAGCTGAAATCATGAATTTATCAATGTCAAGTTCATCTTTTCAATTGAGAAATAGAGTGGATTAGCTCAATTGTTCTAGTGAGGAAGGCCAATGGCAACATCCAAGTCTATATGGATTTCAGAGACCTCAACAAAGCTATGTTGCATGACTACTTCTCGACACCATTCATTGACGACATTCTCAATGCCATAGCTAGTCATGAGATCTACTCCTTTATAAAAGGTTTTAGTGGCTACAGTCAGGTGCAAATCTTTGAGCTGGACAAAGTGAAGATATCCTTCCACACACCTTGGGGCATCCACACATATAGAGTCCTTCCTTTTGGCCTTGTGAATGCATCAGCGACATTCTAGTAGATCATGAAGTTTGCCTTTCATGACTTGATGCTCCACTCTTTGCAGATCTACATGGATGACTTATGTAGTTTTAGCACTAGAGGCACACATGTTGAGGATCTGCAAGCCATCTTCTTTCAACTCACTCTAATTGGCCTATGTCACTAATGGATATTTTGCCACATGGTCAATTGTGCGGCAAGCTCTTCTAAGAATCTGAAAGCATGACATTAGCAAAAATACTAGACTTCCCAACAAGGACTCAATGAACCCCCTCAATCAGATGCACACATGATTCCCAATCACAATCCCCTCACTAAAAAACCCTATTCATTGGAACTTTTCCCCTCACAAGTTTCCCCTCAAGGATTCAAGAAACCCTGTTCACTGGAATTTTTTCTAACTAAGAAAAGATGGCACCCTGGCACTGGCACTGACTAACATCAGCAAAAATATTTCATAAACCATATCTACCAACCCACCCCTAGCACAGCCACAAGCCTTCCCAATATTATTGTTTATACCCCCATTTTTTGCCGCCGTGAGCTGCTATTTAAATAAAGTTAATTGTTACTTTTTACCTTTTGGGAAAGGTATATGCCTGGATAATCTTCCTCTTCTAGGGTTTATGGCCATGGCGGGATCTCAGCAGAATGCTGGCGCCGGGGGAGGATCGTCGTCGCTCATGGATCTCATCTCGGCGGATCCAGTCGCGCCATCCCCTGCTCCCTCCTCGGCGTCGTCGGGCTCGGGTGGAGGCTTCACTGCCGGGCGCAGATCTTTCAAAAAGTCGAGCTTGCCCAATTTATTGCAGCTGCCCGGCGATGGCTTGCTATCGCCTAGCAAGATTTTGCCGTCTCCAGTCAAGACAATCGCTCCCAAGCAGAAGAAGGTAAGATCTGCCTCATTGCTGCGAGATTTGAGATTTTTGAGGATTTCCTCCGTGTTGTTTTGCAGCCGTTGTCATATTCCCAGCTCGCCAGGTCTCTGCACGAGCTCGCAGCGACGTCGGATCAGGTATCGCTCAAATTTTTTCTCTTCTCTAGCGACTTACTCTCTCCTTGGCCAAATAGAAAGCACCTCAAAGGCAGCTCGTCAATCACGTCTTTCCCAAGCTCGCTGTGTATAGCTCAGTGGATCCGTCACTAGCGCCATCTCTGATCATGGTATGTCTAGAAATTTGTCTAGAAATTCCAACTTGTGTCTTGCTTGGTTGTAGCTCCACCAACAAGCTGATGATCGGCAAGTTTTGAGATATGTCTACTACTTCCTCTCACGAATACTTGGGGAAGCTGATTCGCACGGTGTTGTTCCTGGAGGCGGCATTCCAACTCCCAATTGGGATGCTCTAGCGGACATGAGTGTTGCGGGAGGTGTGACAAGAGCCGATGTAGTTCCTCGTATTATTGAACTTCTGGCTGCCGAGGCGTCCACCCCTGATCCTGCCGGTACGTGTTGCTAACTCTTGCTCTCTTTCTTCTGTGTTGCTTCTACTCCTTCAATGCTCTAATGTGCCACAGCACAGTTCACCCCCGGCGGATTGCTGCATTGAAGGCCTTGACTTGCGCTTCAACTAATGAGGATGTCGTGACAAAGTTGTACGAGATTGTTTTTGGCATTTTGGACAAGGTAATGAGCGACCATTGTGCAGTTTTAATCGAACGGTTTTGTTTTCAGGTTGCAGATGCAGGGAAAATACGAAAGAAAAGGGGAATGTTTGGTCGACAAACTTTGGATAGAGAGGTGAGTAGCTTCACTGTTAGTGTCCAGTTTATACAACGATGCCTGTCTCAGTCTGCTTTACGAAGCAACTTACAATATGCCGCGCTGAGTGCTTTGCAAAAGCTTCCAATAGACCAAGGGAATCCCGCTTTCTTGCACCGTGCCGTACAAGGGTAAACATTCAGACGTTCTCAAAGGCAACGCTTAAGCCATGATTTGTTGCAGGATAGCGTGTGCCGATCCCGTGGGAGTGAGACATGCCTTGGCAATGGTCTCAGAAATGGCGCCGAGGGATCCTTACGGAGTCGCAATGGCTGTCGGTAAGATCCCGGGTTCATGATGTTAGAAGTTAACAATTTTAATTTTCTCTCTTGTAGCAAAGCTATCACTTGCAGGAGGTGAGTCTATATGGAGTGAAGTTGAAATTTTGCTCAACCAGTCGTTTTTTTCTTGTTTTTTTCTTTATAGGATCATTACAGGAGGTTTTGCAAATTCATGATGTTATGGCCCGTGTATACCTCGCTCGACTTTGCTACGTACTTTCGAGAGCTCGCGTATTAGATGGTTTGGGTTTCCTTTTATTATCTTTGTTTTCCGAACTCCCATTGTGTTCTTTTCTACAGAAGTACCGGATCTCAGATCTCAGTTCACTACTATATTATACCAGCTTCTTCTGGATCCTAGTGAAAGAGTTTGCTTTGAAGCAATCAGCTGCATTTTGGGGAAATTTAGTAACACTGAAAGGCAAGACTTGAAGTCTCTTTTGATGTTAGCTAGACATTCTATTGATTCTTGCTACAGTTCTGCAGAACGTGCAAATGGATGGACAGTTTTGGCATCTGCAATTTTGAGATTTCCGGATACTTCTTTCAATCCACTGAAAGACAATTCTCCTATTAAGGATGGAGGTTCTCAGGATGGACAACCTGCAAAGCTACCTAGAGATCGAACCATGCCAAGACCTCGAAGACCTCAAGCACTCATCAAGCTGGTTATGAGAAGGTAACGTTTTTGTTGTCTGCAAGTGAAACCAGATGACGTTTGATGCAGGCTGGAATCTGCCCTTCGGAGCCATTCAAGACCCGTACTTCATGCTGCTGCCAGGATTATCATGGAAATAGGAAGAAGTCGAGCGGCAGCCTTTACGCACGGTGTATCCGTAAACGAAGACAGTTACCCCGAGAGCTTCATTGAGAATGGTTTAACTGAAGATGTGGGAGATGCTGAAGGTAATCACCTGAGTATGAGTATGGATGACAACTCAAGACCCTTGCAGGTGGTCGGTCGAAAGTTTCATCTCTTTCTTCTGCAAGAGAAACTATATCCAGCATGTTGTCCTCGTTGATGGAGGCTGTACGCACCACTGTCGCATGTGAATGCGTCTATGTGCGTGCAGCTGCCATCAAAGCCATGATCTGGATGCAAAGACCTGACGAATCCGTCGAGGAATTAAAGTCTATAATAGCGGGCGAGCTCTCTGATCCGTCATGGCCTGCATCGCTTTTGAGTGATATACTACTCACATTGCATGCTCGTTTCAAGGTTATCCAAAGACTTTCGGATTTTGCATTTTACTGACCGGTTGTTTCCAGGCCACACCTGACATGGCAGTCATCTTACTGGACATTTCACGGCTGTTCGCAACCAAAGTACCTGGTAAAATTGATGCGGACGTCTTGCAGCTTCTTTGGAAGGTTAGCACTGAGTTTTGTGCATTGTCTATATTCCTTCGTTACTTTTGTAGACATGTCTGGTTGGTTGTGGCCCAACTGGAAAGCACACCGCTTTGGAGGCTGTCACTATTGTACTGGACCTTCCACCGCCCGCACCAGTGGTGATGAAGTCCTCTTCCTTGCTGGACAGAATATCTGCATTTGATCCAAAGGCTGCAACAGCACTTCTGCGACTTGTTCAGGCTGCGGTATGGAAAATCCTTTTTGACTCTAGTTGACACTGCGTCACTCAGGTGTGGTTTCTGGGTGAGAATGCCAACTACGCTGCAGCAGAGTACGCATGGGAATCTAAAACACCTCCAGGAACAGCGTTGATGATGCTGGATGGAGACAAAATGGTGGCTGCTGCAAGCTCCAGAAATCCTACGCTTGCCGGGGCTTTGACCCGCCTCCAAAGATGTGCCTCAAGTGGCAGCTGGGAGGTACACGTTCTTAGTTTCTTTTCTTCCTTATTACTAACGTTTGATCGACATCGTTCTTGACCAGGTGAGAATCGTTGCCGCGCAAGCATTGATCACGATCGCTATAAGGTCGGGTGAGCCTTACAGGCTACAAATCTACGAGTTTCTGGATGCACTTGCTAAAGGACATGCATTGGACAAATTTTCCGACTTGCACGTGAGCAACGGTGAAGACCAAGGCGCTAGTGGCACAGGTCTCAGCTCAATACTCGCTCCAATGCTTCGGGTGCTAGATGAAATGTACAAGGCTCAGGATCAGCTTATCAAGTATGTATCTGCTTTCGTTTGGTGTTTACGCAACTCATAGGTGCTGTTTCAGGGATATGCGACAACATGACAATGCAAAGCAAGAATGGAGCGATGATGAGCTACGGGTACTTTATGAAACTCACGAGAGGTTACTAGATCTAGTATCTCTTTTTTGTTTTGTTCCTCGATCAAAATACTTGCCTCTTGGCCCCACAAGGTATGTTTCAGTTATCTGTATCTCTGGGGACTAACGCTTTCGTGGCAAGCAGCGCGAATTTGATAGATATTTATTGCAAAAGGCATCACATCGATGTTGCTACTGGGTATAATGATCCAGCTGTAGCGACAGGCATTGCGGACTTGCTTCCCTACGCTGGAGCGCAACCCGAGTATCCTCCAGTTCAAATAGAAGAAGACAAACCAAATGTTTCGGATACTTTATGGACTCCGAGTCCTCGGGCGGCAGATCTGGTTAACGAAGAAGTCCAGTTTTCGTCTTGTATGGTTCTGACCGCGTTTATGTTTTCAGGTAAACGACTTTCTTGGTGGAAAGGGTACAGATGCTCCCGAAGTGGAGGAGAATCCGACTGCTCGACAGTCCATCAGCTACGACGACATGTGGGCGAAAACGCTGCTGGAGGCATCGGACGATGAGGTTTGCCATTTGCAGTTTTATGTGTGGCAGTCACTAACTAAATACGTGCCCCCAGACTGTAGATGATCGTTCCTCTGGGTCTTCCTCCCCAGAGTCAACAGCATCTTTCGAAACATCTGCGTCGTCACGCTATGGCAGTACCAGATATCCCTCTCTGTTCAACAATCCCACAGCACCTGGGTTCGGCCAACAACAAAGATGGGTATGACTTTGTATTTTGAGTTTCACCTTGAAAATTTGGGTTCGGACGCAGGAGGAGCCAAGGCCTGAACCTTCTACACTATCTTCACTCAACGAAGACGAACCTTCAAGAAGCGAGGTTTGTGAACTCTTAATCTGTACTTACTGACGTTGCCGCGAAATCTACAGGAGGAATCTTGGCAATCTAGATTTGGAAGGCAGGACAGTTTTTCGTCGGAGAATCCCAGCCACGCATCCCTTCAAGACGGGACTCAGTCCGGCAGAGCCTTATACGACTTCACCGCGGGTGGTGACGAGGAGGTACGTCAGCAAGGTACACCTTTGAACAAAAGTGCTAATCAAGTCTACTGCCGTGCAGTTAAGTATAGTCTCTGGCGAGGACCTGGAAATCGAATACGAAGTGGACGGCTGGTATCACGTAAGTTTGTTCAAACCTTATCAGCCCACAGCTAACGCGCATATACAGGTACGAAAGAAGAAGCCTGGGCGAGATGGCAAAATCAGTGGACTGGTCCCAGTACTCTACATTGGATCGTGATGAGGTGTATGACAGTTTTCCCCATTTGCTTGTAGTTTCTATCGGGAATTTTGCTATCCCGTCCAGGGTCATTTCGTCTTGTCAGTTTTCACAAATACTTATCCGGAATTGCGTTATCACCCATGATACTGAGCATTGCTATCTATCTCTCTGCAGCTAAAGGCTTGTATCTTGAGTTGCTCCTCCCACATTCCTTTGCTTCCATAGAGCTTTGCCATCAACAAACAAGCTGCATCGTCCCTCCCGTCCAGCCTCACCAACTTCTCAAAAGCCATCCTTCCTTGTTCTACGTCTCTCCACTTCCAACAGGCGCTTAGAACAGTCGTCCAAGTGACAACAGTGGGTTTGAAAGGCATCGCAGCGACCACATCCACGGCCTCCTTGATCCTGTTAGCGCGACCAAGCATATCAACCAGGCAGTGGTAGTGCTCCAAGCTTGGACTCACTCCAAAGGTGGACACCATGAGCTCGAAGTACCGGCGGCCAGTGTCGACCAGGCCAGCGTGACTGCAAGCAGTGAGAAGGCACACAAAGGTGACGCTGCTCACCGGGACTGTCTCCTCCAGCATCTGATGAAAGAGTTCCACGGTCCGGCGGAAAGCTCCCACTCGACTGTGCCCTGCCAAGAGCGCGTTCCAAGTCACGGAGTTTCTGGATGGAACCAGGCCACCAAAGACAAGCTCGCAGTCGCCAATGCTACCGCATTTGCCATAGCTATCGACGAGCGAAGTTTGTACGATCTCGTCCTCCATTCCACTCCGGCTTACGTGAGCGTGGATCGCCTTGACAGTCTCCAAGCCGGCGGCACCATCGCAACCAGCCTTGAGAGCAGCAGCAAACGTCAAAGCATTCGGGGCCGGACACTCTCCTTCGAGACCCATACGGCCGAGCAGCTCCAGCGCCGAGCTCGCGTCTCCATTGTCGGCATAGCCCAGTATGATCGAGTTCCAAGTAACCACGTTCCTGGAGCGGCTGGAAGTCTCCTCAAACACTCGCCGAGCATCGCCCATGCTTCCACACTTGGCGTACATGTCAACGAGCGCGCTGACCACGAAGACGTCTGCCTCGCAGCGACAGGAAACTATCTGGGAATGAAGAACACGTCCTCGCTCGAGTGTAGCAGCTCTAGTTCTTTGCTGCTTCTTCTTCGCGTCGCGAGGCTCGAGATCTTCGTTGGCGGCCATGATCGAGCAAGCCTTGAGCGCCGCCACGAAGGTTGGCGCATTGGGCTTGCAAGGAACCTCCATTCGCGACTGGAGCTCGAGTGCCATCGCGGGTTCCTCGTTCTCGGCACAGCCAAGGATCAAAGCATTCCAGGAGACAACGTCGTGACACACAGCCTTGTCAAACGCCGCGCGAGCGTCCAGCAGGCTCCCACACTTGGCATAGCTGGTCACCAGAGCGTTGGCAAGGAACATGTCCGTGTGGGAGCACGCGCGAGCCTGCGAGTGAATCGCCATGCTCGATTCCAGCGCTTTCGTCTTGGCTAGCTTTCCATCGGCAAGGAGCTCGCCCTCCTCGGCGGCTGCGAGCCCAGCGCAAGCCTTGATCGCGATGAGGAAAGTCCTGGCGTCCGGCGAGATGGCGACGGAGCGTTGCGTCATTCGAGCAAACAAGTCCAATGCCAGGCGTGGCTCGCCGCTGTCTACGTAGCCGAGCATGAGCGAGTTCCACGACACCACGTCTCGATGACCCGCCATGGCCTCGAAGATCCTGGTCGCGCTCGCCAAGCTCCCACACTTGGCGTACACTGCCAGCAGCGAGTTTTGGACGAAGAGATTGGAGGCGTGGCCGCTGGCAACTGCGTTGTGGTGAATGGCATTGCCAGTTTCCAGGATCCTGTAGCGATCACAGTCATTAATTCCAGCACCATCTTCTTCCTCTCTCGTGATCAGACTCGTGCAAGCTTTCAAAGCCGCGACAAAGAGGCGAGCATCTGGAACACAAGGATACGACGAGCCAGAGCCTCCTTCCCCTCTCGATCGCGATCGCGAGAACAAGGCGAGCGCCACCTCTTCCTGCCCGGACTCGACATAGCCAAGAATGAGAGCCGTCCACGACACCACATCCCGCCGGCGCATGCCATCGAAAACCACGCGCGCATCCGTCACGCTCCCACATTTCGCGTACATGCTGATGAGCGCGTTACTCGCCACCATCGCATCGAGGCCCCATCGCTGGGCGCCCCTGTGGAGCTCGAGATTCCTCCCAATCTCGACCTCCTTGGCAATCCCGCATCCCTTGGCCGCCGCGAGCCATAGCGACGAACTGGGCGATCGATCCAGGCAAGAGAGAGGAGCGAGGAGGAGATCCGGAGGGACCCAAGATGGCGTTGGTATCCAAAAGCGCGGAGAAAGAGACGAAGAACACTTCCACATGTATGAGCTAGTCAACGCTCCTAGTCAAGAACCCTAAATTTGTGTGGTGGGAAGCACAGTGGTTATAGGAGGTGCCACGTGGCCATATCCGAGATCGAATATCAGAGTCAACCACGGGATAGTGTCGGGCTGGGCTGATTCCGCGCGCTAACGGAGAAGCAGCAGATCGAGAAGCTTCGAAGGCTGGATCCATGGATCCATTCAAGGTAGAGTACAGCTAGACTGAATCTAGGAGACTGGGCGCTGTCTCGTCCAGCACTGTAGCTAGGGCGATGTAGAGCTTAGATCTAAGCGCGCTCCAGATCCGAGAAGGCCACAGAATGGGCGAACGTAGCTGCTGCAGCAGGACCAGGCAGAGGAACAGCAGGGATGGCGATGCGAGCATCATCGATCAAGTGTGCGAGCATCCGTTGCTGCTGGAGAGCGTGCTTAGCATCATCTTTGGAATGGTGGACAGCCCCGCGGAGAGGCGGGCGATGTCCGAGGTGTGCCGCCAGTGGCACGCCATGGACAGGGAGACGCGCAAGCACGTCTATGTGGCCTTCGTCTACTCGGTGTCGCCCGCTACGCTCACTCGCCGCTTCCCCAACCTCCGGAGCCTCAAGCTCAAGGCCAAGCCGAGGGCCTACGAGTTTGATCTCCTTCCCCACAACTGGGGGGGTCATGTCCACCCCTGGCTTGAAAACATTGGGCCCGCCTACCCGCAGCTCTCTGCGCTCCATCTCCGCCGCATGGAAGTCCGCGACCAGGACCTCTCCGCCGTCGCCACCGCCTACGCCGCCAGCCTCGAGACGCTCAAGCTCGACTTTTGCTCCGGCTTCTCCACCACCGGCCTGCGAGCCATCACTGGATCCTGCAAGTAAGCTCTAAGATGATATAGCTCCTGATTGATTTGAATTGGATCCACTCTATCTAGGTGCCTCAAGGTGCTCTACGTGGAGAACAGCTACGTCTCGGACGAGGGCGGGCAGTGGCTCAACGAGCTGGCGCTCCACAACCGGGTGCTCGAGGTGCTCGATTTCCAGCTCGCCATTGGCATCTCCAAGGTGAACGTGGAGGACGTGAGAACCATCATCGAGAAGTGCCCAAACCTGACGTCCCTCAAGCTGGTGGAGGGCGAGGACGGGCTGGGCGATGGGCTGAGGAAGGCCCTGGCGTCGTCCACATCGCTCCGGGAGCTGGGCATCTTCCTCACCGCGCAAGAGGAAGACGATCAGGAAGAGATCGATCAGAGCACCAGCAGCACAGGCCAGCAAACAATGAGAGCGCTGCTACCCAGAAATCTCACCAGCATCTCGGGGGATATCCCTGTCCCGCTCTACACCTCCGTGGCGGCGCAGCTCCTCAAGCTGGATCTCATGACCACTACCTCCATCGAGGCGGAACAGCACCACGCCCTCCTCCGCTGCTGTACCAGGCTCCAAAACCTTCAGGTATACAGAGTCGGTGATTGATCATAACTCATGTCACGTACGTGCATGCATGGCTATGGCGGCAATGGTTGACGGGAAAACCAGGTGCGGACAGTCATCGGCGATGAAGGCCTGGCCATTGTGGGCGAATGCTGCAAGGATCTTCGCAAGGTCCGGATCGAGGACCACAACGACGAGGGGACCTCGGTGTCACACACGGGTCTCATGGCCCTGGCTCGCGGCTGCTCCAAGCTCGAGAAGCTGGCCATCTACGTCGCGGACATGTCCAACCAGGCTCTGGCCGCGGTGGGCAGCGGCTGCCCCGACCTCCGCGACTTCCGCCTCATCCTCACCGAGGCCAACGATCTGAGCAGCATGACCGAGCTGCCGCTGGACGCCGGCTTCGACGAGCTCATGCGCGGCTGCCACCGGCTGTCGCGCCTGTGCATCTACGTCCGCCCCGGCGCGCTGTCCGACCACGGCCTCGTCCGGATCGGCCACCGCGGCGCAAACCTCAAGGCCTTGCTCCTCGGCTGCTGTGGCGACAGCGATGCCGGCTTCCTGGCCATCGCGCGGGGCTGCAAGCGCCTCCAGCGGCTGGAGATCCGCGACTGCCCCTTCACCGACGATGGGCTGCTGCGCGGCGTGGGATGCATGGAGGACCTCAAGCTCATGTGGATCCAGGGATTCAGGATGGACGACTACGGGAAATTGGACGTGCTGGGCGGGGAGAAGTACCGCAATGTCGAGTGCACGCGCCGGGATCCAATCCAGTGCTTGATCTACCGCTCGCTCGCCGGGCCGAGACTAGATTGCCCCGAGGAGGTGGTGTCGCCGCAGGGAAATGGGATGCTCCGCCACAACTGGCTCACTCCAAGCGGTGGGCTCGTCGTCGGCTAAGTATGATTATTGGCCTATGATTATTCCAAGGCATATTCGTTTGTTTGTTGGGACGTTGAGGCATATGCTACTAGATTCGCCACCATTACCATGTGGCATACCATAGTGTGGGCCATACCAAGTCGAGTACGTCGTAGCGCTCCATCCCCACGTGTGATTGGTGGGGCCGGGCAACACGTGTGTCTAGTGGCCAGTGGCCATGTCATGTCATACTTTTTATTTACATATATATGTTGGGTTGCTCATGACATGTGCATGTGACCCGCCCCTATTAAATGCCAACCAGCCACCCCCACGTTGCCTTCCTTGCGTCGCGGGCACGGAATATCCCTTGTGTTCGCGGTCAAGGCAACCGCCACCCACTACGCCCGTCATGCCCGTCACGTATGGGTGCGCATTATTCGAGTGTATGGATGAGAGTATAAATCCCTTCTTTCCATCTATCCATATCCACATTCCCCTCTTGTGAGCGTGATGCCATACGATTGCAAAGGTAGAAGAAGAAGAATACGATACTATCTACAATGTAGCCATCGATGATGCGCACGGCCGGATGCATGCATGGGCACCACCACGGCACGTGCGCATGCGGGCCGCACGGGCGCACGCGCAGCACGTGACGGCCCCATTTAACGGAACCCTAGCGCCGCTAGCCCCACGGAAGCCCTACCGTACGGTAAGAGAGAGGAGAGAGAGTGTGTTCTTCGTCTCTCTCTTCTCTTCACTCCGCGCCCCCGCCATACCCGGCTAGCTTTGGCGTGTTTCTTGGGGGATTTTAGGCGGTGCTTGGTAGCGTGCGCGCTGCTGCTACTGCTGTGGAGCTCTAGCTCATGGTGCCAGGCTACATTCCTCGGCAGCGCCGCTGCCCAGCCGTCGCGGCGTGATGGCAATGAGAGGTTTTTGGAATCGTTTCTCTTGCGAGCGAGCGATGAGGGCGAGCTAGTTGTGGCGGCAGCTCCAGGTATTGTGTAGCAATGCTTGTGGCATTTCTCTCGCTTAGCTCGTTTTCCTTCCATCTATCAGATCTGGGAGAATAGTTAAGAGTTTTGCTTCCACTCTCCCCACCACTCGGCCATGACTTCGGGCGCGCGGCTTCCCACTTGGAAGGAGCGGGAGAACAACAAGAAGCGCGAGCGGCGGCGGCGAGCCATCGCTTCCAAGATCTTCTCGGGTCTCCGCCAGTTCGGCAACTACAAGCTCCCCAAGCACTGCGACAACAATGAGGTTCTCAAGGCGCTGTGTGCCGAGGCCGGATGGGTCGTGGAGGAGGATGGAACCACCTATCGCAAGGTATGTGTTCTTCGCTTGCTAGAAGCGAGAGAGAGAAAGAGAGAGAGGGCTTCTCTGCCAAGTGTGACTCACAGAGTGGTGGTACTATGCAGGGTGCCAAGCCCGTGGAGAGAATGGAAGTTTGCGCGTCGGCCCCGGCGAGTCCAAGCCCGACTTCTTCGTACCATGGTGGTGGCAGCAATGGTCACACTCTCACCACCACGACTCCCACCGAGCAAGGCACCACTACCGCGTCCGGCGCCTCCTTGATACCCTGGCTCAAAGGTCTGTCCGGCACCACCACTCCCACAAGCTGCTTCCACGGCGCCTCAAGCGCTCCAGTCACGCCACCGCTGAGCTCTCCCAAAGGAAGCAAGCCTTTCAGCCTTAACGGCGGAGGTGGTGCCATAGCTCCAGCGCCTCTCGTCCACGCTCACCATCCCACGGGTGTCAAGAACCACCAGCAGGCCGAGTGGGACAGAGTCACCATGGCCGAGCACTGGCTCGACTCCACGACCGGGTATGGAAACGCGAGCGGGAGCTGGAGCCCGGTGATCGTCGGACCGGCCATTCCGAGTCCGTCAGCCGCGAGAGCCAACGTTGTTCGTCCCTGCGAAACTCCCGACGGTTGTATGACTCCATGCTCGGACGTTGGTGACTCGGAGCCCAACGTCACGGAGCTCCTCAGCAGATATAGCGGTAACAAGAGCGGGAGGTGGATCAATGGAATGCGAGTGGTGGTGAATCCGAGCTCCGCCGCCGCCGCTGCCGCTGTTAGCGCTGCTCCAAGCAACAACCATCACGCAAACGTGAGCGTCAACTTGACCGGCCACCACAGTCCCGGGATTCTCAGTGGCTTTGGCTCCAACAGCATGGTCCCAACCATCTCTTCGTCCGGGACCGCGACTCCCACCGCTGGAAGGAGCTATGGCCAGCACCAGCACCAGCACCACTTGGAGCAGCACCACCATCACTTTGTGGACAGTGGCGGTGGCGGGTGGATGAAACCAGCGGGAGCAACAGCAGCATCTTTGCCGCTCGCTTCGTCTGGATCCGGATTTCCAACAGCTCCAGCGCAACAGCAGGCGCAGGCTCTGGCCAGCCATCACGCTCACGCTCATATGGTGTTCCACGCTGGCGGCGGCTTTCATGAGCGTGACAATAACTTTTACGCCACCAACACTGCCGCCGCCGCCGCTGCTGCTGCTAACACTACCACCCCCAACAACAGTAATGGCGATGTGGATGAGGATCACCAGCAGCAGCAGCAGCAACAGCAGCAATGCTCGCCTTGCTCGTCGAGCGTGTGTGGTGTTGTGGTGGAGACTGGCAAGCGGAAGAGGAGCTTACACGAGCTGGACCTGGAGATGACAAGCTCCATCACCAGGCTACAAGCCATGGCTACTAATGACTCGAATGCTCCAGGGAGGAACGCCACCATCTCCGATCGGCTGCAGCTCACTCTGGCTACTCCCGCGTCTTCCAGCTGACAGGCAAGTTCGCTTCTCATGTTTTCCTTTCCCTGACAAGCTTTGGTGCTTGCTCTTGCAGAACGCTGCTATCTCTTCCTAGTGAACTTCCATAGCTACTTAACCAACGATGGCATCGATATAACTAAAGAAAAACATATCTTGTGTTCCATCGTACCTAGCTACGTCAAGAAACAAACACCTCTTTCGCTCTTACCACGAGGTATTTTTCAAGTTATATGAGTGGAACGAATCTAGGCAGCAGCACAGGCTTTAGCCTGCGTGATCTCCAATATGTGCTGCGCTTGCTCCACGATGGCGTCGAAGGATTTGCCACAGAAGAAAGAAGCGGCCGGCATGAGCAGTGACGCTCCAGGAGCAGCGAACGCGACGGCCAGTCCCAGCGCGACACAAACGGCGGTGAAGCTCCCAGTTTTAGCGAGCTCCGCGGCTATGGCGGCACAGGTAGCACTGTCAACCGTGTAGAGTACCGCGTTGCACTTGTGTGGGAATGCGCGCGACACAGAGCTCGCTTCCTCCCAGCAAACCGGGCCCTGGCCCGCGAATCCCTGCGGACAAGCTTTGTAGCACAGGCCTCCATTCTCTTCCTCATCGGGCTTGCAAACTAGCGGAGTTCCGGCCCCTCGTCCATACGAATGTTTCGTGAAAGATCTCCGGCAGAAGCATCCGGCGTCCTTGTATCCTGGTTTGCAGCCTCCGCAGCAGCCGAAGACTGTGCAACAGCATCCTTTGCCGTAGGAGCTCCAGCAAACACCGCCCATGTCGCGGGTGTCGCTCGGACACGATCTCCAGCACACCGGCCCGACTCCGGTGTGGTTTGCGGAGCACTGCTTGTAGCACAGCATGCCATTCCGCTCGCTTCCATTGTGGCACGAGCTTACTGGCACTCCGGCTCCTCGCCCTCGAGCTTGAGCGATGCAAGCCTTGCCTGCCGAAGATCTTTTGAGTACTAAGAAGCTTGGCTCTACATTGTAGAAAAGTGTGAAGTATGTATAGATCTTGCGACTTGCTTACCTTGGAGACTGTTGCTTGCTAGAGCTGTGGCTGGAGCTGGAGCTGGAGTGCTCGTGGCCTCCACTTGAACTAAACAAATCAAAACAATGAGTAGAAGAAATCTCTGTGTTGTCTGAGACCACCACGAAGAACACGAAGAGGAACACGAAGTCGAGGACGAGGAGACGCGCTTTGTCACGCAAGACTTTCCCATAAAGCAACTCACTTGTTTGGCTAGATAGCTACGCAATGTGGCTCACCTAAAGGCGGTGGAAGAAAAAAGAAGAAGAGATTCTATCCTCCACTTCTCGCCCTCCTTTGGGAAAGGCAGCCACCATCAATGCTTGTGCTTTGGGACTTTGTTGTTGGAAGGAACGGCGTTGAGCGTTTTGGAAGGAAGCCTGCGAGGCACGCGAGGCTTGGCACAGGCCTGGAGAGGTTCCAGCTTTTGGGTGGTGAGATAGACCGTGTCTTCCACAACATTCCTCTTGTCCATATCACCTTGCGGCAAAGTCCACTCGAAGTGCTGGACGAGAGTGGCGATGATCATGGGAACAACGTAAAAAACTTGGGCCATCCCGGCGCAAATCCGTTTGCCTCCGCCAAAGGGCATGAGTCTCATGTCCGTCAATCCCATGTCGAAGCTGCCACCTTCGACTCCTAGAAACCGTGATGGATCCCACGTCTCGGGATTGCTCCAGCGTTTCGGGTCGTGGTGGATTCCAAAGATGTTGACAATCAGCTGGAAATTTTTACATTGTGATCGAGCTATGAACAAGAAACCTTTGGCTTTCACTCACCTGGTAGCCAGCCGGAATGGTGTAGCCACCCAGCTCGACTTGCTCGTGTATGTATCTCGGGGGTAGAATTGGAACGGGGCTGTATTTTCTCAGCGTCTCTTTGATGACAGCGTTGAGGAAGGGAAGATTTGGAAGATCGTCTTCGCTTACCATCCGCTCATCTCCCACCACGCGTTTGATCTCGTTGTATAGCTTCTCCTGCAAAAGTTTTGATGTTAGCTTCCCAGTGTATATTGTGATGGTCGATCTTGCTACCTGTAGTTTTGGAGCGCTGGCCAGCTCGTAGAGAGCCCACTCGGATGTCACCAGTGTCGTGTCGGAGCTCTCAATGATCGGCTCCCACGCAGCCAGCAACAGCTCGTCCTCACTGTAGTGTGATTCATTGTCGAGAAGAACATCGCAGTAGCACTTGTCTCGCTGCTGCAAAGTAGAAGACACAAACCTCGTGAATAAACTAGCGTCTCATAAACAACAGAAACAAACCTGGCTGCGAGAGAGTTGCCTGTGCTGCTCCATCAATGCTTTGGTCACCGCAGACCTCTTGCGCTCCACCTTGTAGATCCCATCCTCAAACTTCCAATTGGGAATCCACTTGAGGGTCGGGAAAAAGTCTCTCCAATCGATCTGGACGGCCGCTTTCATCACGTCCTGCACAAGGATGCGGTAAATCTCCCATCTCGTCACCTCTGCTCCAAGCTCTGGAACTCTAACACTCTCGATATCTCGGCCAAAAACCTACGTATCACGAAACTTTAGCTCTTCCTCGAGATGTTTTACACTTGCCTGGTGCGTTCCTAAACGGAAGAGAAAGTTGGCAATGCAATCTCTGGCGTTCACCTGACCTGTAGAACCAGGAAACCTCCCGAGCTCATCAAACAGGCCGTCGAGTGCAATTCCCAAGTAATTTTCGCGCTGAACATGCAGAGCTTTCTGAAAGGAAATGTGATTTAGAGAATAAATCAAGCAAAGTAACCTGCGAAGTTTGTCCGAGCAAGTTGTTCACCACCATTCTCTTGAGCATCCTATACCGATCGCCATAGTCACTCATTGCCACGATCTTCCTGTTCCTGGTAAGAATGGTAAGGTTTGATCCCAAATCCCTGTTGGAGATGGAGGAATACTTGGCGACAACAGCCTGCCACCAATGAGTTAGCTTTGCCATGAAAGATGCTGTTTACCACCTCTCTTGCGAGCTCTGGCGAGCTGACAATGACTTGGGATTTCTGGCCGGTCCTGATGGTGTAGATCGGCCCATACTCGTTACTCCAGCTTGTAAGCTTGCGGTGTGGCCTCTCCACCGTCATCTGGAGGAGGTTTCCAACAAACGGCAGCCCTGGCACCTCTGCCACACACAAGCAAACTCTACAGTAATGTTTTGGCTGATCGACAGATGCATGCTCGAACAACTTAGATCATTGAATGGTTACCTGGCGGTAGATTGTTGCGGCGTCGTTTCGAAGAATGCTTGTGTAAGATGGCGACGGTGATGCAAAGCAGCGCCAGTCCCAGTAGAGCGGCAGTGGCGGCAGGAGGAAGAAAAGACCCTGCACCAAATTCCCCGAAAGCTTGATCCAAGCCGCCGCTTTTCGCCATGTCTTCGAGCTTCCTTGCCGCTGCCTCGGACCACAGGGGCAGGGCCGCTCTTAGAGAAGCCATGCGTCTTGTTTGCAGAAAAAACAAAGAAGAAAAATACTATTCACCCATGGATAGATAATTTCTCCTTACATTTTGGGCGATGGTGATCTGCTCACTCCCAGAGCTGCGCATCCCCTGTTGTTGTTGCTCGATCCTCCTCCTCCTCGTCCGCTCTTGATAATTGCATGATCGAAGAGGCTACAAGGCGAGCACTTCACAACGTCCATTAGTGGAAGCGATTCTCGATCAATGAGCTAGATTCTATGCATTTGTAGGAATAATGTGCTTTTGATTCGCGTCCAAAAAAACAAGAACAAAAAGAGTATTCCCTCCGCACAAACAACAAAACCCCATCAACCGAGAGGTTAACGACTAATCGCCTCGGACAACGAGTAAATCATGGACGTTGACATAGCGTTGACCCATCGCACTAAAAAAGTCCATCTTACACCCGCAGAGAGTCAATCCACGCGCCCAGGATGGCAGGATCATTCTTTCTCCTGTTGATCTCCTGATACTTGCATTTATTGTCCTGGCTAGCTATAGATGATAGAGAGGGATTTTGGAGACGATCGAGGCTAGAGAGAAAAAAAGATGTGTCACTGTTTTTTTCAATTGGCTGGTCCGGCCACAACAAAATCCAGGATTCTTTCGTGTGTAGATCTCTGTAGTATCATCACTTCCAAGGCAGCAATGCTATCCAAGGTCTACCTAGCACTGCCGACTGTCAACTTCTGTGAACTCGCTCGGAGGTAGCTCCAGTGAACCAAGTTTAATTTTGATTGGATTGTAACGCTTGCTCGAGTGAGTGCTTCTCTCCCCGGATTTCCATAACTCATCCCTGGAGTCGCGACTAAGTGTCGAGGCACGACCACTGCATGGGTCCCTTGTCCTTGACATTCCGGTGGCGGCAATCGCCAAAGCTTGCTCCATCGTCTTGTTCCTCCGCCAAGGCCGATATGTGGTAGCGAGCTTCGTTCCAAGGCCCGGCATCCGAGTACTCGCAGCCTTGCGGGCATCGGCAGCTGCCACCCAAGAACTCGGGCAAGTTTTGCTTGTCCACCAGCTCCAGCAGCTTGGGAGCGAAGTTGCTGCCATGGACCTCGATCTTCTTCTGCGTGCGCTTGTCCAGCCACGGCTTTATCACCGTCCAGATGGCCTTGAACGCCATGGGAGCGTTGACGATGAACATCTTGCCCAGAAACTCGGGGTAGTAGTCCTGGTCCACTTTGGAGATGTTCTGGATGAAATGCCGGACTTGCTTGCTCATGTGTTTCATCGTCTGCCAGATCAAAAGCGTTGTTTGCTGAGTGAGCAAGCGATCGATAGACCACCTAGATCCTGGCTAGATCCTCTAGAATGGAAAGAAACACTCACCACTCCTTTCAAGTCGAGGATGGCCAGCGACTGTGATATCGTCTTGCCGGCCTTGCGTGAGCACGCCGGGAACTTCCACTCGATGAGAATCTCCCACTCTTGGATGTGCTCCATCATCATCCTGTCCATGGTGGTGATCTTCATCAGCTCGTCCACCTGGAGCTGCCCCAGTTTCTCGATGTACAGGGGTCGCCCCAGCTTGTCCGTCTTGTGATGGAAATGTGGGTACAAATCTTTCACCAAATTCCTCTCCGGGAAATCGAATGTCTGGAACGAGCAAGCAGATCCAACGAATCCAAGAACACACCGAAAAAAAAAGAGTAAGAACACACCGGAAAAAAAAAAAAGGAATGTTTTTGGAGTACTTACCTCTCGAATGGTGTCGGCCCCGACTTGCATGCGCCAGTCCAGCATTGCCTCGTACATGGCCTTGGCTTTGGCGACATCGAAAGATCGAGCTCGCAGGAAGCGCAAGAGATCGCAGTCAGTGTCGCGCTTGCGCACCAGATTGTGCTCCACCAGCAGCGATCTAAACCTGTTAAGCGCCTCCTCCTGCGAGAGCGTGAGATCCTGAGGCCCTCCGCCCGTTCTAGCAAGCCGCTCCTCACCCGAGCGATCCAGTATGTCGTCCACGCGCGACGAGCAAGGGCAGAGCTTGGAAATCTGATCTGCCGCTATGGACGCCATCCCCGAGAAGCAAAAGAAAGGAAGGGAGGAGGAGCGCAATCTAGTAGCAGCCCACCGCCCACCCAGTGTAATTCACATCCATTCGCTCCTTCAAACCTGTAAGCTTAGCTCCAATTCGCAGCGCGCTCGAGTTAAAGAAGTCCCCACACGCACGAATCTCCTCGCTCGATCGGCGGCGGCGCAGTGAGAGGGCAATGCCGGATCTGGGGATCGCTCGATCGCTTGCGCCTGCGCTTGCGTGGGCAGAGAGAAAGGGAGAAGGAAGAGAAGAAGCCCTGCCCCTCCGCTGCTCTTCGTCTTCTCTCACCTTTCTTTGCCCTGTGCGATGCTGCCCTCCTCTCTCTCTTTCCCTGTCGCACGCAAGCAATTACCCTGACGCGAAAGATTTATGGGTAAAAAAGGGAGTAAAATCGCCTCTGTTTGCCAGACGGACACCAAATAGAGCGATTCCGTCATCATCCGTGGCCACGCTGGCGCCACGTGGATTATGCTCCATTAACTAGGAATATCCACTGGCTGCCGTGAAGATAGTCAAAGTGGGCAACTTGGATAGCTCGTTCGGTGTGTCTGATCACTCTGCAACGTAGTTCCACTTCTCCTGTGTGGCAAAGATGTTTCCGTTCTGGGCATAAACTTGGATTATTCCAAGCATCTCATGTGCTTTCTCCATGTTTCTTTGACCTGCGAAAGCCGCCAACATTGTCGTCCGGGCCAAAAACTTCGTCGCAGAAGGCATGGTGTCAACTGCCACATGGATGACCACCAAGGCATTTGCTGCTATCAGCGAATGACTTCAACGATGGCATCAACTTTAACGACGATTGTCCAGTCAGAAAAAAAAATCTCCCAGAACAAAATGTTCCAGGAGATAACACCCCAAGTGAGGGCATCTTGTGAAATGAGAAGTTAGCAACCCGAGATTGTCTTGGAGCATGATGCAAAGTGTGTGTTCGACAAGATGCTGCTTTGGAGGAACGGGGAATGGGACATCATCTCGTATGCTTACACGACTCAAGGCAGGGTAGCCGAAACAAGCAGAGTTCTTATTACAATGCACGAGCACATTCTCATGCGTGGAACGCAAAGTTTGAAATTTATACATAAAAATCCTCGATGCCTCATTACGTCGTTCATGCTTGAAACTGCACCAATTGGGATTTAGTGAATCGTTACAAATATTCTCTAGGCTCTCAAGACAGTTTCTTCCCAGCTTGAGGTTACGCATGATCTATGGTGTCCCTTGGCATCGATGAGCAGGGCAGGAACGTTGGTTCAGTTGCAGATCGTTGGCTAAACATGGAAATGATGAAAGCCAGATTCAGGAGAAAAAACCTTCGTCCTGCACTGCGTTGCATCGGGCTCACCAGAGACAACTTCGCCAGCTCGAGGAGCCAAGTGCGTGAGAACGGAGAGGCTTGGAAACACTGTCCTCAGGTACCTGAGTTCCTCGGCAATGAAGGCGACGGTGGGTTGAATTTGCTTCACAAGCCGCTGGGAAATGCCATATCGGGCTAACACTAAAGTTTTACCTTTGACGATGTCCAGGAGCAGCTGCAACAAGGTAAAGGACAGACTGCTACAAACCACGTACACCACCGTCTCGTGGGGAGCCATGCTACGAAATGTAAAAGGACTAAGCACAACAAGGTTCCTTGCTCTGGGGCTGAGGTGGTGGGGCGTTGCAGTCATTGATCCCGTTGGCTACGTGGACCTCGTGGATGAATCTCTTGCGAATGCGAAAGCAGCCTTTCTCATGCGGAAAGGCAAGGACCGAGTGGCCACAGAGGAGCAAAGAAGACCTACGCAACCATGGAGCATCATGCGAATTCCAATAGTCTCCGCGTTCAATGCTGAACTTGTCCGGGCAGAGAAGAAAATCCAGACTGCTAAGTGAACAACCAACGGTGTTGGGTGTGCTTCTCTCCGGCCTCATGATCATGAGATGCCTTTACGGGAATCGAGTTCTAGACCGAGGACGGTGTCAAAGTTCTCGTAAAGTCACGCGACGCGGAGGCAGACAGGCAAGAACCCAGCGCTACTTTACTTGGGGTGCTAACTTCTGTTAGTTTCAAAATGCCCAAAATGAGAAACTAAAGCAGCTATTTGTAGTGAGCTCGAGAAGATCGCTTCGCTGCCGTGGCTTAGAGAGGCAAGTGGAGAACTCAATAGGTTCTACAAATACAAAGTCTCCATGATATGCATGCAACTCATCGAATGCTACTGGCGCTTCTGGAGAGGCCACCGGGTTTCATGTCGCTGCCACATTTCTTGTCGGCCGATCCAAACACCCTCCAAAAGCGCAGCGTCTCGTCCGCGGCCACAGATGCAACCGTTGTTTCCTCGGGGCTCTACACGCAAAACAGGAAAAGCCACTGGCAAAAGCTGGAGAAGAAGAAAACAATTTGTGAATTGTTTGGTGATAAACCTGTGCCAAATGGATCACTCGAGCAGTATGGCCCTGGAGCTCGGCAATCCTGATCATCGACGGATACTTCCACACATACAGCTGGTTGAGCCATGGCTGCTGAGAATCTCCTTTTGATGCTGGCTCCACTGTAGAGCACACGCCTCAGTTGGACCGGAACATACATACACCTGTGTCCCAGAAGAGATGATGTGGCATATAAGTATGCCTAGATGGTAGTAGTTTTTATGGATATATACCCATCTATATACATGATATACACAAAATTCTTCTTTCTTGTTGTTCTTATTTTATTGTATTGGAGCAATTGGCTCTTTGATCCTATGGATGGCATTTGTTGGCCAAGAGGCTACTGAGGAAGAAGAGGATGAACCTCTTGATTGAAATTTTTTTTGCAATGTTGGAGGCTTTTGTTGGATGCACTAAATGTTTGAGGCATTGCATCAAAGCACTAGATTGTGAAGAGGTGTTGACTAACAAATAGCAGCAAGTAGAGCATAAAGCAAATGGGAGATTGAAAGATTTCAACAACTTAGATTAGCCAAGATTTAAAAATATTACATAACAATTCTTTGCAGAGATTTTTAGCAAGTGGGAAGAATATTTATAAAGATTCAAATGCCTAGTAGCAGCAGAAGTGGGAGTTTGTCAATTCATGGCCAATACTATGTGTTAGTGGCAAAATTGAAGCCATAACAATAAGCAAAAATGTGTGCAAGCAAGGCCAAGACCAAGAACTAAGTTTTGGGCAGTTGATTGATTATATAGAAATTACTGTCACATAGGCATAATAACATGTTATATAATCTCTACCTCTAAAACTCCCACTCACGATCAAGCAACTAATCCAAGCCTGAATCTAAGCTTAAATCATGTCTAGCTAATTTAAAATGATAGTTGATGAGAAAAGAATACAAAAAATTCTATATACCCATCTATATATAATTAATATATCTAAAGTTCTTTCTCTTTGTGTATATGCATTTATCTTGTGTGTGTTTCCAAGGTTTATGAGTTTCACTTTCTAACAAAGTTGATAATTATATATAAGGCTAGAGAATTTGCAATTCTAGTAGTTTACATTAGTCAACTGAGTCCATTTTGTGTTCGTAAATGCTACTTTGGTTTGTGAATTTCATTTTATATTTCAATTTTTTTATAAAAAAAATGGAGGTAATATAAGAATTAACATAAAGGTATCATAAAAACATTTATATAATACATTTTACATGTTCAGTTAGATACTAACATTGATTTGATAAAATAAATAAAATACTAAATTTTTCATATTAAATAAATAATTTAATTAATTTTAGTACTGTGAGTGCATGGAATATGGAAAGGAAATACAGAAATGTGCATATCAATTAGCCCAAAAACCCTAGTTTATATACAAGAGCGAGTGGTCCAGATTGAAACCAATCTAACGGCTACCAAAATCCCACTACGCTAATATTAATATACGGCATCGTAGCCGTACACTTGGCCCTCACATTATCCCCTCCTCTTGGAATAATGGAAGACCATCAAAGTTCTTTTGTAGACGGGCCGGGATCTGGAGGAACATCAGGAGGAGGCATCGGCAGATCTGTAGATGGTATTAACCACTTCTGATCCCTTTGTATGAAGCGTTTCAACCGCTACACATGCACAATCTTTGGAGGATCGGCTTGCTGGACGTCATGCCGAACCTCATAAACTTGTGGTCCAACTTGCTGCAATATTTGATACGGTCCTTTCCACTGTGCAAGGAGCCCCTTAGATAAACCATGTACCGTAAGATGGGGAAAACGGACTAACACAAAATCATCCACTTTGTACTCTACAGGTGGACGATGATGGGAGTTGTAACGCCATTGTTGTCCTACTTGTACGTGGCCTAAATGTTTGGTAGACTCCGCTCGGACAAGTGGAAGAATGCTTGTCAAATATTGATCCCATGACCTAGCATCTGCAGCTCGTGGCAATCGCGAAGGTAAACCCAGCTCCGTTGGTAATATTGGATCATGACCATATAAGAGTTTATATGGTGAAGCACCAACAGAACTCTACACCCCAGTGATATATACATACCGAAGAGACGGCAAATAACTATCCCAATCCGAATGCTGAAAGTTCACATACTTCGCAATCATCCCCTTGAACGTCCAAACGAGCCGTTCTACCAGACCGTCTGATTGTGGATGATAAGCACTTGTGAAAGTGTGGCGAATCCCCAACCGAGACATCAAAACATGAAATGCCTCAGCCATAAATGCGGGACCATTATCCGAAAGAATCCGCTCTGGACAAGAATGTTAGAACACCACTCGATTGAGGAGGAAGTATCCAACAGCAGTTGTAAAGACACTAGCAAGAGCACTAACTTCCACCCAACGAGTCAAGTAGTCAGAAGCAATAATAACATACTCATTGCCCATAAATTCAGGTCCCATAAAATCAAACGCCACCAACTCAAACGGACGGGAAATTGCAATTGACTCCAATCGTCCTTCTGCAACCCGAGGGGGAGTATTACGAGATTGGCACCAAATGCAGCTACACATATACCGGATAATATCACGTCACACCTCCAGCCAATAGAAAGACCTATGTAGCTTCTCGATTACACGACGATGTCTCATATGCCCACCTAGAACAGGAGAATCATGGTAGGCATGGAGAAACCGCGGAATAAAGATAGAAGGCACCACCAGCCGTAAATGATCATCAGGATCTGTCCCCACAAAATAAAAAAGGCCACCTTCAAGATGATATTGAGAATGTAAATGCCGGAAAGGCAAGTCATCAGCAAGTGATGCAGGATCCTCAAACCCATCTCGAAGCCTTCGAATCTATGGCTCAATCTTTTGAGCCTCGCGAACCTCATCATGCGAAGGTAGATCTTGCTCTGCACCTTGTGGACACTTAACGTCAAGTACAGCAACCGCCGACGGCACTGAATCCTCGTCTAGAAAATCCACAGATGCTGGAAGGACAGGCTCGTCAGAAACATAAGAAGAGAGTGAAGAAGGAAGAGGAGCTTGAGAAAGGGAATTAGCATCAGCCATAAAACTCCCTGGGCGGTGAACAACATCAAAATCATATATCTGAAGCTTCAAAGCCCACCAAGTAGTACGACTAACTAGGTTCTTCCACTTTAATAACGAAGTAACAGTAGCATGGTCACCTTCAAGTAACGTCTGAAAGCCATGTAAATATGCATGAAGTTTCTCGAAACCCCAGACTGCTACTAAACACTCCTTCTCTGTCGTGGAGTAGTTCATCTCTGCTGGTTGTAATGTACGGCTTAAATATGCAATGGGATGGCACTGACCAAGCACACTCAAGCTCTCTTGCATTAACACACCTCCAAGATCAATGTCAAAAGCATCCACGCGCAAAATAAAAGGTTGAGTGTAGTCAGGATATGCCAAAACCGGAGGAGTTGTCAATAACTCTTTGAGATCCCCGGACACCCGCTCACAATCCAAAGACCAAATGAAAGATGACGTTGATGACTTTAGCAATACTCGCAATGGTGCAGTGCAATCAGAAAGATGATCCACAAAACACCCGAGATACTGCACCTTGCCCAAGAAGCACTGCACATCATTCACACACTTCGAAATAGGGAACTTCAAAATAGCCACAAGTTTATCATGATCAACTTGCAAACCCTCACGAGAAATACAGTACCCAAGGTAAGTTGTGTCCTTGGATCCAAACACACACTTCGACCATTTCAGCTTTAAACCAACATCGCGTAGCTGATCCAACACTTTACAAACATCACGAACGTGCTCCTCCCACATCCCCTCCGAGTGGATCAAGACATCATCAATGAAGTCAGCAGTCACCTCTGGCATATCGCAAAGAACCTCGTCCATCATCCGTTAAAAAGTTGCTGGAGCATTGTTCAAACCAAATGGCATCACCAGGAACTCATACAAACCAAATGGTGTACGAAAAGCAGTCTTAGGAATATCTTCTTTGGCCATCAGTACTTGCCGGTACCTAGAAGCAAGATCTAGCTTGGTGAACCAATGACTTCACCCCAGACGATCCAAGAGATCAGCAGTGTGAGGAAGAGGGTACACATCCAAGATCGTTATGTCGTTTAACGGACAATAGTCGATGCAGAAATGAATGCTCCCATCAGGCTTCGTCACAAGATGAGGTTCACATGCCCAAGGACTCCGCGATTTCTGAATAATACCCTTCTCCAACATCTCCTGGACATTTGCACGTAAAATCTTGATCTCCTGTGGTGACCGACGATGAACAAGAACCTTGATTGGATGAGCATCCCCAGTTGGAATCGGATGACATGTGGCAATCTTGGCTCTAGATGATAGGTTAAAGTCAAAAAGATCAGAATACTCCTTCATGAGCCAGTCAACTGCTGCAACACAAAGATCGTCGGAGGGATCGGAAAAGGGAAGAGTAGAACAAGATAGAAACACAAGAAGAAATAGTGGGGAACCAAAAGTAATGGAAGCAGAGGTAGAAGTAGAGGGACAAAGAGGTATGGAAGTGAGAGGAATGGATAAAACGTAAGGAAGTATGAGACAAGGGGGAGAAGCCTCAAAGTCACACTTGGCATGATTGCGCTGCAACTAATCCATACTAAGAATGAGGTCAAAAGCTTGACTCGGCACCACCCGCAACGACTGCAACTCAAGCTCGAGATCACCCACACGCACAACCAGGCCTACCTCATCCCGTGCACATGCATGTGTACAACCGTTGCCATAAAGAATGAAAACTGGTTCCGCCGCACGACACAAGTGTAGACGACAACGTGTGGCAACAGGTTGAGCAATAGAAGATAAACTCGAACCTGTATCAACCAACACAGAGAGAATAATAGGAGACCTCTTGTTATAAAGACGAGCTTGGAAAGTAAACACTGGATGAACTGGTGCCAAGTGAACCCCTTGATGATACTCCCGAAAGAAAGATGGAGGGGTCACTGACTTATTCGCGCAAGGTCCTTCTGTTACTCGCGTGACTCCTCGTTTCCCAGATGCATCTCGGTGTCCAAACCTTCAATTGCAACAGCACCAACGGGACGTTGTTGATGCCAAGGTCTCCACCCAGGAAATGGAGGTCGCCAATCCGGAAAACGCCGACAACGCCGATAAGTATAACCAACTTCATCACATGCCCAGTAGCGAACATCACGGCCACGATCATGTCCTCGCCCTTGACCTTGGACTCGAGCAGCAGCAGCATCAACCTCCATTGAAACAGGACCATCACCCACAGGAAGTGGAGCTGAAGGGCATGCAGCGAGAAGTGGAAAAGGCAATGTCTCATAACATTGTGCCAAGTGAAGGGCATCATCAAGGGTGGCAGGAGCAAGTGCATGCACAAGTCTGACAAGATCTTGACGAAGTGCTAGCCACAACATTCCTAGCTTGACCTGCTCTGACATATTTGGCTCTACAAGAAGCAAAAGACTTCGGAAACGAACACCAAATTGCATCACTGACTCAGATGGCCCTTGGCGAAGACGATGCAATTTTTGGAAAGCATCATCATAGTCATCGGCATGTCCGAAGGTGCGTTTGAAGACATCCGGAAGAACACTCCAATCCCCGCGAGTGACTGCTCCCAAACCGTTGTACCACTGCAACGCCGTCCCTTGGAGACACGTGGGAAACTCACACAAACGTCGAGCATCATCCCAAGAATGATATGTGGCAATCACCGTAAAGTGATCAAACCAATGGTACACATCATCCCTAGGATTCCCGCGAAAGAACTCCGGCCGAACGTGAGGATTGGCACCAAGAGCAGGAGGAGTTGTACCATGTGCCGTGAACGCCGCCATCAACTGAGTTTGGTTGTTCAATTGCAAGCGCATAACATCAAGCAATTGTACCAACTGCTACTCCAGAGTCAAAGGAGGAGATTACTGATCTGCCATAGAGACGAATGAAAAAGAAAGAGCAAAAGAAGAGAAATGAAGGAAATGGTAGATCTAGAAAATGCAAAAAGCTAAATCTAAACCAAAATTCTGAAAGAAAAGAACAAAAGAAAGGAAATGGATAAAGCTAGATCTAGATAATGCAAAAGTTAGATCTAAACTGAAATCCCAAATCTAAGCACTCCTCAGGGACAATCAAAGGTGCCCCTCATCTCCACCAATGTGAGTGCATGGAATATGGAAAGATACAGAAATGTGCATATCAATTAGCCCAAAAACCCTAGCTTATATACAGGAGCAAGTGGTCCGGATTGAAACCAATTCAACGGCTACCAAAATCTCACTACGCTAATATTAGTATACGGCATCGTAGCCGTACACTTGGCCTTCACAGTACATAATAAATTTTTATTAGTTAGATATTTGATTTTGTAATTCAGAAATTTAAATGATATTTTTAAATTTAAAAGACTTCTACTAATTTCATCACTTCTAAAAATGCCTCTAAATCTAAAAAATTAATTAAAACTAAAGAAGGTTTAAAATTTTCAAAAACTTGAGATAAAACTTTGCTCCCTTCGGTAATATCATTATTAAATGTTTGTTTTTGATACATTTCCAAGTTGATTATGTTGTATCCAACTAAAACACATCAAAGATACTTTTGTCTCATTTTTCTTTGCAAAGGATAAAAAATATTTTTTCTATCATTATTATTCTTTGATTCTAGAATTTTTAAAGATTCTAAATAGTTCAAAAAGTCTTAATTAATGTTAAACATGTATTGTTGTTAAATTTGGGTGGTATTTAAATAAACTTTTATTTTGATGAAAAATAAGTTAGTAACTATGAAGCACATTAGGTTTTAAGCTATTCAGAAAGCACTGACAACAAGTAACAATAAGCAATTTCAACAATTTACATTAAGAATTATATTAAGATTTTGTATAATAATTTTTTTATGTAATTAAGAAAGATGATTAAGTGTCTAAGAGTACTAAAAGTAATAGTAAAAAATAAATTTTCAATTTTTCTCTCTCTTACTAGTAATTAATTATTGTGCCTTTATTTTTTTTATTATTATTCACACCCAAAATCAAGGAGTCAATTTTCTAATACCATAAAAGTAATGAAGAAATATGCAGACTATGAAGAAGAACTTTCTATACATCAATTGTATATAGATGTAATAAAATTAATATTATATAATAATTGTTTTTGCATTCCAACTTATTTTATTTCGTTTTAGTCTAGTATTTTTAAACTTTTGGATCTTCTTTTCTTTGTCATGTCCTTGCCTTGTTTAACCAAACATTTTACAAAAAGAATACCCTATGCAAAGATATGAAAAATAGTTTAACCTATTGTGTGTGTATGTAACTAATGTGGCCCTTCTCATACCTTTCCCTTTCCTCTCATCTTTTAAATCCTTAATCCTTTCTTACACACATTTTTGCTTATTATTATAACTTCAATTTTGTCACTAATATGTGGTTTTAGCCATAACTTATTAAGTTCCCACTTCTACTACTACTAAACACTTAATCATCCTAATTACATTCAAAAAATTACTATACGAAATCTTCCCTATTAAAGGGCATGTGCATGCCCATTGACCACAATAACTTACTTTTTATATTCTTAATGGTACTATGTGGTTTATGAGATTGAAGCATCTTGTGAGTCATTTGCCTTCTAAGATATAAATTGCAATCACCATTTGGAACACCTTGGTGTTGAGTGGTGTTCTATAGCAAACCCTTGAGTAATTAAATAATGTTTAATTATCTATATTTTTACTTCTTTATTTATTATAATAAAATATGGTCATATATTAATGTGCCATAATAAATGTAAAAAACATACTAGGACACTACTGGATAATGTCAAATATCTTCAAATAGCTTATTTACCTCTCTCTTATCTTCAATGTCCCTTTTAGGAGTACAAATACGAGTCACCTCCACCACCAACTATTACAAATCTCCACCATACAAGTATGAGTATGGTGTTATTGAATAATAATAGAAATAATAATTGTGTGATAATTTTTTTTATTGAATTAAATGCCACATCATCTCTATCTCTCACACCAGATATGGAGTAGATTATCGTTGCTGCCGCTGCACATGGTGACCACTTCAAGCCGCACGCCTCTTGACAGTGTCCCGTGAGAACTGACGCCTTGCAAAGCTAATCGTTCCATCATCGGAAGCAAGCCAAGGTTTTACCGTCGTGGTTTATGATCTTGTGGTCGCAGCTTTTGGATGATCCATTTCAAGTCAGAGACGTGACACGTGATGAGTGACTGCTAAAGGTTCGAATCTACATGTTCCAAGAAAGAAGAGCTTGCACGAGGAAGTTGAGATCACAAACCTGGCTACTGCTGGTGGCATGGATGCGTGCGCTGCTCAGTCCCACTGTGCAATGCTTGTCACCGTGTCATGCTCCTCGCATTTGCTAAGTTGGAAGCTCTAGCCAGTGTCGGCGTCCCACAGGTAGACGCCAGGCCCCAGAGCGACGGCGACTGTGTTGTTGCAACTCCAGTCCAGTATGAGGTAGTAGTCGTCCACGCTCTCAGGGGCATCTCTCAGGAGTCTTGTGTCACGGTTCCAAGGAAGAACACTCTACAGAATTGATTGACAATGTATGTACCTGGTGTGGTTTTTTGGAAGAAGGCAAGATGTCCAACTCGGTGTCGAGACAGTGGTGGATGCTCAACGAGGGGCTTTTGTGAAGGCCAGGATCTTGGGGCTCCCCGTCTCGCAGCTTAGAAGATTCTCGGCCAGGATGATCTTCCTGGCAGGGAAACGTTAGGCTACAGGACTCCTTACCTTAACAGGCGATGCAACCTCGGATGGAGTGTGGCTGCTTTCGTGGAGCAGATTAAAATGCGCTAGATCCTGTGGCACACTTTGAATATCCTAGTCCACCGGAAAAAATTAAAATGCATTGAAAAAGTGAACAAGGATCTCAACACTTCTAATTCACATGATGCTTGAGGGGATTGGGATGTGCTAGATGTTCCATGACCATGCTCTAAGTTGGTGGATTGAGCTCCCCACGAAAATTCCTCTCTTGCTCACCTCTTGATGGAGAGGCTCTTATTGCTCATCGTTCAAGTTATTGACTGTACAACCTTGACATTGGACTAGCAGACCAAGAGCATAAGGTGATCCTATATGAAGATGTGAGTTTTCATGCTTGAGGCATCCATGACCAGCACAAGCTGGAGTTGTGGCAGTTCTAGTTTTTTAGTTGCACGGTGGTGTATCTTCTACACCTCAAATCTGAAGTGTTACAACATTTCTCAGGTTCAAAGCTGTAGGAAAGAGGGCAGCACTTGAAACTACTCAGGTGTGACGGAGGTGGTAAGGTGAATTCAATCGAGTTTGCCAAGAGGCTGAAGAATTCACAGCTGCTTATTCTCCCCAGCAAAACGGTTGTGTTGAGAGGAAGAATCACACTCTGGTGGAAAGTACACGAGCGATGCTACAGGTTAGTGGCCCAGTTGACGCTATTCAGCTAGCTAACTACGTCCAAAATTTGTTACCCTGTGGACGGACATTGGATGGAAGCCCTTGGTTTCACACTTGCGCATCTTTGGCTGTGAAGCTTGGGCCACATGAAGAAAGCTTGATGCTAAGAGCGTTGAGTGTAAATTCTTGGGTTACAGGCTGCTTGGCGTCTCCAAATTCATGCTGCCTGGCATCTCCGGAATCCTGCTACACACATAGTGATTATCAGCAGGTGACCTTTAACAAGCTTGTCTCACAGCCTAACTCCTCCAGAAACTGTGGGAGCTTCTTCATCTTTGAGATATCCTCCTGAGGAGCTTTGAGTGGGCTCAATCTCCATCTCAGTGACACCAGTGGTGAATGTCCCCTGGATCTCGTTCCTCCAGATTTGACAGTCCATGCCAGACAATCGCCTCCACTATTAGAAACTTCTGATGGTGCCCTGCTCTTATGCTCAAGCCATGGATTCTCCAGGAGCTAAATTCTAGCTTGCTGCAATGGAGGATGAGATGCATTCGCATTCGCAGAGGAAGAATGGCACGTGTTTGTTTCTTGCATTCCAAGGCATGCATAAGGCTGCTCACAAGTCCTTGGAACTGACTTTCATGGATTCTTCATGCCTTCTCAAGTTTGCTGGTGCGGGTGACTAGGACATAGAGCAGTTACATGTCACTACTGCTTATCTCTATGGAGAATTGAAGGAGGAAATTTACATGCAGCAGCCAGATGGATTTGCTAAACTAGGAAAAGAGAGTCGCAGCAATCTTTACATCCAGTTCTGCCCACCGGATTTCACCATCCTTGGCCTCTATGTCGATGACAATCTGGTCACTGCCATGTTTGCTCATGTGAAGAAGAACCTGTCGACCCAGTTCGAGATGAAGGCACTTCTGAGATATTTTCTTGGCATGATGGAGCTGATTGGTGACTGTGCACAAGGAATTAACATTCTCTATCAAACTCATCCAGTCAATCGGGAGCTTGTTATATCGCCTACTTGTGGTACCAGGGTGGGCAACTTAGCTTTAGTGACGCTGATTGGGCAAGGATACTCACTTCCAATTTTATTCCAAAAAGTTGGATTCCATGGTACGGGACAAGATATTAAAGCATGTTAGGGTAAAAGACTTAATTTATCCTAGGGTTCACACTGTGGTGCAATGGAACTTTTGAGGTAGTTTGAGGTGGTTGGGTGGTAAAGAACCTCAAGAGGAAGTGTAGCATAATCTAAGAAGTCTAGATTTCTATCTTTTATGAGCCTAATTTCCATATGAGTCTCTAAAGGGAGTATTTGGCTGCCTCTCATGCAGCCAAAGAACGACCGTTTGGCTCAGAGCATTACTTGTAGAGATTGGCCTCCCTCAGCAAGTTCCAATGAGGCTGTGGCGTGACAACCAGCTCACCTTTGACATTCATCATCACTTGATTCTTGAGATGGCATACTGCACTGGAGACATGGTGGCCGATATCTTCTGGCTCGTGATCGTTTTCTTCAGTCTAGGATAATAGGTATGATTACTCCTTTGCCTCATCCTGCTGCTAAATTACAACCTTGTATGGATCTTCAGGAAGCCTAACTAGGCCGCCTTGGTCCTGCACCTGAAAGGAACATACTTAAAGCATCCGTCTCGAGCTCTTAACGAATCTCACCTGCTGAATAAGAAGCCCAAGCAATGGAATTGACGAAAGTGCCTTCATGGAGCCAATCATGATAAGCTTTTTCTGCAGTTGAACATCAGCTGAGTGGATAGATGTAAGTGCCGCTTTACCTTGGCTCTGGTTATTGCAACATTGATTCGATGCCAGTCTGTTAGAAGGGATCCTAAAACTCGATGATCTTCGGATAGCGCAAACGATACTAGAATGCAATCCTTGTCTTTTCCCTGACAAACAGATGTTACGTTTCATGGAACATAGGAAACCAACCTGGTATTTGTCGATAGTATGGACTTCGACGTCCGCGAGGCCTGCACCATTGTCACTTATCCGTTGCCTGATGTAATCTACCTGGCCTTTGTAAGGGCTGATCACCCCCACGGAGCGTGTATCCACACCACCTTTCTTTAAATTATGGAGTATCTGGGAGCGAACTCTGGGTCTCAGAAAAGAATGAGGAAACCGATACTCACATCAATCAATACAGAACACTCGACAGAGTTGTGCTTTGCGTGACCATGATGCCTATCTTGTGAGCTAATATTGTCTGCATTTATCCGAAATCTGTAACCCGACAAAACTAATCAAAGTGAAACATTACCTACGTCCAGGAAAAGTACACTTAGCGCGCAATCTAAAACCTGCAGAGCATACTTTAGTAAAATCGTGTCTTAGGAGTACCAGACTCATTTACCTGTTGAGTCCATGGAGGTAATCCCTTTGAAATATCTACATAAAGCCGAGCGTTGGCGACTTCGGTTGATCCACATCTCAAACGATTGCCATAAATTAAAACATTCGAAAGGTTCATTATGGCTGAGCACATACGATACTGCACAACACGCAACTAATATCCAGCTAACAGCAGAAAATTTACCTGGAATTCAAGAGCCGCAACAGCAAATGGGTGCGCTTCGGAAAGCTTGCGAAAGAGGCTGATAGCCATTCCCTTTTCTCTAGCCTCCGCACTCTGCAATGCATGTGTGATGTCACTACAGCAAAAGACTAATTTAGCACCTGAACAAGAGGAGGGAGCTGATAATGATCACCAACAAGAACGAAGGCTCGTGCATACCGCAGCGGTCCTAAACAAACCTGGATACAGCAGCTTCAGTGATAGTACACTGTCACAAACACTCACAGGTAAAGTAATCTGTCCAGCCTCGTCAACGATGCAGACGTCGAACTTCCGTCTGGAAAATAAAGCGTGCGTTATGCCAAGGCAAGTCGCTCCAACTACTCGAGCTTGACTTATTTTCAAACTCAGCTCGTCGACAGATGTCACGTTTGTCCCTATGGCATGTTGAACAAGCTCGGGATGAATCGTTTCTGGCCTACCCACACGAACGAAGTCTACGCCCTGCAACACCACGTGCTTGAGAAGAACGACAATATTCATCACACCTGGGACTTCAGTTTCAAAAGTATGTTGTCAATAGCAGAGTTCGTGTACGACGCCAACAAAATAGACAAGCCTCTTAAGAGCAGAGCCCGTACCGCATAGACGATTGTTGAGGTCTTTCCTGTGCCAGGCATTCCCAGTATTAGACAGTAGTCTCTGGCTGAGATTATCTGCACGAAACATTCCCGTGAGTACACTTGGGGTGAACATATAAAACCAAGCTTACCTTCCCGATAGCACTGCGCTGGTCTTTGTTCAGATTTGTTAGTGTATTAACATAAGTTGAAGCAGGGTCTTGGCTAACTCTTAAAAAATTGTCGAACACCGGTGCCTGGTCGAGAACATCCACACAGAACATCTAAAATCGTAAATGCTTACCTCAAGATCGACAATAAGTTCGCGGGAACGCCTAGCCCCATCTCTCACAAAAAGTTGTAACACATTATATCTTCGAAGGACAAGTTAGAGCAACAAAATTTTCCAGATGGCTTACCTCATAACAGCAAAAGAGGAACTACTATCATCCCTATCTAGTCGCCACACTTCATGAAATATTCTGTTTGCCTTGGTAGTTCCAGGCAACCTTAGCGCACGAGATACGGAGACCTGGAAACAATGTAAGTCATAATCAGAGAAGACAAGCAAGCGTTACCATAACGCAGTCAGGGTTGACACTTCTGACAATACCTCCGGCAAGTGCGAAAAAACCACTTTCCGTGCTCAACAACTGCGGAAAACATCATAAAGGGAAAAAGAACAACCAAAGCACATACCACGTAATCTCCTAATGTGAATATTTGTTCCTGGTTACCCTTTTGTAGATTACTCGATGATGCTGCCTTTTGAAAACGATAAATAACGCTTCCAGGCCTTTCCTTGTCATCATTGAAGGATGTTATGACCATTGACGAAAGACATCGATTACGTTCTTCCCGCTGACCACCGTAAGTTCTCCATATTTCGCTTTGAGAGGACTGAGATAACAAGCAGAATTGAGACCAAAGAAAACGCCATAACGTACTTACAAAATGCAATTGAGCTTCCAAATCAATCAAATGTTCCCAATGCTGAAGAAATTTCCCATGCTTGTGATTTAGGTGGGCAGTGAATGCATCAAAAACTTCCCCGAGCCCACTGGACTCTCCCGTTCCACCGTCTTGCAACTGAAGCTCATTGTCAGGGTCTCGAAAACATCGACATTTGTGAGCACACACCTTATGGTACATAGTGCACACGTCAAGGAGCGGGCATCCACGGCACATGTGCGAGCTCTGCATAGAATCGGTTACTTTTTGGTGGAAGAAAGAAACATCTAACCTGCAACATTGGCGGTAAAGCCTGAGTTGACAAAGCACGAAGCAGATGAGATGCATGCTCGTTCCGCCGCATCAAAAGACCTGTAACGTCCGCACGTTGAGCCTGAATGCCCTGCTTTGAACTTGATCAGATTAGACACTACATGAATCCTCGAAATACCAGAGTCTGTTTGGTATGCAGGTAATACAGCATTCCTTGATTCACGTCTTGGGAATACCTGCAAGAAACTATAAAAGAGTATTTTTAAAGAAAAGCAACGCACCTGTCGGACATCAAAAGCGTGTATAAAATAACCTGGGCACGATGCTCTACTCCAGCCTGTCAAAATTGTTCAAGCTTTACGCTTCAAAGCCGAATTCTAGTGTTTATATTAACCTGACCAGTTGTTGCTCTCCCCGTTTTGAACTCAAGGGGCATGTGTTCCTCGTCGACTCTTACCGATGCATCGATCATTCCTTTGAGCCCGTACTTCGGCGACAAGATCATCTCCTCAATATCTACAACCTGAAAAGAGTGAAAGCGTGATTCATACATCTTAAAGTTTTGGTGCAGTACCTCTGTAATGGCGACACGGCGTTCACCAGTCCCCATACCAAAGTCAATATTAGCTTCAGATGATTCCTGAAGGGAAGATGAGTCAAAGCACAGCTGGACTCAGGTTACCTTGGGGTTTCTGTAGGTTTGCAACCAGTCCAATAGTGGAGGAATGGCGTCAACAAGCTTGATGAGCGCTTCCTTTTCATTCCCTGCACAATTGATGAATAGAAACCTCCAAAAATAAAATATAACCAGAATTTTACCTGCTAGAGCATACAAACCATCTATATGATCCAAAACAATCCTTTTGGCTTGAACTTGCAAATCGTCATGCGATGGTTTTTCAGCAGTTAACGCTTTCTGCCAAACAGAAGAACAGGATGAAAATGAGATCACAAAATCAACACTGTTACACCTGAAAGAGACGATGAAGCATTGTCCCTAGCAATGCAGCCATAGAACTATCGAACGACTTGAGCCTCTCGTTCAAGACAGCTCTTCTGGAACAACTGAAACTTGATCCTACCTGAATATACGCATAAAAGAAAAACATCCACGTAGAAAGATAAAAAAGAAAAAACATACCCGTGATCCAGAAACAAGCACATCTGGGTGAAGTACAAGCAAATTAGCTTTGTGGTCAACTATGCACTTGTTGTCAGCCCCGAAGTCTCCGATTATGTTTACAGTATCACCAGGTCGTATGACACTAGAACTCCTGCACAACGATAACGTGAGCTCTTTAAAATGCAGCAGCTTACAAGCCTACCATTCATCACGAAGGTGAACTAGTTTCTCAACCGCATTTTTCTCATCGAACAGCCGCAAAACCTGGCAGCACGGTGACGTTTATAAGTTTTTTTCGTAGAAAGAAGTTCAGATACCTTTTGAGGATAGCAACCAGGACCATGTTCCTTTTGATACTCGGATTCTGTTACCTGAAAAAGAAAAGAATGAAATACGTCTACAAGCAAACTTGTAGCCTACTTCAAGAACTAGATAATAAATATCCGGCTTAGTGTCCTCCGCGATCCGAGAAACGTTAGTGTGCTGTTCATCGTCATTCTTTGGAATGTGACTTGCCGGTTGGACCACACAAGGCTCACTTCCAGGAGCTTTCTTGTCATCAGAAATTACAAGCTCAACCTGATCGAGTAGATCAAGCAGCACCTAAAAGAAACACACCAGAAACTTTAAGGGAAAGAGAAAGAAAGCTTCATGTGATACCTTGCGCTTTCCTTGCCGTTTAGATCCATGTTTTATAACAGAGCGCGCCTGGATATGACTAATCGGGAAACGGCTGCTGACAAAAGAGAAACCACGTACCTTGCATTGTGGAGCTGGGGACGGGACTCTCAACAGCTGTTGTTTGCTCGTTGGCTGTGTGATTGGTACATTTTCCTTGTTCGGATCATTCAGCTGGTAGAAATTCCATTAGACGCTCCCTCAAAGAATATAGCTTTTACCTTGAGACGAGGCGAGGTGATGCTTATACCCACATTCTTTCCTGATTGACAGGGGCGCAAAGCAAGCTTCAAGCCCTGCCATCGCTCGGCAGTGGGGGAGGCTTCCCAGACGATTTCGTCGCTTCCATCATCAGACCCCTGCGGCGACGCCGAAACCTCCGAAGGCGGCAGCTTGACACGTTTCCTATGACCATTGTCGACATGCTCCTGCTTGACCGGAAGCGCGATCTCTTGCGGCTGCGAGGAGGGCGATGCTTGGCGCTGGAAGAAATGCTGGATGCCGAACCTCGCTGGCTGCGCTGCCGCTGATGCCTTGGGCGGACGCTTGCCCTTCCTCGGCATGGTTGCCGCATAAACCCTAGCTAGGGATTTGGCCAGTGGCGGGAAACATTTTAAACAGAGGAAAGGAGAAACGCTCCGTTATGTTAAAAAGACACTCGAACCAAACAAGAAGCTCTCTTTTATCTGCGGCACATCATTCCACCGCTGCCACTGTTGCTGCTACATTGAGTCGCCACTTCCATTCCCAATCCCATGTCGGTGATGGTGCTACTAGCGGCGGCCTGGGCCTGGGCCTGGGCCTGGAACACGCACGACTTGCAATCCGCGCTGATCAAAGAGCTAACTTGGAACCTGTCCTCCCCGCCCATGATCGGCATGGGCACGCCCACCTTGACCGGGTTGTGAAACTCTGGCCGATAAGTCTGCCCCAGCACTCCATCCACAGCGCTCGACAGGTTGAAAAACTTGAACTGGATGTCGAGGTGAGCGAAGCAATCGTCCCGGGTGAGCTCGTACTTGTGGATCTTGTTGTCTCTCTCCGTGATGGGCACCACGGTGATGGAAGCCGACAGCAGCCCCTCCACCGCAAGCTCCACGCTGTTGGTCTCCGCGATTCGCTCCACTCTCACGTCTCCACTGTCCGAAGTCCACACCGAGTTGGCTCCCGCCGGAACCACGACTGGCTCGCCCTTGTACGTGAACACCAGCTGGTCCACCTCGTCGTCCCACACGCCAACTTTCTTGGCTCCCACCGTCAAGCTCCTGCTATCCTCGCCAAACATGACCCCCAGAGCTTGTACCCAGGTGAAGTCTCGGCTTCGTCCCTGGACGCGCTTGCCTATGAAGTGCGCGTTGATTTGCATGCTGCTGTCCGAGACGATGGCGAAATCCTTGTCCGACATGCCGTGGAAGTAGAACATGACTCCGTCTCCTCCCACGAAGCGGGGGTCGTAGCAGACGGAGCCATAGCCTCGACAGTTGGGCTTCCGGCCTGTAAAAACAAAGCTAGCCGTGAGAAGCAGAAACATTTGCAAAGAGAATAAGAGGAAAGCACAACTCACGCTTGCACGTAGCCTCGCACTTAGGCGAGCAATCGATGAAGCACGACTGCTTCCCCTGGACGGTGCTCTTCCGGTCGGGGCATTGCCACGGGCACTGGAGCACCATCAACCGGCACTTCCTGTTCCTGCCAATGCACTGAGCACGCTCCGGCCCTCTCCTGTACAGGCGGCTGAGAAGGATGTAGTCCGTCGGCTGGTCCGGATAGCTGTAAGTAGCAGCCGCGGCTGCAACCATCATGAGCACCAAGCTCGACACTAGCACCTGCGCTGCTGCTGCTGCCATTGCTTCCTAAAGTCGATCCTTGCTTGAGGAACTGATGCGGAGTTTGCCACTCTTATAGCCCACTGAGAAGACTTCCGCAATGTTCATGTGCCGCGTCGTCCAGCACGATGGCATGTTTTCGACATGGCATCACGAGACATGGTGTTTAAAGTCAACCACGACAGAGTTTTGCATTCAAGTACATGAACCTTGCCTGGCGCACCCTTCCATCAAGCTGGAAGAATCCGAGTGTTACATAAATTTACACAGAGATAGCGAAAGGTATGCCACTACCTTGCGCTACCGCCGCATGAGGCGGCTCCTTTCTCGCTTTCGAAAGCGTTCCAGCATGATCTCATCCGTCGCTGCCTGCCTCCTGGTGCGACCTTCGGGTGCACCATCGGGACCACTAGTTGCTTGCGTATTGTCTTGAGAAGAAACAGCAGCGTCCTTGTCCTTGTACAGCTCGGGATGATCTGCAAAGTGCGCACATACGCGGGCATGAGCTTTTAGTGCAGCCTAGCCACGAACTGTAGTACCTCTCCGCAGCCTTTCCGCATACTCACGACCACGTTGGAAGTAATCGGCGCTGTAACTGGCAGGAATACTGGACTGGGGCCTGGAGTGGAACACACCGATAGCTACATGTGTATTTACTGGAGTAAACACGCACCTTGTTCTGCCAACCAGGGGGCGCTTATCTTGAAGCTGCTTCTTTGCTGCCTCGGTTTCCTCTATATTCCTCAGCTTGTATCTGCAAGCTGACCAGGTTGAGTTGCCCGGAGCAAAACGCAGCAACTCTTGCCATACTTACTCGAGAGGGAGCTGCACCTCCGCTATACCGGTCGTCCATTGCGTGGAGCTTTCTTCAGAGTTCCTCTTTCGCACCTACACTCGTCCAGTTACGTGCGTCCAAAGAAGCAAAAGCGTTACCTTGAGGTGGTCAGGAATAACGTATAAGTCGTCCTCGGCAGGCTTGTCCGCGTCCACTGTGCCTCCAGACTCTTGCCTCCCTCTCTTCTTTGCAAGCTCCTGCTCCACATATTTGAGCCTGCGTCGCGTTTAGCTACGCATGAAGACCACGGCGAGAGGGACTTACATGTTGGGGTCTTCCACATTGACAGCGGTCTCCTGGGCGAAGGTGTCCTGGAGCACAAGCTCCTCCTTCTCGCCCTCCACTTCCACCTTGTCCGAGCTCTTGACCCTGTCCAACCCCGGCGACGCAGCCACCGGATTGGCCATCACGCCACACCGCCGCCCCCGCTGCTTTTGCAGAAGCTTCACCTCCTCCAAAGCGAGCCTGTGAGGGATGGAAATGTGAGCCAGCGCCCATGGCCAGCGATTCGATGCTTACCGGCGCTCCTCCTCGTCATCCTCCTCGTCCGACGCCACACGCTTCCGGAACGTCTTCCCCATTTGCAGGTAGCCCTAGATGCGATTGAATCTTCCTTCCTCTTTGATCGATAAGGGTGGATTAGTAAGATACCTTTCTTGAAAAGAGATTTTAGGGCTGGCTGGGCTGGGCTGGGTAGGGCAGGGCAGGCGAAGAGGAGGCGCTGGAGGTGAGAGGCGTGCTTTGTATTGATGCGATAACCTAGAGCTAGAGCACGGCGAGCTCCGCGGGTGCAGGCTAGCATGGAAGCGAGTGGGCGTTTTGAGCAGCAGCAGCACTACCAGCACCACCATCACCATCATCGTCGATCGGGATGGGATAATAGCAGCGTATGCCTCCCTACAGTCTCACACTGGCTTTGTGTGTTAGTAGTGTCCCACTCCCACGGACAGTGGAAGAATGTGTCCTCGATTCCTCATTAAACAGGAAGCAGGCTGGGACAACAACGTCCAATTTCGCAACCAAGTGCTGACTCCCCTTTTATTCTTTTGGATGCACAGGCTCACGATCAGGGCTATGACGAGGCGAACGATCCAGAGCCTCCTGGGTATGTTTCTCATCTCTTCCCTCTTCCAATGTCTCATGCTCTTGTTGGCAGAGGGAGTGAGGGGGAGTCGCGCCATCGCCGCCATTCCAGGCGCCACCACCTGGACGACTCTAGGGGGGACTACAGCTCCTACAGGAGGCAGGATAGCTGCTGGGAGCATGATAAGTTCGACGACTCCGACTACAGGCATAGGAGCAGCAGGGACTTTGGTGACGAACGTCGGCGGTCGCACGACTATGATGATCTCGACAGGGAGAGAGGCAGGAGAAAGGACAAGGATAGAGGAGGCGGTGGAGGAGGAGGTCGACACGGTGGTAGAGATAGGACCACAGATGTCTACACGCCTGATGGATCGCGCTCCCCGTACACGTCGTGGCAAGAGGAGAGCAGGCCCGTGCAAGAGGAGCAACAGCCTTCCGTGGTAACTCTTTCGTTCTCGGACAACGTTGGTCGTTCTAACTCGTCTTCAGCAGGTGCCCACGGGAACAATTGTTGTCAAAGGCCTCTCCCAGAAGACAGTGGAAGATGATCTGTATAGGGCACTGGTATTTTGCCGCAGCAACTGGACCTTGGTTTTTGGATGCTAAACCGGTATGCTGCAGGAAAGATGGGGTCCGCTCAGGCATGTTCGTGTTATAAAAGAAAAGGTATCAGGAGTGTCGCGGGGCTTTGCTTTTGTCGATTTACCGTCTGTGGTAAGTGGTCCTTGTCTCTCCGGGTGTTTGTTTTCTTAATCAAGGACAACAACTTTGCAGGACGCTGCCGAAAAGTTGATGGCATCTATTGGGACTGACGGGATAACTGTCAATGGACGGCGGCTTTTTCTGGAATACAGGTAAGGCTGTCGTCTCTTTTCAGTCTGTACTGACCAAAGAGAATCAGTAGTAGACCATCGGGAGGGGCTTTTCCAGACTACAGATTTTCCGGTCAGGCTAGCAAGCCGTTAGTTGCCGTTCCATCTGACTGGATCTGCGCACTCTGCGGTTACCTCAACTTTGCTAGGCGTGTAGTCTGTCTGCAGGTACGTATGCGTGGCTTAGAGTTAGATGAGTGCTTACTTTTGGCTCGCTACAGTGCAACGAAGCCCGCGGTGAAGAAGCCACTGATCTTTCAACTTCAGGGTATAGGGGACCTGAGCCAGGTGAGTTGTGCTCACCCACGCTCTCTCTTTTCTAACGCTGTGCTAAGCTGGAGCAGCTCCTTCACATGTTCTTGCCGTCCGTGGGCTTGACGACAATGTTGACGAGGAGATTTTGCACTACGAGTTTTCTAAACATGCTCCCATCAAGGTGAACTTTAGTCGTTAAGTTTTTCATCGCTTACCGCTGGGTTGCAGGATTTGCGGCTGATTCGTGACAAGTTTACGCACGTCTCTCGGGGTTATGCATTCATACACTTCCACTCGGTAAGTTGCCAAACAGTCCTGTTTGACCTGTTTCTGATGGATCAGCGGCAGGTCGAGGACGCGGTGAAAGCGCTCGAGGCCAGCAACGGCACCGCGATCGATAAGAATGGTCAGATTCTGCGGGTTGCATTTGCAAAGAGTCCCTATGGCCTGCACGGTGGGCCGCTTCTGACTGCTGCTGCATCGTGTGCCCAGCAGGTGCCTTGCTCTGTGTGTTGCGTTTCATCCGGCACTAACTTGGTCGTTGTAGTACGATGCCAGCGGCTGGGAGCCCAAGGAGTACGACGCCAGGTCAGAGTTGGAAGAGGGTGACAAGAGCTCCGGCTTTGTGTGGGATGAAGCCTCGGGCTACTATTATGATGCCGCAACCAAGTTCTACTACGACGCCAACAGGAACCTTTACTACGATGGAACTCATGGCGTCTGGTACACCTTCAACCAGGAGCTTCAGCAGTATCAAGCATATACTGCAGCGTCAGCTGAGGAAGCAGAGCCTCCGAAACCCGTTGAAGACGTATCTGCAAGTGAAACCAAGGATAGAGCGAGCAGCAGGAAACAGTACGCTGCCAGTGCAGTCATATCGGCCCCGGCAGTTGTGCGTAGTGATGCTGCCGCCGACAAGGTGGCGATGTCAGATGCCGCGGCGTCAAGTGCAGCCAAGGACAAGCTCAAGGAAGTCCGTCTTACGTCCAAGAACTCGGGCAAGAAGAAACTGAACAGCACGTTCAACCTTTGGAAGCAGCGAATGAACGAGGCAGCCACGGAGGGCGAGGAGGCTGTCCGGAGAGAGCAAACATCCGGAGCGGACGAGAGCGAGGCCGTGTTGAGAGCTGAAGCTACTAGCGGGCCAAGGGTGGGATCCAAGCGGAGATTTACGGAAACTACGCCTCAGTACAGGGACCGGGCGGCGGAGAGGAGAAGCCTCTACGGGCTTAGCGTGCCGGGAGATCCCCTGGAGGAAATGGCCAGTGCGGGCGGTGCTCCGGTGCAAAGCTCGGGAGGCTCGGCAGAGAGTTACGAGGCGGTCACGGTGGACAAGGCTCTGGACGAGAGCAACGTTGGCAACAGAATGCTCCGGAGCATGGGCTGGCAAGAGGGATCGGTAAGTGTTGTGAGTAGTCTCTTGTGCTTTTGTTTCTAATGCGCTCCTTGGGACAGGGGCTTGGAAAGGAAGGGACTGGGATCGTAGAGCCCGTGCAAGCACACGTTGGAACTGAACGGGCTGGTCTTGGCAGCCAAAGGAGCCGGTTTGAAGTCCAGCCTGGTGATTCCTACAGAGCTATCATCCAGAAGAAGTCTTTCGCTCGCTTCCACGATATGCTTTGAGGGATCCACTTAAGAGAGAATAACATATATGATTGAACCGAACAGTGTTTATATATTATATACGGAAAATTGGTGCCACTTATTTGTATGAAAGGAAGCTATGGTGGCTCAGTGCTTTGCCTGCGGCACAACAAGAACAAAAACAAGAGATGGTTATGGTGATGTGTAGTAGTAGGCATTACCTGTGAGTAGAGGAACGTCCCAAGAATGGCGATGGCGGCTCCGACGCCATTGATGAGTTGAACAGGCGTGCGGAAGATGATTATAGACGAGACAATGACGCTGACTCTCTTCATCGTGTTCCCAATGCTGAAGGTGAGGGGCGAGATCTCATCCAGGGACATGTATGACACCTGATTGTAGAGGTGGTAGAAGACGCTCTGGGCCACAACCCACCTGCGAGTCATTTGCAAACGGAGAGTCAGGGTCACGCAGAGAGGAGGAGGCAAAGCATACCAGATGAAGTGCGGCCCGACGTTGTGCACGGCGTTCTGCCACCCCGACACCCACAGCTGAGGCCCCTCCATGGCGATGGCGAAGGGCGTGAGGAGCAGCAGCGACATAATGCTGAGGCAAGCGTAGTAGTTTAGGCCTCCGACTGCCTTGCCAGCCTTCATTCCCTTCTTGGAGAAGATGTTTCTAAACACGAACGCAACGTTGGAGATCATCGCCCCCATGAAGCCTGGCCCGAGACGAGAAGCAGTCAGTAACAACAGTGTGTTGGACCACGTAAGTTACCCGTCATGTTGAAGTTGAGCTCCGTGAGTGCGGCAAGGCCGCAGCCACCGATGATGGGCACAAGCGAGAGGTAGACGGAGAGGGGGAAGGTCTCTCCCAGGAAGAGACGCTGGATCACAACACTGAAGGCTGGCTCCGCGCTCTTGATGATGTGAGTGAAGGAGACGGCAACCTTGGACATGCTCACCGTGGCGGCAACGTGACCAATGGTATGAGCCAGCGCAACCTGTTCGTGGTTTTAGCGGAAAGTCAAGAGCTCGCAGGTGGAGGACTTACCGGTAGGAGCGCCTTCCAAAAGGCGAGGTCCGTGTCGGGAGGGGCGACGAGGCCGGTGGCCCAGGACGCGAGCATGAGCGCAGAGCCAGCGGCCAGGGAGAGCGTGGAGGTGAGCCACGGGTAGGGGTAGGCATTGAGCACCTTCTTGTTGTAGATGTTGAAGACGACGTTGAGCGCCCACCACGTCACGAAGTAGATCCCGATCTTGAGCCGGTTGAGCTGGGGAGGAGCCTTGGCAGCCGGCTCGTGATCAGCATCAGCTTCGTACGCCTCGGCTCGCACGATCCGCTTGCTCCGTGCCTGCTGCGATGGCTGCTGCTGGATCGCTCCTTCCCATCCCAGGAAGAGCTTGCTACTGCTGCTACTAGTCCTAGTTCCACCACTCACTGGAAGCGCGGCTGCGAGCGGAGGGAGCCTCAACGCAGTAGCAGCAGCGGATCTGGTGCTCCCGACGCCGCCCCACCTGGTGCTACACGGAGATCCAGCGCCGATCTTGGCGGCACAAGCTAGAGAGGCCTGCATCCTCGCTAGCTAGCAAATACAAAGCCCTGATTCTCTTTGGTTTAGGGCTTTGGCCACTCCAAATGCGACTCCGTTGACTACACTAAACATAAGATTCCAAATGGCTGGGTGAAGTTGGTTGACTCCGTTGACTAAACTAGACACGTCTTTGCCGGATGATAGTTACGTACTAGGACACAAACAACTGTCAGCAACAAATGGATGTGGGAAATGGTGATTTAGTCGCACTTAATGTTCCTATAGATCCTCCGAACAAACACGCTCGAGCCCAAGTAGCCCACCGCACCTGCGCATCAAAACCATCAAAGTCATCAATCCATCCGACCAAGAAAACAATCGGAGTGTATGGTACTCACCACAGAGGCTCCCCAGTCCAACGCAGAGCATCAGAGTGTAGCCGAAGTAGAAACTCGTTTGGAAAAACCCGGACATCTTGGTCTTCATGAAGTAGTAGTAAACCGAGTAGAGGTACACGTACGCGGCCGTGGATGCAGCTGAGAAGAAGGACGTCCATTGCCAGTGGTAGTTCTCCGCATTTAGCAGGAAGTACGTGCCCACGATGGTCACACAGACCGTGACAATGAGGAGGATCAGAAACACGAGCAGCATGAAACCATAGACGTAGTAGACCTGCCATGCACCACGGACTCAGATCAGCAGACTGAAAAAACTGGGCTCGACCGGGTTACCTTGTAGTTCCAAAAGGACGTGAACACGAAATACATCTCTATGAAGATGCTCCCGAATGGGAGTAAGCCTCCCATAAGCGCCACGATGGATGGCTTGAGATACCATTTCTTCTCCGGTATCGGACGAGGGATGGTCTTCACCCTGCAGGGGTTATCAGGCGTCCCGTTCCAGTTTCGCCCCACAACAGTCCCAAGAAGAGCCAGGGGAAATGAAATGAATGCCCAGATGACAAAAACAACGACCTGTAAAATAAAAGTTCAGGAGAGAAAAGAAAAATCATCTCTGCAACGTACCATGGTACCGAAGGGAATGGCGGCCAACGAGCGATAGAAAATTGCGACAAAGTTGAGAACAAAACCGATGCCAAAGCAGATGAAAGGAAACAACGAGGCCGTTAGCAGCATGGACTTGATCCAGTGCTTGCCTGCTCCAAAGCGTGTAAGGGATTGTTAGCACCACAGGTAGAAGCATTACCTACCATCGTTTCGCGAGTAAAACCCGCCACTAACATAACCGGAGATGAATGACGTAAGAGCGTAGCATACAATGAAGGTTGTCACTATTGCTCCCCGCCTGCATCAACAAAGGGCGAGGCGAGCGATGAGCACCTCGGCCGCAGCGTGACAGATACTTACCCAACATAAAGCATCCCGACGATGGCCAGCAAGATCACCAGAAAGACTAGCGCAGCCAGTTGAGCACCGGTACCAACAAGCGAAGACAGCAAAACAAGATAGCGTGGCGGTCTGAAGACATCACCGTGGACAAGCTTCCATCCAGACTCTTCACTCACGTCCCTTTCCTGGAAAAGTTCTTTCAGCCACTGCAATGCGCAACATAAACGTACCAGAGTCTCGAGATCATCTTCCTCGCGGGCATACTTCGCATAGTCATTTTTCAGCGTTCTCATGAGTATCATAGACACCAGGCCAGTCAGAAATATGACCATCATGAACGAGTTGAAGAGCGAAAACCAGTGAATCTGCACGAAGATACCACAAGCAGGAGTTTAAACTTGTACAAAGACAGACGACAACAAACCTGATGCTCAAAGAATGGATAGTCCAGGTAGGCATCAAATCTCTTGTGGAAACTCGTGTTTGTCTCGATCCATTTCACGGAGTATGTAAACTCCAGGGATTTGCCAGGCGAAAGTGGCTGCAGACCATCTTGCGTAAGGTTGACTTGGATGATCTACATAGCGGAAAACATAATCAGCATCACAGAGAGAGGAAAAGAGAGTAAGCACCTGGTTTTTGTTGTACTTGATAACGAGGTGCTTGTGAGTGTAAATGGCTACATTCTGCTCCTCCGCCTTGCCGTGGTGGTACTCACCAACAAATCCTGCGGGGACTATGAATCTACTGGACGCAAAAGAGAAATGGAGAAAGACGTACCCCACAGCGGCAAGTCGTCTGGTTGGAAAAAAGGCGCCGGTTAGAGAGTTTTCAAAGAAAGGAAGAATGGCTTACCCATAAAGAACTCGAACCAGTATGTTTCCTCGATGGCCGCTCTGAATTCCATGGCTTTTCTCTGATTCAGATCCAGCTTGCATATCGTAACCTTGTCAACAGACTCTGCAACACGATGTGCGCTGTGAGTGCCTGCGCCGGCAGAGCGAAGGCATTGACTTACTCTTGAACTTGATGTCGATCTGGCTGTCGATGAGCTCGTTCCCTTCCAGCACCGCTCCCAATCCCCCCCACTTGTGTGCGGGATTGGCATTTCCGGGCTGGCAGAAGGGCAGGCTGTAGTAGTTGTAAGTCTCCTGGGGATTGTTGTAGGGGCCGACCTTGTTCACCCACAGCACAACAGCGTCGCCAATGTCGTACTGCCCAAGCAAGCAAGCACGCACCGCCACAGCACGCGTGAGTCCCCCGATCCGGCAAAGCGAGAAAGAGAAATGGGCAAGAAATCTTCACCTTGTGATCGTATTCGGAAGCTAGGGCGAGCTGCAGCAGGCACGCCAGCAGCAGCCACGCCGGCAGGGAATGCATCCTCATCGCTCCCACCACTGGCAGCCCTAGACGCGGACTGCGCTCCCCCGGGCCCCTACAACTCCGATCTGGAGCTCCGTGCCCTAATCGAGAACACTTTTATTTTTAACTCAAGATCCATTTGCATTTTTCGGTACACGATCTAAGCCTAGTCAGTGCTGCATCCGGAAGAATGTGAGTGGCGAATTGTGACGTAGCTTGTGGTAGCACACGAGCGACACCGAGACGACGATGAAGGCTGTGCACAAGACTAGAATGGCCGCCACCAGCGCCGCGTTCACTTTGCTGTTCTTGCGGCCTTTGTCCTCGCCACCAACGTAGTACACCTGGGAGCGAGTACAAGGTTTTCACTCCATATCGATCGAGGGGTACACATACCTCGGCAGCGCTGCTGTTGGCTGGAAACGTGCCCGGCCTTGTCACCGGCTGCAAGCTTGACAAGCGCCCGTTCACAATCCTTCCTTTCAACTGCACAAAACCACAAGAGAAGCAATCAGGCAAACTCTAGTAGAGCTCCTCCATGCCTGCCAGGTGCTGCCAGCGTAGGAGACGAGCTCGTAGACTGTCGCAGACGACGTGACAAGCCTGGAGCCAGTATCGGGATCGAATTCAACGCTCCCGGTGCATCCCTTGTGCGCTCTCCCTGATCTCAGCGCCGCCAGCACACTGCTGGCGTTTACCGCTGCAATGCCTTGTGCGGATGCTTGATTCGCAGCCTCGAACAGAGACGTGACCGCGTCGATCAAGTAAGGCACGTACGAGGTGCTCCGGTTCGATGCAAAGCCTGGATACTCTTGCTGACGCTCGCTCCAGTGCTCGTAAAACTTCTGGCACACTAGCTCGTCCGACGGGTCACCACCTGCAAAACGCATTCAATGAATTCATGCTTGGCAAAAGCTATGGCGCTGACTGCATACCATATGGTGCAATGCCAATCTCTCCTTCCAGCCGACCACTCCCTTTGAGCAGGGATTCTCGATTAGATTCAATCTACAGTTGGTGTACGTACAGTCAGAGTATATTAGTACCTTCTTGTGTTATATCCACTGCGGTGACGCCATCGCTGCCCAAATACCACCAAGGATAAGACGCCTTGCCCTGCTCTGGCTTGTGTAATTGGCATCGGAAACCATAATTATACAGAAACGCACCAGCTTAAGCACCAGCTCCCACATTTGCGTGGCTACCGATGGTTGGAGTGCCAAGACGAGGAAGGTGTAAGGCTCAATCGCGTTGAACATGCCGTCGATTTGCCTCGAGTTCAAGGTGGCGTTCACTCCCATCTCCAGCAGCTCCATCCTGAAGACGTTTCCGTCGCACAGAGACTGTGCATGCAAGAATATAAATTGCAATCACTCGTTACTTACGCGTATTTGTTGGGCCAGGGGCAAGCTGTATGCGTCGTTGGTGTAGACGATCGTGACGTTTGTCGCTTGCAACTGGTTCACCTGTTTGCCACCCACCATTTATTACATGGAGTGCGTATCACCATATGCATGCATGATTGTTACCATTGCGGCGATGGAGGAGGCTTGATGGTCGTCACTGTACCTGTAGGTGAAGATCCACGCACAATCGTGAATGGGTGTCACACTGGGTTCTGAAGTGCTTACACTGTTCTGAAAAGGTTTGGATATAGGTCCCTGTTGGAGAGGCGAGCAGCTGTGGCCGCAAATGAGACGAGCGGGATCTGATGCTCTTGCAACACCTTGGCTGCTGCAGCGGCTGCTTGGCTGCAGGCGGGGCCGACGACCCCAAGCAGCGCGCCCGGCCCCCCTTTGCTCCGCGATTCCTCAACCAGCCGTGCCGCCGCGTTCTGGGCCGATGTCCAGTCGCACCCACACCGCTCCCAAACGCCCTCCAATCTCAGTGCGGAATCCCTGGCCTCGCTGTTGAGGACCTGCACTGCGACTTGGAACGCGGATTGCCTATTGGTTTCAGATGGGCGGAGTGAGGAGGACTGTGATTACATCTACCTCTGTATATATCATCTAAGTTAAAGGCGGATACCGACCATTCGAGCGAGAGAGATTCCGGAATTGCCCAGTCCGGCTCCGACGACAGGAAGCCAATGTGAAGGGTCTTCGCGCTGCTCCCTCCGGAGAAGGCTGCGGCAGCCATGGCCATGAGCAGCAAGAGGAAGGCTTGGGGCCGCATTCTCTTGAAATCTTGCGATGATCGCTCGCAAGCGGGCCGGGGCATTCGAATGAAGTACCATGTCGAGATCACCACATGATATTATATATCAATCTTTTACTCTGACACAGCAGATTAAACTCGGAGACAACAGTTGCTTGCAAGCAAAGTTGGTCCAACCGGGGGACGAAGAAAAAAAAACCATGTGCAGTGGGTGTGTGTGTGTGTGTCGAGAGACAGGGAATTCCCAAATTTCCAGATCCAGCGGCTGGTGGAGCTGCCACGTGAACGCGATTTAAAGCCACATCATTCCAGCGGATTAGGGCAAGGCTTAGGGTTTTCGCGCGGAGCAACAGAGATCCACAGCCATGGTGAGCGCGGCGGCTTCTTTGCTAGCAACACCAAGCTGAAAACCAGTGCTTTGTGATGCCGCAGTACTTCGGGGGATATGGCATCAATTTCTCGGCCTTGCCGTTTGAGCAGAATTATCGCTGCTATTCCGCCTCCTTCATCGACAAGGTAAGAGACTCTTCTCTCTCTCTCTCTCTCTCTCGCTCCACCCGGTTTTGCGACGTGCGCTTCTCCTTGCCAGCCTCATCTGGAGAACGGCGACAAAGTGATCATGCCTCCGTCCGCCCTGGACCGCCTGGCGTCGTTACGGATCGACTATCCCATGCTCTTTGAGGTGCACAATCCCGCCACGTCGCGGACATCACACTGCGGAGTTCTCGAGTTCGTGGCCGACGAAGGAATCATCATCATGCCTTACTGGGTGAGTGTAGCTAGACCAGCATCGTTTTCACCCCAAGTGGCTGACACGGCGCTTCCTAGATGATGCAAAACCTCTTGCTTCAAGAGGGCGACCTTGTGAGAGTGAAAAGCGCGACGCTCCCCAAGGGCAGCTATGTCAAGTTGCAGCCTCACACCAAGGACTTTCTTGACATTTCCAACCCCAAGGCTGTGTAAGTGAGGTGCCACCAGCCTTGTACTTACTCTGCTAACAGCTCTCCAAATTCCGTTTTTTCTTGCTTTGCAGATTAGAAACCACGCTGAGGAATTTCTCGTGCCTCACTGTGGGTGACAACATCATGGTGGCGTACAACAACAAGAAGTACTACATTGATATTGTGGAAGCCAAGCCTGCACCAGCAATCTCAATCATCGAAACGGACTGCGAGGTTGACTTTGCTCCGCCACTCGACTACAAAGAGCCAGAGAGGGCGGCGCCACCACAGCAGCCGCCTGCGGCCGCCACAGGTGACAAATCTGTCCATGCCTTTACCGTCTAGACAACTAGTGTGTGTGATTCGTGCAGCAGCTGACGGAGAAGCTGAGGCGGCCGAGGAGCCCAAGTTTAACGCGTTTACGGGTGTTGGAAGGAGACTAGATGGGAAGGCACCAAAGGCGTGGCCTGTGCCTTCCACACAAGAGGCTCCGGCTGTTTCCGCACCAAAGCCTAAGGTAGTTCCTCCTGCTCCGGATCCCGCACAAAGACCGCATGGAAAGCTTGTGTTTGGGCCAGCAACGGCAAATGCTGCTGACGCAACTCCAAAGGTAGAGACCACACTCGTTGTTGTTACATCCCTGGTGTGTAATCTATCTCTTTGTGACAGCCACCCGAGAAGCCCAGTGAGGAGAAAGAAGAAGCTCCCAAGGAAGCAAAGTTTCAAGCCTTTACTGGCAGGAAGTACTCTTTGAAAGGTTGAGGTTTTATAGACATGTAAATTGCGCCTGTGTACATAATTGACACTTTGAATAAGCATACATGTTTGATCACTGCTTTGCCTGCGAGTAAGCAAAAAGGTGTCACGACTTGAGTTAAATAGCTAGCGTATGCTGTACCTGCGAGTAGAAAAACGTTCCCAGCACGGCAATGGCAGCTCCTACGGCATTGATGGGCTGGATCGGTGTCCGGAAGATGATTATGGAGGATACAATGACCGAGACTCGCTTCATGGTGTTCCCAATGCTGAATGTGAGAGGAGATATTTCATCCAAGGACATGTATGAGACTTGGTTGTAGAGGTGATAGAACACGCTCTGGGCCATGACCCACCTGCATTAGTGAGACGAGTTGAGATGCGTCACCGCTCGCTGCCTAATATACGTACCAGAAGAGTTGAGGACCAACGTTTTGGACGGCAACATTCCACCCAGAGATCCACTGCTGTGGTGGCTCCACTACGAGTGCAAACGGCGTGAGGAGGACCAGCGACATGATGCTGAGGCAGGCGTAGTAGTTTAGGCCTCCGACTGCCTTGCCAGCCTTCATTCCTTTCTTGGAGAAGATGTTCCTAAACACGAAGGCAATGTTGGACACCATCGCCCCCACAAATCCTGAAAGAAAGACGTGAAACTCGGATCGGCTCAATCACTAAGCTCATATGCGTACCAGTCATGTTGAAGTTGAGCTCTGTGAGAGCCGCAAGACCGCAGCCACCTACGATCGGTATCAGCGAGAGGTAGACGGGGAGGGAGAAGTGCTCTCCCAGAAAAAGGCGTTGGATCACCACGCTAAATGCCGGTTCCGAGCTCTTGATAATGTGCGTGAAGGAGACAGCCACCTTGGACATGCTCACCGTCGCTGCTACGTGACCAATGGTATGGGCCAAAGCTACCTGTACAGGAGCACACAATAGAGATTGTTATTTCTCGTTTAGCTAAGCATGAGCGAGAGCTTACCGGGAAGAGCGATTTCCAGAATTCCACATCTGTGTCGGGTGGAGCGACGAGTCCTGTTGCCCATGACAGAAACATGAGCGTGGAGCCAGTGAGCAAGGAAAGCGTGGACGTGAGCCATGGGAAGGGGTAAGCGTTCAAGACTTTCTTGTTGTAGATGTTGAATACAACGTTGAGGGACCACCATGTCACGAAGTAGATCCCAATCTTGAGCCTGTTCATGGGAGCCGCTGGCTCGGCGCTACTTGGCGGCGCCGTCTCGCCTTGGTTGGCTTCATACGTCTCTGCCTTGAATGATGCCCGGGGCTGCTGCCTACTAATCACTCCGCCGATGAGCAGTGGCTCAAGCTTGAGCTTGTTGGTGGACGAGAACTGAGCTGTTGCTGCTGCTGCTCTTGGCCTACAATAGCGAAGGCCCGACTTGGCAGCAAGGCACGGCCTGCAGATCGAATCCATCCTGCTCGAAATCATCACGGTCGATGGCATGCTGCTAGCCATTCGAGCACCCTCTCGTTGCCACTAAAAGTCTAGCTGCGCATCGACTACTACTACTGTTACCACCTCAATTGCATTGCGCATTTGTGATCCTCCAGCACGCGCAAGCCCTGGATAGAGCAGCGCCGCTCCCTCCTCTACCTCTCCACAAGCGCTGGCGATAATGAATGACCCATGTACGTCCTACGTGGCCGAAGATGCCCCCTGGCATATTCCCACCGTTGAAACCAATGCCCCAGCTTGCGGCATGCTCCGGGTGTTGGCCAGCAGCACGTAGCCCGCACAGTCGTTGGGCTCCAACGCAAACACGCGGCTGGCCGCAAGCTTGGAGCCGCTGCTGCTGTTCATGAGCAGGCACCTCCACTCCTGGGCAGTGGGCACAAACGGCATCGCCGCCACCAGATCGCGGGCCGCCTCCGCATGGCCAGCACGGCTCAGCACGTCCACCATGCAGCCGTAGTGCTTTTGTGTGGCATGCAGCAGCTGCAAGTCGCTGGCCATGGATCTGAACAAGTGCAGCCCGGTGGCGAGTTGGCCAAGGCGGCTGCACGCCAGCAGCGCGCACACGAGGGTGACTTCGTCGGGCATCTCCACCAGCAGCATGCCGTGGAGCACCTCCAGCGCCTCACTCGCACTGCCGGCGGTACCGCGCTGCGCATACGCCGCCAGCACCGCATTCCACGACACGACGGCTCGCTCTGGCATGCGCCCGAACACTTGCCTGGCTTGCACCGTGCGCCCCGCCGCCGCATAAGCCGATAGGAGTATGTTCCACGAGAAGAGGTCCCTCTCCTGCATCGAATCGAACATGAGCTGGGCTTGCTCCAGCTCCCCGCAGCTCGCATAGGCCGACAGCATGCTGTTGCAAGAGACGAGGTCACACTGCTCAAGCTCCTGCAGCACGCTGAACATCCGCTTGGCCTGCCCGACGTGTCCGTGCTGTCCGTAGCAGCACAGCATGACATTCCAGGAGACGAGGTTGTGCTCCGGCATGCTGTCAAACACGAGCTTTGCCTCCTCCATGCCACCACCGTGTTGGGCGTAAGCGGTGAGCATGGCATTCCAAGAGATGACATCCCTCTCCTTTCCTATGGCATCAAACACACGCCGAGCCTCGACAAGGTGCCCGTTCTGACCATACGCCGTAACCATCGCGTTCATGGTCACCACGTTCCACTCAGGCATCTCATGCAAGAACAGTTGCTTGGCCCGATCCATGCTACCACTGTCCGCTTCCAGGGACAGGCGTGTGTTCCAAGAGCACAGGTTCTTTTCAGGCATGGAGGCGAACAGGGCCACTGCGTCGCTCACACGCCCGTTTTGAGCATTCGCCGCCAGCATTGCGTTCCAGCACACTAGCTCCCATTCCGGCATTGCATCAAACACGGCTTTGGCCTGCTCAACGACTGCGTTTTGTGCATAGGCCACCAGCATCGCCGTCCAGCACACCAAGTCCCTCTCGGGCATCCCATCAAACATTCGCTTGGCCTTGTACAGATGCCGCCTTTGAGCATACGCTGACAGCATAGACGTCCACGACACGAGGTTCCTCTCCGGCATCGCGTCAAAGATACGCTTGGCGCAATCGAGCCTCCCATTTGCTACAAAGGCCGCCAGCATCGCTGCCCAGGAGACGAGGTCCCTCTGGCGCATGCTGCAAAACACTTGCCATGCTTCGCCCAGCATCCCCTCCCGGCCGTAAGCATCCAGGATGCTTGTCCAGGACACGAGGTCGTGCTCGGGCATGGCTTCAAACACCTGGCGCGCCTGACGCGTATGCCCACTTCGGGCATACGCGGACAGCATGAGCACCCAGGAGAAGAGATTCCTGGCCCGGGGCGCGATCCCATCGAACACGGCACGCGCACGCTCCACGCTCCCGCAGTTGGCATACATGTGAAGCAGCATGTTGGACATTTGCACGTCGGCATGGAGAAGGTGCTGGACCTGGGAATGAATGCTCTCCGCCACTGACAAACTCCGGCACGACTTCATCGCATGGATGTAGCCTCTCCGGTCCAAGCCCAAGCCGCCACAAGCATTCATCCTTGTTTCTTATTGCTTGAAGAAGAATTTCCATATCTCTCTTACATTCGACGAGCCATCCGCAAACTCGGCAACGAGATGAGCTCCCAGGACACCTGGGTCACGAAACCGAGTGTTATTCTTTCTGTTAGCAAACGAGATACAAACCTTGCTCCTCGACCATATGCTTAAATAGTCGAGTTCCACCGCCCACGCCGAAGTAGTGCTTCTTGCCGGCAACATATGCCACTCCATAATATGGCCGCAGGCACTGAGCAAGCAAAGCCAGATTTTTTTCCTTGTGTAAAGAAAGACGGTGCGGTGCGGTGCGGTGCATACCTTAGCCATCAAAGCATAGAGCTTGGGAAACGAAGACACCGAGTATATGGTCTCCGACATGAGAACAACGTCGTAGCCGCCCTCGTCCACGCTCTCTTCCCTCCTGCTGTCACAAGCCCGGCTTCCGGACCGCTTTCTACTCTTGCTGAGCTCCGTTTGGCTCTCACTCCGAATCATCTCCGGCTCCGAGGCATCCGTGACCGCACTGCTACCGTCGGTGGTGTCTCGATCGTCCGCACTTGATTTGACCGTGGAGAGCAGGCAGCCAACGTTGTCCCAGTCTCCAGCAAAGTACTGGACTTCGGGAGCAATCACCGTTGACCTGGTGGGCGTGAGCGCATCAGTGGACTGGGACAGCCGAGCACGAGCGTAATCGAGGTTGGCATGCACGTTTGGGATCGTCAAGCACTTCAACACCTCGGCGTTGAAATCTTGAAAGTGGACAACAGAAGCGCCCTGCCACCAAAACACGAGCAAAGTTCACCACCGGTTGCTTCAAATGACGAGCTAGACCCGAGCTAGACCCGAGCTGACCTTGATGCACGCCAAGATTCCCGGAAGACCATGGCCACACCCGACCTGAGACAAAGCCAATTTTCCTTACTCTAGAACAGGCAGGCAGTAGACAATATCGTACGTACTTCCAGAACGCGCTTGCCCCGGAATGAGAGTTGCCCGTCTTGAATCTCGCGCCTCAAAGTGTCCACGAGATCGATGGCGCATTCCCACAGCTTAAAGCCACCTTCAGGAGGAGTGATGAATGAGAAAAGAAAAATGGGCCACTTGACACACACACACACACACCTTCGTATTTCCCAGGCACGAGGTCCGAGTTGGAGATGCCAAGTATTTCAGACGCATTGATTCGGCCCTGTGTTTGCATGGCGCGCTGGCTGAGATCACAACGAGGAACAAAGGGGGACTGACCCTGAGAAGCGTGAAGCCGCCATGGAGAGGCACCGAGTCGAACTTGATCTGTTTGGGGCAGCCCGCGCACTGCAAAGGAGCCCGTGGCGATGAGAATGCCACTCCGCATATGAGAATGTAGAACCTGTTACCTCGTTAGCGGGCACTTGGAGTGGCGCGGGGAGAGGAGGAGCAGCAGCAGCATCACCAGCAGCATCACCAGCAGCGGCGTCGTCGTCGGAGCTGGGCTGGAGGATGCAATGGTTGGACAGGCACGACAGGATAGCCGGTGGCTTCATCTTGCTCCCAAAAGCCCTAGTTTCCCGGGCTAGGGTTTATGCCCGTTCATGATCATGTGTTCTTCTGCCGCGACGCGCGCGGGAGGGGACGATGATCCGCGGCGGCATGTCGTTGTTGTGGAGGGCCTGGCCCCCGCCGTGAGCGCCGCTGCGGTGGAGGCGGCGCTGCGGCAGTTTGGAGACGTCCGGGCGGTAGAGCTTGTCAAGAACCCCGTTGATCCCAAGCAGCAGCTGGGGATTGGGCGCGCACTGGTGACCATGGGCAGCGCGGCCGATGCCGACAACGTGGTGACGCACCTGCACAAGTTCCTGGTGATGATCGCTGGCACGCCCAGGCCCGTGACCGCCGTGCATGGCAGCGGGCATTTCAGCTGTAAGCAGCAGCCGAGGCGTGGCAGGGAGACGCAGATGAGGGTGGTGAGATCGCCGGAGCTTGCGCAGCTCAAGCGGCTGCATGACAAGCACAAGCGGGAGATGGACACTCTTTGCAAGGTCTGGAATCTCTTGGTTCTTGTTTGATGGTCTCAGGAGAAAGCCAGCAGCTTCACGCAGAGGCGGAGGAGGCACTGGCTGAGGCGCAGGGCAAGCAGATGAGCAGCTACTTCAAGATGTTGCACAGCCTGGAGAGTGAGGATGCAAGCGTGGCCAAGCTCAAATCCATGTACCACGTCCAAGACGACGTTTAGCCCCTGGAGGTAACTATAAGCGTTTTCGTTCGTCATTGTTGTCGTCACTATCGACATTCTATGCCTAGTTGGGCATAGCTTCTTCACAGCTTGGCTCTGGCCGCCACAACGTCCTTGAAGTGAGCCCCTTTGGAAGCGTTTGGGAGACCGACCACAAGCGTCACTCTGGAAACCGCAATGACTGAGGAATTGGTGGAGGAAGGATCAGAAGAAGAATCCGAAGGAGAAGAAGAAGAAGAAGCCGGTGGCGCCCATAGTTTTACCTCCCAGACCTGGGCATAGTGTTATACAGAACAGATGATGATGATGATCACGCAGGCAAAGAAAGGAAAATTTGGTTGGTTTGTGTCACACCTGTATCCGGCGTCCGACGAGAAGGGGTAGTGCGTCGACGGTCACCCGGTGGCCCAGGGGTACCGCCCGCAGGTGGTTGATGTTGAGCTCGATTCCCGCGACGCGCTCCCACTTGGAAGCAATCTGGGCACCCATGCTCGCCACGGCCTCGGCAATGAAGGCCGAGACGCCGCCGTGCAGCACGCCAAACGGCTGATCAACAACGCTCTGCCTGCGTGAGTATGGATTCACGACGGTGGCTCACCTGGCACGAGTTGCGGGAGACGACGAAGGTGCCGTGGACGCCCTCGGGTGTCGCGGACGTGAGCTTGAACCCAATGTAGTCGAGCACGGCGAGGCCCGATATGTGCTGGTCCGACGACGATTCCTCCATAGCTGTAACGATCCACTACCAACGAGTCTAGCCCCAAATTTGACAAAATTGCCACATGATGTGGATAAAGGCAATTCCACTATTTAAATTCTACCTACCCTTGGTTCCATTCCATCATCTTCCAGAAGACAAGACCTCTCTTATCATAGTTGCTTGCAAAGGTAAGGAACTTGATGCGCCCTATAGCTAGCTTTGCATTTTCATGACGAGGGCTTTGTTGCTCCAACACGGTGTCGACGTGTCCACCCGCCGACTGACACGTGGACAGCTAACGGGTGCCTACAAAAGGGGGTTTAGGGCTGCTGGTGGTAAATCTCCAGGAGGCGGAGAGAGAGAGAGAGAGAGGGAGCGCGTGTGTATGCCTGCTGCTGCTTGATGCGCGCCGCCTGCCGCATGACTCCTTTCAATCCTGTCTTCTTTATGTTCCTCTTCCTCGTCTTTCCTTTCAAGTATCTTCACTTGTGTTTGATAGTCAAGCCGTTAATACAGGGCAGCGCGCCCGTGTCTTAGATTCGTCCATCTGCCAGATCCTTGCACTGCTATATGGCTCCAGCATCGCAAAACAAAGGAGGTATGTGTCATCGCTTTCCCGGATCAGTCTTGCTTACGCTTGGAGACTGCGCAGGCCACGTCCATGATGGTCCGCCGTCTGTGATTGTTGTTGGGGCTGGAGTCGCGGGTCTCGCAGCCGCAAGGGCCCTGCACAAGGCTTCGTTTAAGGTATGGTGTCGGTTTCCTATATGTCAATCAAGAGCACCGAGCTCAATGGGGGGGCTGGCAGGTCACGGTTCTGGAATCGCGTGGCCGGATTGGAGGCCGAGTTCACACCGACTATTCGTTCGGTTTCCCAGTTGACATGGGCGCGTCCTGGTAAACGCTAGCAATCTCTTGCCCCGGATATTTTAACTTGCCTTTGCGTGTTTGCAGGCTACACGGCGTGAGCGAAGACAATCCTCTGGCGTCCGTGATTGGGCGCTTGGGCCTGCCTCTTTACCGCACCAGCGGCGATAACTCTGTTCTCTATGACCATGACTTGGAAAGGCACGTTGCTTTGTGTGTGTTTAGGCTGCATCTGTAGGTGCATTCTCATGAGCATGGTGGCTGGTGGCTATGGTTAGCAGCAAGCCCGAGTAACCACCATTTCTCACAGGTGAAATCTCCACCTGCTTACGCCATATCTCCAACCTGAAATCTTGTTGCTGGCTTCGTTGCTCAAGCTTTACTGAACTTTTCCCTTTCCTCCAGCTATGCACTGTTTGATATGGACGGGGTCCAAGTTCCACCGGAGCTGGTCTTTCGAGTTGGCGAGTCGTTTGAAGCGCTTTTAGAGATGGTACGCGTTTTTGGGACTTGCAGCTTCTGCGACTGACGTGTTTTTGTTTCAGACCAAAAAGATTAGAGAAGAATTTCCCGAGGACATCTCTGTGTCCAAGGCATTCTCGGTCGTGCTGGAAAGGCATCCAGAGTTAAGGTAGTGGCGATTTTCTGAATTGGTGTGATAGACTACTAACAACTGCATTGTAGACAAGAAGGCCTGGCCAGGAAAGTACTCGAGTGGTATCTATGTAGGCTAGAAGGCTGGTTTGGAGCGGACGCTGACCAGATATCTGTGCGATGTTGGGACGAGGTATGTTGTTTGTTGGCCCAGAGGGCTTAGTTATGAACACTTTGGTGCGCAGGAGGAGCTGCTTGAAGGGGGCCACGGGCTCATGGTCCGGGGGTATTTCCCCGTCGTTCGACATCTAGCGGAGGGTATAGATATTCGGCTCAACCATAGGTGAGTGAGTTAAGCCCCATTCGCACGCACAGGTTGCTTATGTTTTGGTATGCAACAGAGTCGTTCAAGTGATTCGACACAGTCAAGGAGTGAAGATTGTTACCGAGGATTCCCAAGTGTTTGAGGCGGACGCTGCAGTTGTGGCTGTTCCCGCGGGTGTTTTGAAGGCCAAAATCATCCGTTTCGAGCCGCGACTGCCGGCTTGGAAGGAAGAAGCTTTTGCCGGCCTTGGACTTGGCAATGAGAACAAGATTGCTTTATGCTTTGACGTGGTGTTTTGGCCGAATGTGGAGTTTCTGGGCGTGGTTGCTTCCACAACGTACAGCTGCAGCTACTTTTTGAATCTGCACAAGCCAACGGGCCATCCCGTCCTCGTGTACATGCCCGCTGGCCGCCTCGCGGACGATATTGAGAAGCTGTCGGATATGGAAGCTGCGAGCTTTGCATTCGGCCTGTTGCAGAAAATCCTTCCAAATGCCGCCAAACCTGTAAGTAGTTTCATTCCTCGTGGTTTGTCAAGGTTGACGGAACCCGGGTGTGCATTGCAGGTCAAGTTCCTGGTATCACGCTGGGGGTCCGACATCAATTCTCTGGGTTGCTATACCTACGACATGGTTGGGAAGCAACACGAACTGTATGAGCAGCTGCGGGCTCCGGTGGACACACTCTTCTTTGCCGGCGAAGCCACTAGCGCGAGCTTTCCCGGCACTGTGCACGGTGCCTTCGCCACTGGGGCACTCGCGGCGTCAGAGTGTCGCAAGGGCCTCGTTGAGCGCGGCAAGTGCCTGGAGCTCTTCCAACCTGCAATGGCGGCCGAGGACATGCGACCCTTGCAAATCTCTCGCCTTTGATTCTTCTCTCGTCTATCATTTGTGGTCGAGGCTGGACAAGCACAACGCAAAAGCCTACGCATACACATTGTTATTGTTAAGGGGATGTAGTTTAATTCGCTTCAGGAGTTACCTGAAATGCTGATATTGGATATCTGTAGTCCATTGTGTAGATATTCTTGTCAACCTGGGTGCCATGACATTGTCATGCTGCGCACCAAGAGAAATTACAATAATAAAAGCACCTTTATGAACTGGAGAGCAATGCAGTTCCGCGCGTTCTCTGCCACCAGCTGGAGCCACCACAGAAGAAGAGCTGCAGATAAGACATTAAAATCACTCAAACCTGAAAGTTCCGTTTCGAGGCCTGGCCGTGGCGCTCTTCAACGTTGCACTTGTTGTGCAAGACCGTCATCCTGTCAAGCTCTCGACCGCTCTTGTACCTGTCAAGGATGGTACTTGAGCCCTTTGTCAGCGGCTGGAAGACACAAGGCTTGAGGTCCTCAGCCAATGCAGGTATGACGGCCGTCATCCTCCCGCGCCCTCTTCCAAACACATTTCTCCGGTAAATCACGCCGCCAACCTCCACTCTCACGCTCTTGGACGACAAACTGTCAAGTTACCCAGCGCGCGTTAAAGCCCGAGCAGCCAGCCGAGGTGTTAGAAAGCCTCAAGGACCAACCATTTACCAGGCTCAAATGACGGGCGCTGGCCCTTGTCATAAACCAAAAACTCGGTCCTCACAAAATTGGAACGTAGCTGCGAGACAGGACACATTGTCAAGATGAGCTGAGCGAGGACAAGAGCTCCACCACCTTTCCAAAGTAGTTCCCTGTCTTGTTTGATATGTCGTTCTCGTCTATAGAAATGGCATAGTTGCTGGTCCTGCTCTTTTTCCTCTTCCTGGCAGACAAGAGAAAGCGGTCCCTCTCGCCCAGGCAAAGCTTGTACCTGGTAGCAGCACAAGTTATATGGAGAGAGTGAGCGTAGATGCAATACCTTGAGTAGAGCATGTTAGGCTCGTGCTTTCTGTATATGTGGCACTGGAAGTGGCCACCGCTCTTGGGGCCCGGAGCATTGAGAAATACTCGAAAGTCCAGGATGTCGGGCACGAGTTGCCTGAAGCACGGAACGTCCCTGTGCGCTGGATCGTAAACAGGAGTGATGCCTTGCTCTAGCAGGCGCCGTTCCAAAGGATCCTACACTTCACAAAGTCAAGCTAGTTGGTTGTCAGCCACCACAGTCGGAAATAGGAATCGCGATGGCGGCCTCCTTCACCTTGGCTTCGAAGTCCCTGCAGCGATGGTAGGTCCAAATCTCATCTGCGTCATTGGCATCCTGGAGCTTCCGTGCCTGAAGTGGCACTGGTAACGTTGAGAGGTTTTCTATGACCGTATAGCTTACCTTGTCCTCCATGAACCGGCTGCGAAGGCTGTCTTGCATCAACTCTTTCCTTCTCACCGGCAATGGCCTCGACACCTTCCAGGCCTTTTTACTGATGGTCACACAAACACACAGATCAAGTGGAAAAATGAGAATGCGCAGGGGCGACTCACCCATCGCAGACCGAGGCATTCATTCGAGCAGGAGCTGAGACGCTGGACCTCGGAGAGAGAAAGTCATTGAGGACGAGCCCTGCGAATTAAAGAGGTGGGAAAGTTGGAAATGAGGGAACGAGAGCGCGCGCGCTCCTACTTGGAGAGACGTGGGCTTGATCGGTGGCAAGCTTGTTGGATGGATGGCTGCCCATGGCGAGCGATCCTGGGTAACGGTGGATGACCTAAAAAATTTGGAGTGTTAGGGCTTTTGCGTGCGCGGCAATGAGCGGGGCGAGGCTGTGCACGCTCCTGGCCGATCTCGGCTATGATTCCTGGCAAATGCTGGATCCAGACAGCTACGAGTGGCCCTTCCAGTACGAAGAGACGAGGCCACTCCTCGACTGGCTGTGTACCAATCTGCGAACCTCCAATGTGCTCACTGTGCCCGAGCTCCATCACTACACCCAGCTGCTCAGCCAAGGAAAGCTTCTCCAGGTGAGCTTGCGCTTCTTTTCTCGTGCCATCCATCCAGCGTGCGCGACTCCAGGGCGAGGACCTGGATTTTGCCTACGGCAGCATCTCCGCGTTTGAGAGCAAGAGATCAACACAGGAGGCCGTCTTGGGTGCTGAGGAGTCCCTCAAGGAGATCCGGTAATCCATCCAGCTTCCTCTTTCTTGACTCCCTCGGCTTTCTTTCCCCAGGGAAGGCACGCACTGCCTCAAAGAAGAGGCTTCCGCATTGCAGCGGAGGGTCCAGCTTCTGCAAGCACACATGGACTCGCTCACTGCCTACACGTCGTCGCTCATGCAAGGGCGAAGAGCCAGAGTTGCTGTCGCATCCGCCGCAGGCAACCAGATGATGGTCGCCGAGGAGAAGCTGGCTAGTCGCAACTTAGAGGTAACTTTCTCTCTCGTCTTCTCTCTGCTGGCTAGGCATCCACAATTCACTCGCAGATGAACACCGTCCTTGACAAGCTTGCCTCGTCCGCTAGAGAGCTTGCGCACTATCACTCGGGGGAAGGTGCTTTGCTTGTTCTTTCTATGTTTTCTTACGTTTGCACGGGATTTTTGGCGGCTGCAGAGCAAGGGATCTTTCTTTCGTTTGCCGACTTGGGTCATTTCTTGGTTCAAGATCAAGCCTGTACCAAACAGCTCAACGAGTGGTTTGTGAAGCAGTTTGATGTGGTAAGGCACAGTTTGTGCATGAGCACCACGCCGGTTTAACGATGCTCGCGTGTCACAGGGTCCCTCCCGGTTAGTAGCCGAAGAAGGAAAGTCTAAATGTTCGTGGGTGACACTTGATGATTTGGTAACGCAAGGTAAACACGGCCGGCACATTTGCTTTCTCCAGACTGACTGGCTCTCCTCGTGTTCAGGAGACTCCGAGAAGAGCCACCATAGGCGAGTTTTGGAACTGCAGCGCCTGCGCTCCATGTACGCACGTTGTCACTTCTTACGTGCTAGCTCTGCTGTAACTGCTTGTCTTGTTCTTTCTGGAATAGGACAGTTTCGGCATAAGCGAGAGACAGTGGATTGACGCTCAAGTTGAAAAGGCGAAGCAGCTGGCAGTGCTTGCGACAGTCAAGTTGCAGGCTTCCGCCGATCAAGCGTATGTCCATTCAGATCTTCATTCCTTAAGGTAGGCGGCATTCTCCATTCCAGCTGCGTCGGTTGACGAGTCTAGTAGTGAAGGCGGAGGAATGCAGATGTAGGAAGCGAGCTGCATCCACTTGTTTTGAAGGAGGACAAGCTGCTTTCTGAGGCAAGTCTTTGAGTTTTCCAGACCGCGTGTAACTCATGTTGTGCCGCAGGCTGTTCCTTCACTGTGCTGGGAACTCGCGCAACTTCAAGACACGTATATTTTACAAGGTGATCACCTACACTTTTTATCTGCGGCTAACAGTGCTGGCAATGTGTTTTCAGGAGACTATGACCTCAAGGTCATGCGGCAGGAGTACTACATGTCGCAACAGAAACGGGTTGAGCTTTCAAGTTGATGATCTCGCGCTTGTTTTAACGAATTTTGGTGGGTGCCTGCTAGTTCATCAGCCACTTGGTCTGCCAACTCGCTCGGCATCGTTTCCTTGAGATCGCTTGCCATCTTGAGAGGAGATCTATGAACGGTGCATTTGAGCTGCTGAGGGCAATAGAGTCAGAGCTCGACGGGTACACCCAGGCTACCATCGGGCGCATTGTGAGATGGCGCATGACATTTCCTGACCTGTTTGACGGGCCCTTGTTTTTGTGGTTTCTCAGGATCGGTGTCTGTCATTGTCGCAAGCGGGTGCCGAAGCACAAGAGCATGGCGCTGTGGATGATCGCGACACTTTTCTGCATCGCGTTAGAGACCTCTTGAACATATATACATGTAAGGATGCGCCGCAAACGCGAAAGAGACTCATGCCTGGCTTACAGATGAACAGGGAGCCATTCCAATCTACGTGTCAGTTCCAGGTCTAGTCCAGCAGGTGAACAACTTGCAGGCAGAGTTGCAATCCCTACAACTGGAGCTTGACAATACTGAGGACAAAGCGAAATGCATAAGCGAGCTGTGAGTACAATCTATCACAGGTGCCATATTCAATCTACTGCTCGGCTTGTTGCAGCCTGACCATCATCAGAAGAATGCAGCAGCTTCTCTTTGCGTCATCGACGACTGCGCAACCAATTCTAACTCCTTGGGTATGCAAACCCGCCCGCTCTGCTCGTACTAACACTCAGTTTCGTGCTGCGCCGCCGAACAGCCGTTGATGAAAGAGCTGGCGGACATGGAAAAGGTGAATTCCCAGCTTTCCTTGGCAATAGAGGAAGTGACTCGCGAGCACCGGGAGAAGGCAGAGGTACGGGCTGATTAGAAAGTCTCACCGTTAATCCATTGCATGCAGATTGTCAAACACCACCCTCATGAGGTTGGCAGGGAGAAGCAGGTGTTTGTCAACTTTTTCTGTGCTCCTGATCGGCTGCGGAGTCAGGTAAGGGAGCTGGCGGCACGGGTCAAGTCTATGCAGGCTTAGCCTTCTCTAAGCCATGTCAAAGGTGTGATTGTAAAGCTTCTACTTTTCTTTGTTTCAATATATTCTCTTCCAGGTGCTGGAGCTGCCATCTGGTGCAGTTTGACTTCGAAGAACACAAGCTTGAAAAATTAGGCTTGACATGCGAGAAAACACGAAGTGGTGGGACGCAAGATTTGGACCATGGTAACTTTGGTTCCTGCAAGTGCAATCGAGGAGAGATTCAGAGGCGTTGGGCTATGGGGTTTGTCAACCACACAGCATTAATTTCTAGTGTATAAAATCGACTAGATCCATTAGATGGATCATGGTTTAAGAAATTTCTGGCTCAGTGCTGAAGGTCCAAGCTGGAGTCGCGTCTCATATGGTACCGGTGCATTTCTATAGTTGCATGAAGGGTACAAAAATCTGATAACAGGCTGATCCAGTTGATACTGTGCGCGCACGGTGGATGTTGGAACAGGCTCCTGACTCCGAATCAAAAAGTTTGTTTTTATCTTTTTTAATTTTCATTATAAATTTTACAAAGTGCGTGGTTTAGGGCTCAAAGCCATATAATATCGGCGTCAATCCGAGCACCACATTTGTGTTCCTCCAAATAATCCTCCGAGGTCTATACACATTTTAAGAAGCGATCAACTCAATATCATCGATAATATCTGTCCCATTGTTCTCTCGTCTTCATCAGCGGACGGCGACGACGACGACACATCGCCCTCGAGAACAGCATCCAAGACGAGCTTGCGCTGCGCAATCCCAAATATGTTCTCATCAACCGTCGACTTGGTCACCAGCCTGAGCCAAGAAAAACATAAGCAGCTTGCAAACACACCATAAAACCATATACCTGTAGACTGTCACGGACTTGGACTGACCAATTCGGTGGCACCGGTCCTCGGCTTGGCGGTCCATCTGCGGGTTGAAATCCACGTCGTGGATGATGACAGTATCCGCGCCCGTGAGATTGAGACCCTGGCCACCAGCTCGAGTAGAGAGCAGGAACGCAAATATGTCGAGCTCCTTGTTGAAATCGTCCACCAGGCTCTGTCGCTCACAAACTTGAGTGCTGCAAGGAGAAAAACAGCTAGCATCATGGATCATTCACTGCAACGCAGAGCTTTGGTACGTACCTCCCGTCCAGACGCCTGTAGCTGAGATTCATAACCTGGAGCACCCACTCGAGGATATCCAGCATTCCTGTCCACTGGCTGAATATCAAAGGCCGGTGACCTGCGCTCTGCAAGTGAGGGAGAAGCTTCACCAGGAGCTGCAACAACAAACTCGTTAGGCACACAAAACATAACAGAAGGCATGGTTTCACCTGGCATTTTGCAGATTCGAGGGCATCTTTGTCACGCAATTTGGAGTGGCTCGCCAACATCCCATGCGTACAGCAGAGCTACACCACAAGACACAGTTTATTTTTATATGGGTGCTTGTCGGTACCTTGTGCAACGTATAGTCATTGTAACTACTGAGCTCCTCGACGATGCGCTCCAGTGTACACTCACTGCCAAAAATGCCATGCTGAAAGCACCTCTTGGCCAGCTTCTCCACGTCATTATTCGTGTAGATTCGTCGGACGAGCAGCGGGTGGTTCGCCAGCTGCAGCAAGCCACACGCACTCCTGACTTGGACACAAACTCAACCAAACCTTTCGAAGCTGCGTGAAGATGCTCGAAACCTGCCGTTGGGGACACGAGGACGTAAAAGACTGTCGATACTCCACCAACGCTTCCCTGTATGCAACATCTTGGCTTTCCACCATGTCAACCGATTCCACCTGGACATACGGTAGAACGTAAAAGATGAAATACTGCACCAGATAGGATCAGGTACGCGTACCTTTTGAAGTTTTGGTGTCAGTTGATCCATCACGGCGGCCTTCACACGACGTAAAACAAATGGCGAAAGTATGGCCTGGATCTGCTTGATAAGGTCGATGTTATCTGCAGTCAACACCCTTCTCCCATTTCTGTTGTCCAGGATCGCATCGAACTCGCAGTTTGTGAAGATGGCCGGCATTGTGAATTCTAGTAATGACCAGAGCTCCTGGAGAGGGAGAAAAAAGACAATCGGAGACTCAGCGCAAGTTACATCCACAAACGCACCTGGAGGTCGTTTTGCAAAGGGGTCCCGGTTATCATCAAGCGGTGGCAAGCCCGCCGGGCTAGCGACTTGAGGTTCCTGTTCCTGTAGCTCGTGCGATCTTTGAGAAGATGCGCTTCGTCCATGACAATACAGCTCCACTTCCACTTCCTCAGCATGCTGCGATCATCCTTGGACGCTGCACTGGCGAAATGGAAAACTGGTGGGAGAAAGCAAGCCAAGTATCCGCCTACCTCTTTCGCTCGAAGAGAGAATAGCCGGTCAAGAACACGTGAAACGGGGGTGGCTTGTCGGACCTCGCCGCAGACAGGAGCTCGTCTTTGAAGGCACTGCGCTCGTTACCATGGAATGGAATGACAGTGAAGGCAGGGCACCACTTTTCGAGCTCCCGCTGCCAGTTCTCTAGGACCGAAGCGGGAGTGACGATGAGATGCGGACCAGCGTCGCCATCCAGGTGCTTTATAAGCGCCAGAAACGCAATTGCCTGCAAGCACGATCACGTTTGGCGTATTTCCGGGAGACCAAAGTTGCCTACTTACCTGCACAGTCTTTCCTAGGCCCATCTCGTCGGCAAGGATCGCTGCGATGGGCAAAAAGGATGAGAAGCAGCACTGGTACTAGGAAAAGCGGTGCTCACCTCCGCCTAGACGCTTGCGATAGAGCAAAAGAAGGAAGTTAACCCCCACAACTTGGTAAGGGCAGAGCATTTGATCCTTGTTGGAGCCAGCCATCTGGCACGCTGCTTGTACCTCGGCCTGCGAGTAGAAAGAATCAATCTCGAGCAAAGAAAGAAAGAAAGAAAGAAAGAAAGAAAGAGAGCAAATAAACTTACATGAGAGACGAGCTTCGCGGCCTCGGTTAGCGCACTCCGGAGCTTGGCAGTGATCCTCTCGCATTTCCCCAGCGTGTGCTTGATCACATCCTGGGGCCTTCCCTGCAGAAGCCGGATGGACGCATCGTCCTCCTCCAGGCCGATCGCCAGGCCATCGTCAGCTCTAGGCCTCAATGCCACGCTCTCCTCCTCATCGTCCTCGTCCCCCGGATCAATGACAGCCCTGCGACTCCTCTTGCCACTCACGCATTCGCCCTCGCCATCGTCGTCATCGCTCACCACCACTCTCCTGCGACTCCCACCGCCGCCTGTGCGCCTTGGAGCGCCCTCTCCCGCCTGCATTCCTCCCAGCTCCACTACAAAGCCCTAAAACTCCGCTTTGATCTATCAGCCCTAGACACGAGTAAAAGGTACCTGTGAGTGATAGTGATATATATATATATATATATATATCACTCGATAGTGGTGTTCTTCTTCTTGTTGACACAGGATTCCAGGAAGTTGAAGTATGCGTATCTGATATCGAACGCCATGTCGTACCCTGGAGAGAGAAAACAAGCCAAATAAAGAAAAAGCAAAGGAGGGACACGGCGCTAACAAACGACTTACAGAAATTGATGGCGATTGTCCTGCCTCCCGAGTCGGGCCGCTGAGTGACATGGTGGAACCACATACTGGGCCTACACACACACGCACACACACACACGCGAGCAGCGCAGTTAGATCATTCAATGGAGTTTGTTTTGAGAGGAGGAGCTCACAAATAAAGGATCTCTCCAGCTCCAACTGTGCAGTGGAACGGCTCGCCACCTCCGCTGCTGAAGTACCTGGGAAACTTGTGCTTGTCTTGATGGCGGCACTCGGGATCCACGCTCGCCCACGGCACCATTCTCCGCGGGCGATCGCTCCTCATCACCAGCTTGCGCTCGTCCTCCTGCTGTGCCTGTTACGCATATATATATCAGCTAGCGAGCAAGGAATTTTACCGGCGATGGCACGTAGCTTGCGGCGGGGTAGTCACGGATGTAGAGCCTGTGGACGTCCACGGGTGGCAGCAGCGTGAAGTGCTTCTCCCCCGCCACAACAGCGTACAGGTTCTCGTAGTGATCCTTGTGGAAGGATGTCACGGAGTTCTCGTTGCCAATCCAGAGATTGACAGCCTCGGGCAGTGAGCCCAGCGCTTGAGTCGCCCACGGGATGTCGGCCTCCACGTCGTCGATCAGCCGCGAGTACTCTGTGCGCAGGCAGTCGTTTTGCTGCTGGAGGTAGGCTACGTTGCTACTGCTTCTCTTGCCGAGAACAGCTTCCAGAGCTTGGGCGAAAGGCATCGACTGGACGTGAGCGCTGACGAACATGAGCGTTTCCTGGTCGCCATCGATGGGATCCAGATCGCCGTCGCCACCGCCGTCGGCATCTGGTAGCATTTCCATGCCGCGCACGTCGACGATTGAGTCTGCGCGGCCATCTGGAGTGAAATGGACGCTGACCTGCTGATCCCCAAGCGCTGCGCGAAGATAATCGTTGGACCACTTGCGGAGAGCGCTCCAGTGCTGGATGCCGCCCGTTACAATGCACGGCTTACCCGGCATGACGAAATCGCGAAGGAAACGCAGCGGAGACACGGGCGCTGCGACGCGCTCCACCTGGCTGCCCAGCGAGAGCTCGCGCGCCTCCCGGGACAGTAGCTCCATGGCCTCCTCCATGGCGCCAGAGCCAGAGCCAAGAATCCTAGCTAAAACCCTCCAAAGATAAAATGTATGCGCCCCGTGACCGGGAAAATGGGCCACCTCGTAGCGTTGCCGTACGAGCGCCATCATGTCCAAAACTCCTGATACGGAGTGGTAAGTAATCTCTTTTTACTGGCCGTGTGTGTTGGGGCGGAGCAGGGAGGAGGAGCCAGCGCCATCGCCATCGCCGCCTCCAAGCAGTAGTGGCAGTGGGTCTAGGGCTCCAGCGGCGGTGCACGACTAGGCGCCGCGCGTAGGATGTAGAAGAAGGTACTCGCTGCTGAGCCGAGATGGGATCATCGGGTCGGGCGGCCGCGAGACATTGATAATCGTGCTCTGCTGCGCAGGTCCTGATCTATCTTTCTTTGCGGGAAATTTGGAGGCTTCTTGGCTCGCATGTCGAATCTGTGCCATCGCGCATGGCGAATGCGCCATTTCTTGCGGCCTCCCTCGCAATGCAGGTAGGCTTTCCCTCTTTCCGGGCCTCAGATCTTCCCCGTTGATCGTCTTTAATTGGCAGCTCCGCGGATCTTAACAGTGGGGGAGAGATTCGAGAAAGAATGTAGAGCGCGGGGAGGAGGAGAATCCCGGTCGCGTGTCCGCATGCCCTAATTTAGGGCAGGCCAGGGGCAGATGAGGAAGCGGAAGCTCGGCGATAGCAGCACTGGTTGATCATGGTCGCTGCTTTGTCTTCGTCATCACCAGCCACAGCCACAGCCACAGCCACAGCCACAGGAGGAGTGCCACAACAAAGAGGGGATTCCATCCCAGCTCTGGCAGACAAAGGCTCTAGTGGCAATGGGGAGATCCTACGCAAGCAACACCGCAGCAGGGAAATCACCTCCAGGTACAAGTCCACCACACCGACCTCCATTCCCACCCCGACTCCCACCACTCCAGCTCGCCGCTTTCCTTCTCCTCTCATCGGTCGCAGCTCCAATGGCCCGGAAGGCCCCAAGCGAGCAGTGTCGGCGGAGCGCAAGAGGCCCGACTCGCCAGCCTCGTCTTCGTCAACCACTAGCGGCAGCAGTGGCCGGCCAGGTACTCCGAGAACGGTGCCGAGAGTTTCTTCTGGGCCGGGGAATGCAGATGCGTTGCGCTCGGCTCAGCGCTTGTGGCCCTCCACCCACGCTCTATCCGCATCCTTGCAGCTGGATCATACTCTGAGGCCCGCCGAGAATGGCATCCGCAGGAGCTTATCTTCGGACAAGGCCCCGTCTGACAGGAAGGGGACACCAGAGAGGAAGAGAACTCCTGTTCGGCGGCCAACAACGGATCAGGCTGAGAATGCACGGCCTCAAGACAACTCCGGTGTGCACAGGTGGTCTGCTGGAAACTCTCCGAAAGCACTGAGCCGGAGCGTAGATCTTAGCTCCGACAAAGATAAAGGTGGAAAGATGACAGGTCTAGTGGTGCAGGGACGAGCCATGAATGGTACCACTCGGCCGGTAAAGCGTACACCTCCAATACGCAGTTTGACAAGGTCGATCAACGATGGCCCGTTGCCTGACTCGCCACAAAGTGTATCTCGGCATATGCTCTCGGAGAGCAGGGGAAGGCCCAAACGGGACCTTGAAAGTGGCGGAGGCCGAGACATGGCCCAACATCAACAGCAGGTTGACGAGTCTGTTCGACAGCTTCCTGATGAAACGGAACTAGCAAGTTTGGAGAGCCAACCATCGCTGGATAACCTCTCGGACTGCGAGAGCCTATCTTCGTCGGGCTCCGGTGCCACCACCGTCACTTCTTCCGGGTCTGTGAAGCGCACTACAGCCAGGTCGAGGCGTCTCTCTCAGGGTGACATAGTTGGCTGCTCGCTGACGGACCAAGATTTTTCTACGTTGGGAGGGAAGAATGTTCGCCGGTTGAAGAGTCTGTCGGTTTCGACTGCCTCGCAGTCTACGGCGATGTCACCCTCCCGTCTGTCGGCGCAGCAGCCACCGTCCCCGTCCCGGATGCTGGTATCCTCCCCATTTCGAAGTATTCCGAGTCCCACCAGGACGAGGATTCCATCGTTTCAGCTTCCACCAAGCGGGCACAGCAGCCGAGCTAGCAGCATTTCCAGCTTGCTACATTTTCCCATGGACATGCGCAAAGGAAAGAAAGCTATGAGCCAACAGGAAGAAGCTCAGTATCTGCGTATACTGCACAACCGCTGGCTTCAGTGGTGCTTTGTCAACGCTCGAGCGGAGGCTGCAAAAAATGCTCAGAGGGCCATAGCAGAGGTGAACGTCTCTAACTCTTTTTCTTTTCCTGGTGACTGATTCCATTCTATAACATTTGGCAGAGGTCCATCTACAACGCGTGGCTGCAAACGTCGGAGCTTCGAAAGTCTGTAGCCATGAAACGGATCAAGCTGCAACAAGCGAGACAAGCGAGAAAACTCCAGGCGATTCTCTCGTCTCAGGTGAAACTCATTATGCTGTTGTCATGTACGTTGAGGCTGACATATGTATACCACCCAAGGGCCCTCACCTAGAGAGCTGGGCGGCACTTCACGCCGAGCATTCGGCTGCATTGTCTGGGGCGATGGAAGCTCTAGAGGCTGCAGTGCTGAGGGTACCTGTGACTGCCGGTGCAAGGGTAATGAATTCTTTCCTTTTTCTTCTTCTTTTCCTGATGCGACGAGATTGTTGACGATGTGCAGGCCGACGTCCAAGCTATTAGGGACGCTTTATGCTGTACGGTGGATGTCATGGGATCCTTGGGGTCGGCTGTTGTGAATCTCATGCCTAAGGTATGCATGCTCCCTGTTTCCTTGTCTTTTAACTTTATTCGCTGTCACAGACTGAGAAGATGGACGGTCTTATCTCGGGGCTTGCGGAGGTGGCCAAACAGGAAAAGGCTACACTTGAAGAGTGCGGTGCCTTACTGGATAGACTAGCTGCATTAGAGGTGCGTGGCTTGTGGTTGTTGTTGGCGACGTGCTAACTTCTTGCTTGTGGCATGGAATAGATAGAGGAAACAAGCCTGAGAACACATTTTGTGCAACTCGAGTGCGAAAAGAGTAGAACCAACCTCAACTCCTCCTGGATCGAAGCTCCACTGAGAACACCAGCAAAGACTTGCTAACTCGGCAAAGACGGCAGCAGCAGCAGCAACACTTTTGGTTTTCCTCGCTCTCCACTCATGCTCCAGCTGCTCGTTCGTTCGTTCGTTCGTTCGCGATCACGCTCCCGAAGGTATTTGTAAATTAGCTCTAGTCCTCTTTTGTTTTGCAACTGGAGAGAGAAGAGAGCGAGGAGACCTGCCGTCGATGATCTCGCCCTGTCTATACAAGCAAAAGTTAACTACCACCTTTAATCACTGACTTTTGTGCTAGAAAGATTCGAAGGATCTAGGGTTTATGGCTATGGCACTGTCGCTTGCGCGGGCGTGGGAATCTAGCATTCTCCCTCGCAGGCTCCTTCCGGCGGGCTATCGACACAAGAAGCTCATCTTCGTGGCCAGCAGCGGCCCACTCTACATCCTCGATTTTGGGCGGTACAAGAAGCGGGAGCTGGAATCGGTGCCCAATTCCTATCTCCGCTGGATCGTCACGCAGTCGCCACACAGGAAGCGCGCATACTGGGCGCCGCTAGCCCAGGCCGTGCTCGACAAGCGCAAGGCGCTCGAGGCATCCAAGTACCCGCCGCTGGTGGATCACATTGGCGTCTTCACAGAAGACCAGCTCGATCATATGTGCCGCTGTGGCCTCGTTAAGAGGGAGTGTGAGCAGAGGAAGGAGCTCCGCCGCTACTCGCTCTTCCCGCCCGTCTAGTAAGCTTCCTTGGTCAGCCATAGCTAGCTAGCTAGATCAAGAAGAGGAATGGGAGTAGGGTTGCTTGCTCCTTGGTGGAGTATGCTAGGGCAGAATGGAGGTGGAGCGAGTGGTGGTGGCGGTGGACGTGCGGCATTTGATCGGGCAAGCGCGCAGCTATGGCTGTGCCTTGGAGAGCTTGGTGCGCAGGATCTTGGCCATGGTAAGCAACAGCAACACAATGTGGGCATTCACCTTCTTGGATTCGCTCGCGTCTGGGGCGTCGACGAGTGTGCTGGGGAGAGCTGGGACGGCGCCGTTCGCGTCGGCGAGAAACGAGCGTAGCATCAAGGCATTCCGGGATTGCGTGGACAAGCTACTAGTGGGAGATGCTCAGGAAGATCACGCTGCTGCTGCTCCTCGCCATGCCTGGGCATTCCACATCGCGAATGCGTTACTGCCGCTTCTCACTGCTTACTCGTGGGATCCGCTGCTGCTCGACGACAATGGTGATCGCGGAAAGTCGATGCTGCTACCCATCACCCGCCCGAGCTTGTTGCTAGTGCTGTCCACGGCGCCATCCCGGCAAGAGCTCCATGCATTCCTCTCCTCGTCCTCGGACACGGCCGGGCTTCCCGAAGAAGAGCGAAGAATCGCTTCTCTCCACAAGCTCTTGGAAAAGAAGAACGTACACGCTCTTTGGTTCCAGCCGCCGGGAGAAGCCGCCACCTTGATGGATTTGCTCCAAGCTGTCAAGAGCTCCTCCTCCTCTTCCTGGGGTTTCTCCTCCGTGGACACCTTCCTCGTCGCCACCCTCGTCATGCCACACCGTCTCCTCCTTCCAGTGCTTTTGTTGCCGCTAGTTTTCCCACGCACCACCCAGCGCCATCTTACTCCTCCAGCCAAGCTCCGTGTGCGCATCTCGGACAAGCACCGGTTTGTATGTGACGTTGGCATCACATCACTGGGTGAGAGCACAAGTTTGGACGAGCACGGGTGTTCCAAGATTCGTCTTGCTCTCACTGCCGTGCTTCCACGCAGCGATCGAACTGTGGCCTCGGCGCAGCAGCACAGAGTAGTCGAGACATACGTCGTGTACCAGCATCGGCAAAGGAGCGGGGTCGGCAAGGAGCTTACTGGAAGCGCGAGACGCGAGTTGCTACAAAGGCTTGAGCACTTGCCCGAGGAGCTCGTCTGCCGGCAGCAGCATGAGCTCAGCTTGATCCTGCTCTTCCTGGCACGTCAAGTTGCTGTTGCTCTCGTGGATATGGAGGTTACGCAGGGTGGGACGACGAGACAGCTGAAAGGATTTCTGGAGCCACTGTCCATCTCGTCGGCCACGTTACGTATAGTCACAGGACAAGACGCTCTCACCAGCGTGAGAGTTTCGAATGCCTCGGACGACGCAAAGCAGCCATGCACACGGCTGCTCTCAGGTAGCTGGAACGAGGCGTGGAGCTGGTGTATGAAGTTGCTGCTCCAGAATGCAAGGATGGACTGGATGGACCCGGTGTTCAAAGAGTCCATGTACCCGGGAGTTTTCAAAGCTTGGAAGAGACAACGGTGGCAAGAGAGCACGTCTGGACAAGTCGTTGCTGCACCCGACACGGGACCAGGTGATTGCAAGCATCAAGAACAGGATGACAATGATCCAGCAATGGACGTCTCGCAGGACATGGCAGAGTCGTATACCTCTTCTCTAGCCGAAAGGCTTGAAGGTTGCATCAGTGCCGGCAACTTCGACGCAGGGAAGCTCGTGAGGGACACGGCTGCCGCTGTCCAGGCGTGTCGTGCTCCTCCAGAAACGATCCACAACTTGCTCCTCCTGGCTCCCAAGGAGTTGTCCTTCAAATATGCGGAAGGCGGCAGCAGCCATTCGATGGATCACAAACTCAACGAGTATGTTTTCTCGTTTCATGTTTTCTCTCTGACTGACTTGGATTGCCCTCCAGATACACGCTTCAGATCCAGCTTCGGCTTGAAATGCTAGCCGCTGGTCAAGCACCGGGCATGGAGGCCGAGTTCACGGAGCAAGTCTGTGAGCTTCTGTATGACATCCAATTCAGCCTTGGTGGTGATATCTTCACGGAGGAGGCGCCCCTTGTCAAGTTTGCTGACCGAGTCGTGCGCTCAAGGTGACGAGTTTACATTCCCTTTTGGTTGGCAGTCCTGTTTACTTTGTGTGTTTACTTTGTGTTTGCAGCTACGAGAAGGTCCCTCGCGTTGTCGACGACATTTACACGCGGATGGAGTTTCTTGGATACGATAGCGCCGAGCCAAACGCAGTGGAAGAAATGCCGCTAGCAGCAGTGCCATTGGCATTCTCGGAGGAGGTTGTGAGGAGCGGGAGTGACGTTACGAAGGCCCAGATGGACGTGGAGAGAGCTCGGAGGCTATCACACTTTTCTGGGTTCCAACAAAAGCGTAAATTCGTGAAGAAAGCGCGGCTTGCTGCTACACCAAGCCACAAAGCAACTGTGGACTCGGTGCTTGAAACACCACACATTCAACTGTGCTCTTCCCGACCCAAGGGGCCGTCTGTGCTACCACGGCGCTCAATCTTCCCGTGATTCTTTCTCCAGGGTGTTGGACAAACCGAAAGATATACCTTGAGGCGAGATTTAAAGGAAGTCATGGATCATCAAGGTCAAACGGGTGACTCGAAAGATCTTTCCTTTTCAACTGAACGTGCCCAGACCAAACAATTTTGTTATTTCATGAAACTGGAGTCAAAACGGAATGTTGCGTCCATATCCCGGCTGTCCACAAGTAGCTTTGCTTGAACACGCCGAAGTGGTAATCTCCTCTTTCATACTGCTTGCCAAACTTGTGAGTGATCCAAAAATGCGGCCCTATTGTTCGAGCTAGATCGAACGCTTGCTTCACGCTACTAACGCTGATCAGATTGACACTAGGCCATTAACTAGTTCAGCTTCGATAATCTTGCAGTCAGTGCCAGCCTAGCTGCTTAAACTCTATTGAATGGGATAGCATCGTTCTCTCGTTGGAGCAGGGCTGGAACAATGAGACTCGCGGCGATCGTGTTGGTGTTCATGGCCTGGTTCGTCTTCCCGGCCGCGAGAAAAGCTAGCTCCAAGCCATCGAAAGAACAATATTGCTTTGTGGAAGACGAAGACGATTTAGCAAGGTTGGAAGAAAGAAAATTGCTCCTCTTGAAGCCGAACAACGGGCATAAGTTTGTATCATTTTGTGTCAGCACTGGGTGCAGAACGAAAAGAAAAGTTATCCATGGTCCACTGCGAGCTTCGAGGCCGCTCTACACCGGCGACTTTAGAACTTGGCCGGTATGTTCTGAGAACGCACAAGAATCTGGTTAAGACGAGCAAGCTTTTGACTTCTTGTACTGCGTAGCGTTTGAGATGATGGATGCACAGTGGCTCGCAATGCGTGCTTCCTGGAGGTACAAGAACCGGGTGGGATCACCAAGGTGTGGTTTCGTCAAGAGGAGTGTGAGGAGCTCTGCCGATACTCGCTCGTGTTCCTTGCTGTAAGTTTGGCCACAGAAACCATAGATAGAATCTAGAAATGTGGCTCGACAATGCTCACGCCAGGTGGTTTCCGGAGCCCTTTGTCTTGCATGCTTCGTCTCAAGCACGCAGCGTCCTCTCGCCGGCCAACCGCCACAAACATGTTGGACAGGAGCACGTAGTGATTGCTGCAGCTCTCGTCTTGTCTGCCGCGATGCCATTGCCTATGATGCGACTCTTCTTCCTCACCACGCGTGCCCACTGCAACTCCCATGCAACCCAGCTGCTGCGCTGCTCGGGCTCCGCACTCAACGTCCCCGTGAGTTCTGCACGCGGCCAGCACCGTCGACCATGCCACAGGATCCGGCGAAAACGGCAGGCCATGAACCAGCCGTTCCGCCTCCGCTACTTCTCCCGCCCTCGCCACGACGTCAATCATTCTGTAGTAGTGTTGCCGGGTGGGGCTGCGGTAGTGCTCGCTGCTCATCCATGCAAACAGCTCACAGCTCCGCCGCAACATCCCGACGTGACTGCACGCTCCTAGGACATGCATGAAGGTGATGCAGTCTGGGGTGAAGCCGGCCAGCACCATTTCCTGGAACAGGTCGAGTGCCTCGTGCCCATGCCCTTTGGCGGCATACGCACCGATTATGTTGTTCCACGACGCCAGATTGTGCTGTGGAGTGTTGTTAAAGAGAATCTTTGCATCCTCGAGTCGCCCCTTGTGTGCAAAGGCAGCCACCATGCAGTTCCACGAGCAAGTGTTGCAGTGAGACATCCTCCCAAAGGTAGAAACGGCCTCCTCAAGTTGCCCGTTTGCCGCATAAGCTGCAAGAGCAGCATTCCACGAGAGGTTGTTTCTTTCCGGCATAGAATCAAACAATGTTTTCGCCTCTACCATCTGCCCAGACTGTGCATATGCTTCTATAATGCTGTTCCATGAACGCACGCTTTTCTCTGGAAATCGATCAAACAACTCCTTGGCCAGCTCTACATGCTCGTTTACGGCATACGCTGAAACCATGGCATTCATCACCGCAACATCTTCTGGCAGCCGCTCAAACACCCGTTTCGCCTCCGCCACGTCCCCCAATACCGCATAGCACCCAATCATCGCCGCTACAGCAGCGGCCGTGCACACGGGCATCTCCTCCAGCGCCTGCTTCGCCTCGACACAGTAGCCATTCCCCGCCAGCGAGGCAACAAGCGCGCTCCACGACCCGAGGCTTCGCTCCGGCATCCGCTGGAACATCGCCTCCGCCTCCTCGATGATCCCACTAGCTCCCAGCGCGGCGATCATGGCGTTCCACGACACAACCGTCTTGTGAGACAAGCACTCGTGCAGCCACTGTGCCTCTTCGATCGAGCCCTTCGCCGCCACCGCCCCGATGATGGTGTTCCACGACACGGGATCCCACTGCGGCATTTTGTGGAAAATGCGCTTGTCGTCCTCGAGCAGCTGCCCGTTCTTGGCCTGCGCCTGGAGCAGCGCGTTCCATAGCACCACGTCGCGGATGCTGGGCATGGCGTGGAAGCCGGCAGTCGCCTCCTCCAGCAGTCCCGCGTCGGACTGGGCGGTGAGGAGGATCGCCCACGACACGGCGTCCCACTCGGGCATTTTGCCGTGGATGTGCCGCGCGGTATCAACGTCCCCGCCGTGACAGTGCGCCGCCAGCACCGCGCCCCACGACACGATGTTCCTGCCGCTCGGCATGCGATCGAACAGCCTCTTGGCCTCGCCCCAGCTGCTGGGACAATCGCCCCGCGCGTAGGCGGAGATCATTGCGGTCCAAGACACGACGTTTTTGTCATCGCCCTCCATGGAATCGAAGATCGTTCGAGCTTCACACACATGCCCGGCTTGGGCATACGCACACATGACGACCGTCTTTGAAAATACGCAGTGCTCAGGCAAGCGATGGAACACTCCTAGCACGTTTTCCAGTTCCTCAGCGTCTGCGTAGCATTGTAACATAGTCGTCCACGAAATCTCATCTTTGCAAGGCGCCGCATCAAACACCCGCTGCGCTACTTCTATATACCCTTGTTGGGCATAGCCTGCAAGCAAGGTGTTCCACGAGACGAGGTTGTGACATGGCATGGCGAGAAAGATCTCCTGCGCCAGACGTTGTTGCCTGTCCTGTGCATACATCCTCACCATGGTCGTCCACGACACCACGTCTCTGGCGGGCATGACGGAGAAGAAGATCGCAGCCGCGTCGTGGAGGCGGCCAGAGGTGGCGTGCGCCTGCACGAGGATGTTCCAGGAGAAGGCATCTGGCTGCTGAATGTGCTGGAAGACGCGGCAAGCGTCGTCCAGGCTGCCGCAGCGCGCATACATCTGGACGAGATGATTGGCGATCAAGGTGTTGGAGGCGACGAGATTCTCGTGCTTGTGCTCGAGCTGCCTGGCACGGAGCAAGCTCCTGCACTGCCGCAGCTCACCTGCGATCGCAACCAGCTCCACTCGCATGACATGGTTGTTCTATATATGGTGAGAAATCTTTCGATCAATAGATTGTACAAAGCGTGGTGATCAATCTAAAAAGCGTTAATGCTTTCGTGAACATCTAGTTCTTCTAGTAGTCAACTTGTAGCACTGTAGTTGCTCGAGGGATCATTGGTCAGCAACGTGATGCGCATGCGAGCTTAGAAAATGCGATTTTGTATCTCTATACACTCTGGCATATTTTTTCAGTGGCGATAGTTTACACGTGGAATATACGGATTTCACTCAACGAAGAATGATTTTCCTGCGAGCCGAATCCTGTCCAGAACAAGTCATCTTCCTCCAGGAAAGATCCGCCCCGCGACTCGCTGCTCTGGAGCATTTCGGTGCTGGGCTCCTCGAAAATGTGTGCGAGATCGAAGGGGTCGAGGATGGTCGTAGCGGCAGCAGCAACAGACCCAGCCTCGAAACCCACCAGACATTGATGACTCCTGGGCTCCTCGTGCTGCTGGCTCTGCGAAACTGGAGAATTTCTGCTGCTGCTGCTGCTAGTACTGCTGCCGCCGCTGTTGCTGCTGTTTGTGAGTGCCCAAGACACGACTTCAGTGGATCTGGCAGTAGCAGCACTCGCGGCAGGAGCTTCGAATTCACTTCTAATAAGCCCTGAGGAGGTTGTGTGCATAGAGGTTGATCTAGCGTGTGTCACGGGATCAATCCCAAGCGCCTTGAACTTCTTTTTGATGGTCGAGTTCCAGTAGTTCTTGATCTGGTTGTCTGTGCGACCGGGGAGCTTTGCAGCAATCTGGGACCACCTGCTCGTTGTATGGGAAAAGTTTCAGGGTTCGTAGCAAACATTGGTCATGAAGTGAAAACTCCCACCTGTTTCCCACAATTGCATGCATTTCCACAATGAACTTCTCCTCCTGGGCCGAGAAATCGCTATGGTTGAGCTCCGGCCTCAGATAGTTGATCCATCGCAGCCTGCAGCTCTTCCCGCATCGCTTGAGACCTGTCAGGATCATCACATGTACGAGATTGCTTATGAGAGTCACATGATGTTTATATACCCGCATGCTTTGGAATGTCACTCCATCGGCTGTGGCCGTGCTTGAGCAGGCACTCCATCAATCGCTCGTCTTCCTCTGGCGACCACAGCCCACGCCGTGCCATCAAAGGTCTCCTTGTTCGAAGATTTGTCTTACCACTGCTATTAACTTCCATTGTCCTGCAAGATCCAAACTTGGGACCTTTGAGTTCCTGGACAGCACTGTGGAGAAGGAAAATATTCCTCTTCGCCCATAACCTTCTCTTCTCCAGTGACTATATAACACAATTCTCAAGAACTGTATCGTTTTTTTGTTTCGATTTAACTACCATTTGTAACTGCGAGACGTGCTTTTACTTCTCTTTCCCTTGGAAAATCTTTGTATTGTTGGACCCGCCACCATTGCCAGTGTGCAGCTACGAGCCTAGATGAAAGCTAGTCTCCGAGGTGGCGCGATTATCATTTCTTGAGCGCTGTAATAATTAAGCCGGCGGTGGACCAAGTTGAGGCAAAATGCCAAGGCTCTTGTTTAATCAAGACTGTAGGCATGAAACACGATGATTCGAGGATTTGGTGTGATTTCCAATAAAAGCGCGTCGGCATAGCATCGCCCTCCGAGACTCGACAAATGCCCGCAAATAAAATTTGATCGTGCCTGTTGTTGTCCTAGAGAATGAGAGAGACATTATAGACGGGAATTCAAGGGAAAGGTGGACAAGGGACACCACGCAAGCTTCCAAAAGAGCTGGCGTTGCCTGTGGCTGCGATGGCGAGCTCGTTCTACATTGCTGACCAGGACGTGTCTCACGCTCGCCTCGCTCGCTCGTTGCTTTCCCTTGGCTACAACTCAGCCAACTGGGCGACCCATTCCTTGTTTCTTCGCGTTACGTTACGGGGCGGGATTTTGTCAACGCTCAAGGCTGGCCGTGAGAGACGAGGAGCACTCACTGGAGGGATTGCGGCCAAGCCAGCCTCGAATCTTGGCAGTGGGGGCCTCCAAATCCTCCTCATTTGAAGTCCCGGGAAGGACGAGCTCGCAAGTCGTGTGGTGCCCACAAAGATGTTGCTCACACAGGATCGGCTGCTTGGGCGACGCCGCTGAATCTCTTATCCTGGACAGAGACGCTGTGTCCTGGAACAACATCTAGACGATGCGACGTACGTGTGTGACAAGATGCCTCTTTGGAGCATTGCAACATTTTTTTTATGCTTACGCGGAGCAATGCAGAATAACGGAGGTTGCCCAATGTCGTGGAACTCTAAGCTAGCATCTTATGCCCCAAATGGGCATCAATCGGCGAAGTGTTGTTTTGAAGAGCGTAACCCGCCTAGGACGTTATCTCCTGGAACAGTTTGTTTCGAGCTACCAAAACGGGCACCTGGATCACTCTTTCTTTTCATGCTGGAGTGTAGCACGGTAACTTGGACCTCCATGATAGTGCATGGTGAGGTCTCGACCGTGCCATGGAAACTTTTAACTCGGTGCGTGAAGTTACATATGTATATTTGGCCATTCGAGTTAAAACATCCATCATTGCTTCTGCATATCTTTTCATGGTATCAGAGCCTTGAGGGACATGATAGCAGCGAATGTTCTAAATGGTCATGTACATAGTGCCACTGTGGTAAGCACCGTGACCGCCGACGACTTCACCTCCACCATCCTCCGGGAGCCTGCAAACACCTCTACACCCCTACATGAGGCTTTGGATCCATGGAAAAAGCACGTGAGATTTTCCGAAGTGGAACGTTGTTTCATCGAATGCTATGATCCAAGCTTATACCCAAAACGGGCACAGCTTCGAGGCCGGCGTGGAGCTACGTCGGGCTGCTGCATGCCATGGTGGAGTCTGCCAAAAACTCGTTCGATAATCTTGCGCTCTTGGTTGTTTGTAATCTATATGTTGCGGGGAGAGAGAGCTGGAACAACGAGAAAGAAGAGAAATGTTCCTGAACTTGCTGGGTGCATTAGAATTCCCTATCAATCAAAGTGAACAACCCATATCAACCATGGTATGCCTGCCGCCGCCCACCTGCTGGGCTTCGAGGCGGCTCTACATCCACGACTTGGTACAAGAACCGGGTGGTGATTTTCGCTAGATCTCCACATAGGAAACATCTTCACCGAGGCCCACATGCCCGTTTACGGCATATGCTCAAACGATGGCATTCTCCTCCGAGGCATTCCCCGAGATGACGGTCGGTCGATTGTCTCATTGTGTATCCCATGATCGCTGCGCTGGGAGCTAGTGGGCTTGTAGAAGATGCTGGAGCGAAGCTTCGGATCGTGCCATCCGTTTGTCGTCCTCGGAGCGCGCGCGCGCCTGTGCCCGGGGATGATCTTCTCTCTGGCGACTCAGCTACTCGCGACCATTACTGCCCGTTCGTGGAGTCGCGGATGCTGGGGATGGCGAGTCGCCTTCTCGTCGAATGAGTGATGAGGAGGATCGCCCACGAAGACACGGGCTGCTGATTATGGAGTTCATGAATCAGCGTCTGCGTGGCATTGTAGAGTCAGGCTGCTGCTGGCATACATAGATCTGGACCATCTGGACGAGATGATTAGCGATCAGGGTGTTGGCGGCGATGAGATTGCCGTCCTGTTCGCAAGCTGCTGGCGCAGAGCAAGCTCCTGCAACCAGCTCCACTCGCATGACATGATGACCGGTGTATATGGCGATAAATCTTTCAATTGTTTTGCAGTTCTAGCAGTGAACTTGTAGACATGCGAGCTTAGAAAAAGGAGTTTGTGCATGGAGATAATGGTTTTTCCTGCCTTCAAGTTGAGCAGAATCCTGCCCAGAATAAGTAGTCTTCCTCCAGGAAAGATCTGCACGACTCGCTGCTCTGGAGCATCCCGCTGCTGGAATCCTCGAAAATATATGCGAAATCGAAAGGGTCGAGGATGTTCGTGGCCTCCAGACCATGACTTCTGGGTTCTTGATCCTCGTGCTGCTGGCTCTGCGAAGCTGGAAAATTTCTGCTGCTGCTGCAGCTGCTGTTTGTGAATGCCCAAGAGGCGACTTCAGTGGATCTGGCAGTAGCGGCACTTGGAGCTTCGAATTCACTTGTAGAGCCTGAGGAAGTTGTGTCTATAGACTGCTGGGTCTGAGAGACTGTCACGGGATCAATCCCAAGCGCCTTGAACTTCTTTCTGATGTTCGAGTTCCAGTAGTTCTTGATCTGGTTATCTGTGCGACCGGGGAGCTTTGCAGCAATCTGGGACCATCTGCTAGTTGTAAGGCAAAAGTTTCACGGGTTCGTAGAAACATTGGAAGAGAAACCCCACCTGTTTCCCACAATTGCATGCATTTCCGCAATGAACTTCTCCTCCTGGGGCGAGAAATCGCTGTGGTTGAGCTCCGGTCTCAGATAGTTGAGCCATCGCAGCCTGCAGCTCTTCCCGCATCGCTTGAGACCTGTGCTCACGACCATCACCACAGATCATTTGTCTCTATGAAAGCACTTCTCATGTCAGAGTCATGATGTGTATATACCGGCATGCTTTGGAACGTCACTCCATCGGCTGTGGCCGTGCTTGAGCACGCACTCGATCAATCGCTCGTCTTCATCCGGCGACCACAGCCCACGCCGTAGCATCAGAGGTTTCCTTGCTCGTGGATTTTTCTTACCGCTGCTATTAACTTCCATTCGCCTGCCTTCTAAAAGAATTGTGTTTTGTGCCACCCGTCTAACACAACAAACTCGAGGTTGGCTGCGACTATCATTAGTTAAGCCAAGCCATAATTATAGAGACAAAAGCATGAAACACGCTGATTCTTTCCTAGCTAGCTACCAACCGTCACAATTAGAAGTATCCAAAACTTGACAAATGCTCGCAAATAAAACAGGTAGCGAGGGCAGCTTTGATCGTGCCTGTTGTACATTGTCCTAGAGAATGAGAGACACACTTGTCGCTGCTATGGCAAACTCGTTCTACCGTGTGCCTCATGCTCGTTGGGCCACTACTTGGCTGGATTCCTCTTCGGTTTCGACGCGACCCATTCCTTGTTTTTCGGAGATCCAGCCATCCCGGGGGCAGGGTGGACACACTTCTGTCAATGTGTGATGATAACTTCGTGTAGATGCAAGGCCTTTTGTGTATGAGATGGCGGCAGAGGCGTCTCAATCCCGCGCAAATCTTCTCCAGTCGTCTGGCGCCGAGAAAGATGTTGCTCATTTGCAATAGATCGGCATGGTGACCTTGATGCTGCTGTATTCTACTGCGAACTCACAACGAGGTGTCCTGGAATGCAAGCGACTGCCCAGAATGGGCATCCAGAGAATGCGAAGTACGTGTTTGGCAAGGTGCCCGGAGCATTGAACGTGGAACATTCTTTTCTATGCTTACGCGCATCAAGGCATGGTATTGGAAGCAGTTCGACTCTCGTACAATGCCCGAGCACAACCTCATGTCGTGGAACGCTATGCCGGCAGCTTATTCCTAGTATGGGCATCAATCGGAGGCGAAGTGTTGCTTTGACAAGATGCCCGAGCGCAACTAGAGCAGCCGGAGACAACTCTCCAACAGGGAGTTCGCTCCATGAGTAACCGAGCCTCTTGCAAGTGCCTGCTGAACGGCATGGCGTGGAACTCATTCTACTCACGGATTGTTAAATTTGGCCCCTATCTTGTTTAGAGATGGGGCATGCTCTTTCTTTCCATAGTGGATCAACGTGCATGGTCAGCGAGGCTATATATCTCACAGCGCCATGGTTGATGCCATGCCGTGACATGCCTGGAATTCCAGGGTGCCTGGAAATTGTCTATGGATTCCAACATCGTCGGCCAGCCAAAAGCCTCATGCAAGGGCATAGAGGTAAACACACCAGGGGGGAAAGACCCATCTGTTAACATATATCGCCTTGATGTAAGTGGAGAGGGATCACAAGAGATCAGCGTCACAACTGGATTGTGATGCCAGGAACAACGAAATAGTGGCCGAAGTTCACACTGCCTAGGACGCCTTGTCCAGGAAGTCCGTTGGACTCGAGTGGAGTGGAGAACACAGGCGAGAAAAGAGTAATTGGGATGGGTTTTTCATTTCTATGTTGTGGCAAATGGCAGCATTTAACTGCGGATTTTGCGAGAGACTGGCTTCAGCTTGGTTTGAGAACAAGAGCTGACCGTTCAACTTTCTTGACAACGAGAAAGAAGAACTCCTCCTCCAGCTACAAGCACGCACCTGCCAAGTTGCTGGAGGCCATGTTTCAGTGGATGCCAGAGCGAAGCCTCGGGCCGTCGTGTCCCACCCACTGTGTCATCTCGTTTGTCGTCTGGAGTTCCATAGCACCAAGTCGCGGATGCTGAGTCGCCTCCTCCTGCAGTCCCGCGTCGGACTGCGTGGTGAGGAGGATCGCCCTCGACTTGGGCATTTTGTGCCCGTGACAGTGGGCCGCCAGCGCCGCGCCCCACGACACGATGTTCCTGCCGCTCGGCATGCAACAGCCTCTTGGCCTCGCCCTGCTGGGACAACCGCCCCGCGTGTAGGCGGCGGTCCAAGACACGACATTTTTGTCGTCGAGTTGAAGATCGTTCGCGCTTCACACACATCCGGCTTGGGCATCGTTTTTGAAAACACGCAGTGCTCCGGACGGCAAGCGATAAAACACTCTTAGTCACGTTCTCCAGTTCCTCAGCCTCTGCGTGATAGAGTTGTAGTGGAATCAAACATTGTCCAGTGGAAGAATCAACATGCGTCTATGATGCTCACGTTACGCATATGCTGCAAGCAGAGACAATGTCATGACAGGGCATGGCGAGAAATATCTCTTCGGCGAGATGATGTTTTCTTGTGCATACACCATCAACACCACGTCTCTGGCGGGCATGGCGATTGTCGTGCTTGTGCTCAATCTGCCTGGCGCTTCTGCAACCAGCTCCACTAGCGGTGAATTTCTTGTTGTGCAGTTCTAGCAGTCAAAAGGATCATTCGTCAGCAACGTGATGCGCATGCGAGCTTAGAAAATGCGATTCTTGTCACACGGTGTTTATACATGGTGAGAACGGTTTTACTGCCTTCAAGTCGAGCCAAATCCTGCCCAAAGCAAGTCGTCTTCCCTCCAGGAACGATGTGCCGGCCCGTGCTGCACGACTCGTTGCGATCTGGAGCATCCCACTGCTGGTCTCCCTGAAACTGTGTGCGAGATCGAAAGTGTTCGTAGCCTCGAAACCCAGACGTTAATTGATGATTTCTGGATTCTTGATCCTCGTGCTGCTTGCTCTGCGAAACTGGACAGTTTCTGCTGCCGTTGCTGCTATTTGTAAGAAGCCATTTCAGTGGATCTGGCAGTAGCAGCAGTCGCTCAAATGTTATCTTATGTGTCTAGACTGCTAGGTTTGAGAGGTTGGTGTCAAAGCTGAATTTCTTTCTAATGCTCGAGTTCTAAAAACTTTTTGACCTGGTTGTATGTGCGATCAGGGAGCTTCGCAGCAATGTGGGACCATCTGCTACTCACAGGTGGAGTTATGGGAGAAACTCCACCTGTTTCCCATGTAAGCTACTCCTCCTGGGAAGAGGGATCGCTGTAGTTGAACGCTGGCCTCAGATAGTTGATCCATCGCAGTCTGCAGCTCTCCCCGCATCGCTTAAGACCTGTAGGAGATCCATTACATGAAGAGTCATATGATGTTTATATACCAACATGGTCACTCCATCGGCTGTGGCCGTGCTTGAGCATACACTCGATCAATCGAGGTTTCCTTGCTCGAAAATTTGTCTTACGCTATTAGCTTCCATTCTCTTGTGAAATGCAAACGTGCTTTCTCTAATATATCTACAACTTACAAGAGCTGTGTTTGTTTCTATTTACCTAACATGTCCACAGACCCTTGGAAATTCTCTGTAGTGCTGGACCCGTCACCATTGCGTGTAGCCTCTACTCAGCCCAGCACAACAAACACGAGGCTGGCAGGATTATCATTTCTTAAGTCAAGAAATTAATTATAGATAAACTAATCAAGGCATGAAACACGCCTGTGGTGTATTTCCAACCGGCACAAATTAGACGCGTGTCGGATGTATCACTTGTTTTAAATTTTGTGGTGCCTATCTACAAGCACCAACTCAATATGCTCTACCACAGGGAGAGAAAGAAAAGAAATTAAATAGGTCGCTTGATCGTGTTCTAAAGAATGAGGGAGACAAAGCTTGCGTGGGCTTGTGGCTGTGATGACAAACTCAAGGCTGGGCGTGAAAGACGAGGAGCACTTACTGGCAGTGGAATTTTCTCATTTGTAGCTGTAGAAAGGCATTATATGTATGAGATGGCGGCAGAGGCGTCTCAATGGCGAGAAGGACGAGCTCGCAAATCTTCTCCAGTCGTGTGCTGCCCACAAGGATGTTGCTCGTACCAGGATCGTTCATCGCACAATAGCCGCCAGCGATCGCCACAGCCGCAGCGCCTTTCTGCTCAATCTCCTCGTCCACGCTTACGCGGAATGCGGCTGCCTGGGCGACGCCGCTGCCGTATTTGCCGCACTGCCGCGGCCAAATCTCTTCTCCTGGAACATCCTCCTCCACGCACACATTTGCAACGGCCAGATCCAGTCGGCATGGAAAGTGTTCCACGCCATGCCGCTCAGAGACGCTGTGTCCTGGAACAATATTACCACCGTATATGCCAGCAACGGGCAAATGCAAGAGGCTCGGCTCCTCATGGAGCGAACTCCCTCTTGGAGCGTTGTCTGTTTGAGCTCTCTCGTTACCGGCTGTGCCCAACTTGGTGAAATTGATGCCGCTCTATTCTACTTCCATTCGATGCCAACTCGCAACGAGGTGTCCTGGAATGCCATCATCCAAGCGACTGCCCAGAATGGGCATCCGGACGACGCGAAGTACATGTTTGACAAGATGCCTCTCTGGGGCATTGCTACGTGGAACATTCTTTTCTATGCTTACGCGCAGCAAGGCAGGGTATTGGAGGCAGCTCGGATTTTTCGAACAATGCCCGAGCACAATCTCATGTCATGGAACGCTATGCTGGCAGCTTTTGCCCAGTATGGGCATCAAATGCAGGCAAAGTGTTGCTTTGACAAGATGCCCGAGCGCAACATTGGTGCTTGGAACTCTATGATTCTACTCCATGGCAATCTTGGACTGCTAACTTTGGCACACTTGGCCTTCCACAAGATGCCCGCCTGGGACGTCATCTCCTGGAACACTTTGTTTCGAGCGATGTATCAAAACGGGCACCTGGATCACGCTACGGAGCTCTTTCTTTGCATGCCGGAGCGTAGCATTGTAACGTGGACCTCCATGATCGATGTGCATGGTCAGGGAGGCTATCTCGACCGCGCCGTGGAAACTTTTAACTCGATGCCATGCCGCGACGTCGTTGCCTGGAACGCACTGATAGCAGCAAATGTTCTGAATGGTCATTTGCATGGTGCTGCCGTGGTATTCACCTCTATGCCCCTGCATGAGGCATTTGGCTGGACGACCATGTTGGCCACTTACGCAGGTCAAGGATGCATGGAAATAGCACGTGAGATGTTTGAATCTCTTTCAAAAAGGAATGTCGTTTCATGGAATGCAATGATCCAAGCTTATGCCCAGAGTGGGCACGGCTTCGAGGCCTTGGAGCTTTACCACGAGATGCTTCTCTGCGGCGTGATGCCTGACGAGGCATCGTTTAAGAGTGTCATGGTGGCGTGCAGCTACGTCGGGATGTTGCACGACACTTGCCACGCATTACTTGTGTCCATGGCGAGTGATTTTGACGTTGCTCTAAGCAAAGATCACTTCAACTGCATCGCAGACATGCTAGGGAGGAGCGGGCAGCTAGATCGAGCCGAGGAGTTTGTCCATAGCATGCCAGTGCCACCTCTTGAAAAGGCCACGGCGTGGAGTGCATTGCTGGGGAACTGCAAGCTCCAGCAGGACGCCGAACGAGCAGCTCGAGTGGCAGAGCACGCTCTGGAGCTCAACCCGGGAGACTCCGCTACCTACATACTGCTCGCAAATTTGTTTGCATCCTCAGGACGTCTCCAAGACGACATGGTGTAAAGAGTTTTTTTTGTGCTTTCTGGATTGGAAAAAGTGGCATTTCTTTCTTTTTGGTGCACTCTGTATCCTAGGTACTCATTGTTGCTCTCACCCGGGATGTCAAGGCAGTGTACTCGTTGATCCACAGGTCAATTCAAATACCTTTTGATGTTCAGTGTTTCTCGATGTTTGCAGAAAACAATAGGTGCTAGAGCCTTCATGAATAAATCAGCAATCTGATTCTTGATTGCCACGTATTTGAGTGTCAGCTCGCCTCCTATTATTCCCCTAACAAATGGTGAATCTGGTGTGACCGTGCTTTCTATGGTGTCATTTCTCTCTTTTTTTTTTAGCTGCGGAATTTGAAGAGCTATTTCTTGTTTATCTTGCAGCGGATTTACTTGAGCTTTAGCACATTGGATACAAAAAATGTTGTTTCTCCTCGAATACTGGCTTGATGAGTGCTATATAAAGCTTCACAAAATAAAAGCTTCACCAGAAACAAAGGCCAAAATTAGCAATGACTCTAAGATCCATTTTACAGCATGCCAATGTGGCCATCCTGGATTTGCCATATACTTGGCTCCCACAAATAAGCAATGTTTGGGCAGGTGCAAATGGCCAATAGATCAAGCATCCAATGACTTATATGGCACAAGCTCCATTTGTTGTTTCTTATCCTTGCTGGAAGGAGACATCTCAACTAACAAAGGAGTACTTGCTTGCATTGGAGTAACAAAAGGATTGGGGTTCTCAATCCCAAACCTGCACAATACTTCCTCCACATAAGCTTAGCCTGAGAGTGTCATAACTCTTGATCATGGTTGCTGAATTGAATCCCAAGGAAGGTATTCGCAGAGCCAAAATCTTGCATCTCGAGTTTGGCTAACTTTTGCTTGATTTCAGGAGTGCTTTGTTGTTGGAAACAAAGATCCCATCATCCACAAAAATGACCAAGGCACCATCCTCCAACTTCATATAGACAAATGAGTCAGCATGGTTTTCCTTGAATCCAAGAGAAATCAGAAAAGAATTGATTTTCTTGTACCAGATGCGTGGACTTTGCTTCAGGTCATAGAGAGCCCTCTTCAGCCTGTAAATCTTCTTGCTTGAATCTAGGCTTGTCAGGAGCTAGATGTAAACCTCTTCAGGAATTTCTCCATGTAAAAAAGCCATCTTCACATCCACATAAAGATCATGCTATGCTGCCAAAGCAAGTAACAGTCTGATAAAGGCCATCTTTATGACTAGGCTGAAGGTTTCTGTACAGTCAATGCCTTCAATCTGAGTGAAGCCTCTCACCACAAGCCTGGCTTTGGAGCGTTCAACTTTTCCTGACAGTCCAGCTTTCATGTAAAAAAGAAGCTTTGTCAAAAATGATAATAGCATTGTCAAGAACAAATTCAGGAATGTACCAAGTCTCATTTTTCTTATGAGCTTGCATCTCATCAGCTACAGCTTGATCCTATGCAGTAGCATAAGGAAAGTTCTTAGCTTGTACAAGCTTAACAAAAACCTACACTTTCATGGCTGTAAACATGGTCTTCTAGCTAAGATGATAAGAGGCTACAGCAGCTGCTCTTGTTCACCTCTCAGCTTGCTCTCGCTAATACTTTTGTATATGTCAAAGGGCATCCAGAGCGGCTCAAAACTTAGACAATATCTTGATCATGAGTACGCATAGGTTCGGAACCATATGCTCAGGCTCAAAAATGTTGCACTTAGGAACCTGGCCATGATCAGACTTTGGAACTTGGTCAGGATCAGTCGCAGGAACAAAATTATCAGGAATCCAGGATACCACCTTTTTCAGGCTCAGAAGCTCGTGTCACAGCAACTGCTATAGGTGGAGCATAGGCACAGCCAAGTCAAGGAAGAGGATCATCATCATCCTCTTCCCATGGACTAAAGAACATAGGCTGGGATCTCCCATTGCTTTCTCCATAAAGAAAACATGTTGAATAATCCTTGCACGGCTCACTGGGCTTAAATTATTGAAAGAGTGTAAGCCAGGGCTTGTTCCACGAGACTGGGTGTTTGTTCAGATGGAGTATCCGGCAGTTGATGACGTGTTTCTGGATCTGGTTGAGGAGTTGCTTGCTTTGGTGAAGTCCATCTTTGGTTAGGAACTTCACCATAGAAAAGCTAGTAAACAGGGTGGGTTGGGGGGATGGCACAGTTGTGCTAGATGACGCTCAGGTATTATTACAGGGCAGCCGAACTCCTCAGAAAGGGCAGTCTTTGTTGAATCTCATCATCCTTGCACTTAAGTCATATGGTGTGCTGCGAAGTCCATAGTTACGAACACGAACACGGAACACGAACACGAGCCTTAGATTTCAGGAACCCGAACACGGAACATGATCACGGCCCACGATGGCTCACGAATATTCTACTGAATATTCTAAGAATATGTTATTTAAAAATTATATTCTATTTCTTATTATATTATTATAGGAATATGCTATATTTTATTATATTATTCTTAATATTTTTATTTGCACATAAACTACTTCACACTTTTAAACTACTCAAATATCCTACATCTCATCGTCATCTTCAACCTCATGATCTTCGACCTCACGATCTTCGACATCATCTCCATCTTCCTCTTCCTGTCCTGACTTAAGCTCGTCTTCAGGATGAGGAACTGTCTCCAGGACTTTGTAGCTTACAAACTTGTCGTAATCACAATCATTTTTGCAGGTTAACAACCTGGTGTTGCAAGCCACAAAAACCAGATCCGCTGTCCTGTCCATGGTAAGTCTGTTCCTCTTTTTTGAAGAAACATGCTCGAAAGTATTGAACAATCTCTCCACCGAGGACGACGAGCATGCCTGACTTAGAACTCGAATGGCCAACTTCTGAAGAGCTGGAGTTTCATAACCATAGTCCTCCCACCAACGTACAGCTCCCCTCTTAGTGTGATCAGCCTTAGCATCATATGAGTTGAAAATGCCTCCTATCCTCCGGTAAGTTAAAAGCTCATCACATATCACATCCCTCTCACTGGATGTAAACATGGCCAGCAGATAAGCATTCCAGTCCTTCATGACCTCTCTGTTAGCATGCTTTTCATACTCCTGAAACTCGGGGTCCAACATGTACGCTACTGAGTGCATGAGCGAGTGATACTCATGCCACCTATTAGACATGATCTGATGAAGTTCCCTGTACCTGCCATAATCCGACTGTCCTTCCTCTAAACTTGCATCCAACCTGTTCATGCACCCATATATCTTTCCAATCGCAGGTATATCACCGTCCACAACACGAATAAGCAGCATAACATCCTTGGACACCTCTAGCATGTCCTTAACCTGTTGCCAGAAACTGTCATCAAAAACCGTTGCATAACTGTCCCTTCCTGCTCTCGACTTCGACTCAGGCCTTGCTCTGTACGCAGGGCATATGAACATCTGTTGTAAAGCTTCTCGGAGCTCCACCAGCCTCTCCATCATAATGAAGTTGTAGCCGAACTTGGTATCACAATAATGCAGCAATCGCTTGTGAGTAAACTCCGCCAGCAGTGCCACTATATGAGAGTGGTTTCTAACAAAGATCACCAAAGACTTTCCACACTCCAGAAGTGTTGCCATCCATGGAAGTACACCGAAGTCTTTCAAGGCATTATTCAAGCAATGGGCAAAACATGCTGCCCATTGAATTTTCGGGTACCTCTGTTGCAAAAGTGCTGCTGCTGCTCTGTTTGCATTTTCCCCATCGGTCACAACCATGACAACGTTCTCTGCACCTACAATGTTAATGCCTTCTTCCCAGCAGCGCAGAGTATTTTCAGCTGTTTTTCCTGTTAAGGAAATGTCGATAGCCTTCAAAAAAGCTCCTCGTCCTTGACTATATGCCACAAGCCCCATGATATGCCGATTCCTCCTATCTGCCCACCCGTCTGCGCATATGGTTGCACCCCTCTGCTCCCACTGCTTCCTCAAGGACGCCATCTCAATGTCAATGAATCGTTTCTCTTTCACCAAAAGCTTATCCCGGAGATCATCATATTTTGGTGGTGCATAAGGCACACCATGCCTGGCAGCTTCCTGTATCATGTTGAGGAAGTAAGGTGACCGAGCCTTGACAAATGGAATGTGTTCATTCCAGAAAAATCTTCCGATAGCCACATCAACTCGGTTCTTCCGCTCAGGATCCATCGAATCAACAATATGGACTTGACTCTGTTTGCTATAAAACAGGGAACTGCAGCCACTTCCACTTGACTAGGATGATACCACCGGTGGAAATCCTTGGACATTGCCATCCATTCTCATAGAAGCACCACCAGATTCATTCGGCCGTTTCTTCCCCCTTGCCCCTTTCTCGGAATCAATAACCTTTTGCATATTGAGCAGATCCGCTTTCTTGTTACCTGGGATGAGAGGACAACTCACAATATCCTTGCTGCCTGGGCCTTCTCCTAACAGATGAGCTTGCACACGATCAACACCACTCAGTTTGTTCACCATTGGGCAGTATTTGCATGACCATAATTTGTGGCCATGCCCCCTGCTCTCAAGAACACTTACCTCATCCCACCATCGCGAAGAAGGATGCTTTCGCAGTATGCTAGATTGCTGCGCCATGCTTGTTTGCCTTGGATTGCTGCTGCTGTGCCCTGAAATGGTGCGCCCTGGCTGGATTGTCGTGTGATGCCGTGCGCCCTAAAACCAGAATATTCCGCACGAGAATATTCTGAACAGTGGTCCGTGTTAGTAACACGGACCACTGTTCACGAACACGGCCGTGGGAACACGACCCATGGCCGTGTTCGTGAAACACGGTGAACACGGCCGGGATCCCGGCCGTGTTCGTAACACAGGCGAAGTCCCCTATTTGTTTCAGTTACAGGAAAGAGCATGTTGACGGTTCGGCAGAATCTTCTTTCTGGAACTATGAAACCATTTGATGTGAGAGAGATTTACAGTCTACCTGGGTTTGATGACAGCAACATCCAAGCGTTTATAGATGTTAGTCGACTAGACATGCTAGCTGTTATCTCCACCTACATAGGAAGGAGAGGACTTTTATCAACCGCTATTGAGAAGTATATCATGGAGACTGCACCTGCTGCAGATTGGTTCATGAAGTTTGCTTGAAGGATGATCACTAAAACAGGCCTTGAACTTGGAGTCAATCGCTCTTTGAGAGATGATGTGGTTTTGCTGTGGAATGATCTTGAGATGGCAAGATTTATAGAAGATCTGATATTTACAATCAAGCTCACCCAAATGTACTAGTATGCAATCATGACTCCTTAGCTCTTGTTAGGATCCCATCTCTTACACCCTAAGCCAACTGGCATAATGTAGCAGTGATCATGGGATGAGATTTAGATATACTGTCATCGTGGATCCTTGGAACCTTGGGAGATAAATGGGGATAAAATAGCCACTAAGGGCTCTCTCATCAAGCAATTGCCCCTTTTCCAGTTGGCTTAAGGGGAGAGAGATAAGGTGCGCTACAGTTGGTATCGGAGCAAATGGCACGGGTTCGATTCCCATTGATTAGTGGCTAGTTAAAAGTATAATATACCCTTGAGCAAGGTATATTCCTACCCCTAAATTTGAAATCATACGTATTAGGCATCCATGCGTATGTCCTTCCTCTTGTGTGGAGTATCCACGGACGAAGGTATTCACCGTGGCACGGGTTCGATTCCCATTGATTAGTGGCTTAGTTAAAAGTATAATATACCCTTGAGCAAGGTATATTTCTACCCCTAAATTTGAAATCATACGTATTGGGCATCCATGCGTACGTGGGACTGCGGTACGGGTGGATGACTAGTTGCCTCACATGGAATAGCTGGTTTACACAATGGAAGGATTGGTAGATTGAGTGTGGAAATGGAGGTGCTGGTTCCCCTTGGCTCAGTAGGGGTTGTTAGTCAATAGTCAATGAGGACATTGACATTTCTGAAGGGGGGGTGAGTGTAGAGCATGTGATCATGGGATGAGAATTGGATATACTGTCACCGTGGATCCTTGGAACCTTGGGAGATAAATGGGGATAAAATAGTCACTAAGGGCTCTCTTATCAAGCAATTGCCCCTTTTCCAGTTGGATTAAGGGGAGAGAGATAAGGTGCGCTACACGTGATCACTTGATTGTAAAGCCCTTTCTTTATCCTATTATCTTGACTTGGTGCCTAACAACTCTACTGTGTGATCAAGGAATAAGATCTAAAGAGGAATATGATGAATTGCCCCTCCTCAGATTTGTGGTCCTTGCACTACCATGAGCATTGCCACCACAATCACAATGCCTATCAGTAGCAGAAGTGCTGAGATCTTCTTGAGAAAGTGCTTATTCTTCTCATGATGTACCAGACTGGGGATCAAGTTCAAAATGCAAAGTGTTTCTTTAGCTGCCCTCCATAGTATTGCATGCTACACTAGAATAAAGGTTGTGGTCATTTATCATTTATCATCAGCATTCACCATCCCATATAAAACTCCTAATATATGACTTGAGAAGCTGATCTGGTAAAGCAAAACTGGTGTGCAGTTAGCACACCTCTTGCTCACAAACTTGCTCAAAACATAGCAAGAAACTCCTCCATAGCACTTATGCCCTAACTTACAATATATACCCCTATGTGGAATATCCTCTTTCATGCTTAAAATATCCCCTAGAAGGAATATTTAGAGATTCTCTGTGGTCCAAGATGCTCTACAATAGGCGACTATGGGTGGATCCTTGGCACAAAGAGAACCCATAACCTGCAACTCTAGAAATTCACAACTAAAGAGAGATCAAATGCCAAAAGAAGTAATTGCAAAAAGAGATGAAACAACAAAGATAAACAAAAAGGATAGATGTGTGGATAGAAGGAGAATACACCATTTAGGATGGAACAAAACTTATATCAAGCATTAATAATAAAGTATATAGAGCTTAGGAAGGTACATGAAAGCCACACATTAGTGCACAAGAGAACATAGTGGGGTAGATACATGTGAGACATAAATTCCCTAGGCCCCAAAGAGGAGCCAAAAAGGTGCTATGTGGTAATAGTTGAGGCGGAAGCCAAATGAGGGTAACATATAAGGACTAAAAGCTTTGACTCGAAAGGTCGAGAGCGGGAGTGGAACTCCCAATGAAGTGCTAAAAAACAAGCACGAAACAAGCCGTAAGTGAGTCTCTAGAAAAGGGACACAAGAGGACTTGAGATGGAGTCCGAGATAGAGTCCAAAATGGACCCAAGATAGAGTTCGAGATAGACCCGAGATGGAGTCCAAGATGGAGTCCAAGCTGAACCCCAGATGGAGTCCGAGATGGACCGAGATAGAGTCCAAGATGGACCCGAGATGGAATCCAAGATGGACCTGAGATGGAGTCCGAGATGGAGTCAAAGATGGACTCGAGATGGAGTCTAAGATGGAGTCCGAGACCAAGACCAAGACCGAGATGGAGGATCGAGATTGAGACCGAGGACCAAGACTGAGACCAAGTCCAAGTCCGAGTCCAAGATTGAGACCAAGTCTGAGTCCAAGTTTGAGTCCGAACACTAATACAGGTTGTTAGGTGAAAGCCCAAAGTGATCGTCCCCCAAATAGGGGGGGGGGGGGGGGGGGGGGAGCGGCTATAGAGGATTCCAAAAAGTGTGGGGGTTAGACCTTAGTGGAGCTAGTTTGGCAAGGAAAGGCCAGTTTGGCCTAGGAAGGTTATACCCAAGTGTTGGGTGATGGGATAACCACTAGGAAGTCCAAGGCTAGAGTGAATATGAATTGACAAGCAGGGTAGTTTAGTGAATTGTTCAAGAGCAAACTCTAGTTCTCCCGAGAAATTGAATAGTCAATACTCCCAGTCTAAGCATGGGTGGCAGTGTTGCGAATGTGACTTCGGGTATCGAAAGTAACCTATCAACCGGTCCTTACGGACATTCTTTCTTTATTACCACGACAACAGAAGGTCGGTATTGCTAGTTCCCTTTATCAGCCCCTCTTGTTCAAGTGTTAGTTTACTGGGCTTAGCACCTGTACTTAGCCAGATGGATATAAGGTAGGAACTCCTATATGTTTCTAGCTGAGCATACTCAGCCTGGCTCTTAGTTCTCTTTTGCTCTGTCTTGCACTGGCTTGACAAGAACCCTTGTGTATTGAGATTAGTCCCTCAATATCACTAGATGATAGCTTACCGTGTTTGCCAAACACCCTCGCTATCATGCCCTTTATGTTAGTATCATTTCGGTCCTAAATGCTATTTATGGAAAGTGTCTAGATTTGCTCATTTGGCATATCTACGGAATGTAGAGATTGGCTTGAACACAATGGTGTTCGTCCCGTGTCCAAATTTGCATTCTAGCACCATTCCATATTTAGTAAGTTTTGAGCTTGTCCCAGAGACTAACTCCTGATACTAAGGGAGGCTTGGGGTGAAAGCCCAAAATGTGTGTTCTTAAGGGGGGGGGGGGGGGGGCTGTGGGGGGTTCCAAATGTATAGTAGGGATAGTGGGTAGGTCGGGGCATGGTCAACCAACCTAAGGCATAGTCTAGCTCCCGCTTGAGTGCCTATCCTTGTTCTGCCTCCAGCTTGGGTCTAAGCCCAAGTTCCATTCCATGCTAGCTAGTGGAGTACCCATATCCTCATATTAGGCCACCGGTATGCTGAAATAGTGCCAGACTCCGTTTGGCTCAGTTTTGCGTACTAGTCCTGGCATTAGGATGCTGGTTACTCTAGGACTATTCCAAGTCGCTCCGGGCTTTTGTCCCTTCGCTCTTTGGGCTGTATGCTTGGGAGTTGCTCCATGGTTCGGTTCCGTCACTCCTTGGCTTCAAGCTTGGGAGTTTGGCACCATTCCTTTGTTCAGTGGCCCAAGGCTTTAAACCTTTGCTTCTACACCACTGTCCTTTGGACATGTGGCATATGACATGTGGCATCTGTCACGTTTAGGTTTGAGGGTTTAGGTTCCGCTTCGTGGTGTTATCCTATGGTAAATCACCATAGGATAAAGGGTAAAAACCACGTGCGCTACATTTGGTATCAGAGGATGAGTCTCGGCGAGTACTATCCAATGAGATTGGGCAACTAGTCTCGTTGCATACGCAGAGATAAAAACGATGATCCGAGTGGGTGCATGTTTTGGTGCAAAGGCTTCACAGTTGTTCCTTGGGTATTGTTTTTTGTTACCTTTTTGTACTATGATAATGTGAGCTTGCTCTTGGGCTCATAAGATGGATTGAGGTGTTTTGTTTGCACAAGTTTTTGCTTGGGCTCATGAGTGAGGCACATTAGCAACTCGAGGTTACACTTTGAGTTGGCAGGATTAATGTTAGCCTATCAATGGTTCTATGAGTTGTTCCATGTACCATGGGTGAAAGTAAACCTTCCCTGGGTTTGCTATGAGTGGTAAATAGGTTAGTCTGTAGCTATTTAGCACGGCACTAGTGGATCCTTCCTAAACATGATTATAAGTGGATCAATCAAAATTGTAGGGATTAGTCTATTGGTTCAAATAATCATTGCTGTGCTCTCTCATAAACTTTTCTTGGATTGGACTGAAGGTAGTGCAAAAGCAAGCTTGAGGTTTAGTCAAAGATGAGACTGAAAAGAGAGTTGTCAGGGACGAAGGATTAAATACGTAAATCATCTTCTCTTCTTGGAGAGATGATTTGCAACAAGATGTGACTCATTGCTCGTGTTCACATTATGCAATCAAGAGTCCCTACCTTGATGCATGTTGGTTATGGTGGTCTTACAAATAATGAGTTGTGGAATGGATAGCGGTGAAACGCTAAACCATTTTGTCTAGGCTCACTATTGGAAGACTTGGGTTGCAATGCTCAATTCTTTTCCAGAGAACCTTGCTATTGCTCCTTGAGTAGCTTGGTGTTGGATTAGTTTTGAGTTTAGTCAGAAAGAGAGTGGCATAAGCTTGATTGTGTTGTGAACAAAAGTTAGTGGTATTCGGTGTTGTAAATCTCTATTGGTGGAGTGGCATTTATGTTGCATTTTGTCGAATCAAGTTGACACTTGATACTCACATAAACTTTTGAAGTAATGATATAGGCATTGCTTATGGTGTTGCTCAATTGATGATCAAGTCATTGTGATGCTTATATCATATCCATGTAATAATGAGTAATGTGTTTACGAAATTGCTTGGTTAAATGATGATCAACCCCAAAGTGGTTGATGGTGAAGCTAGTTTATTTGCACGAAGTAACATTGTAGTAGCTTTGATTGGATTCTCGAAGATGGTCCATTATGCTAAACTTATGTGGGTACCTTGTTTCCTTGAGTTTGCCCATTGGATGTTGGAAAAGGGTTATAATATTCATTTGCTATGACTTGTCAGTTAATTTATTAGCATTTGGAGTAGATTGTTGGATGGAGAAGGTGTGTAGTTGGGGCATTGACATCACTAACACTTGTGTTAGTGGAAGTGGCATTGTTATTTCAAGTGATGAGGAATTTTCCTAAGATGGAAATTTTTCCATAAATTTTCTTAGGCTTTTCCAATGGCTAATCTGTCAGTCACTTTGCTCGAAAACCATTATGTTTTCGTAAGCCAATACAAACTAGTGAAAGGGTTGGAGTTGACTTTGGTTGGCTTAGACCTTAGTAAATAGTTTGTATGATGCAGCTCGGAAGGGATGCTGACTTTTGGGGCTAAGGCAATTGAGTTGGATAGAGTCTGGAGTTGGTGTAGAAAAGTGGCCGTTGCACTTTTCTAAGAAGGGTGACTCTTGTGCCTCTCTTTTGTAGCATTATGCTCGGTGACAGGTTGCACCTTGCATTTCGCTTAGACTCTATGAGAGTAATGAGCTCTCACTGATCTTGACTTGGTCTTGGTGGCCCTACGCTTTGGCTGAGGATAGTGATGTCCAACTTAGTTGTTTGAGTTCGAGATGTTGGTACCCATACTATAGCTTTGTCTAAGTGGAGGTTGTGTATCGACATGAGTCCATCTCATGATCTTCACTTTCGTTTCGACTGAGTGTTGATCATGCATAGCTAGCCTCTTCAAAACATGCTCAGAGTTAGTGGCTAAATGTTTTGGTGAGCTTATCGCGGTTGAGTTGGATTCGAGTGGTCATTTAGTTTGTGCTTGTCTATGAACTTTTATCTCGTACCTGGGGTATCACGTTCATGTTGGACAAGTATATAACTTGATGACAAGAGTTGGTGTTTGGGTCTCGTGAAGGCAAATTGAGGAGTGATTGTTAGTTGCTTTGTGATTAGTGATTACTTGTAGACTTAGTCGAGGACTGTTGACACTTGCTTTGCTTGAGGATGATTTAGCAGTGATGGGCTTGCTTGGTGTTGTAGAGGATCGTGTCGTTAGACTTACATGAGCTTTTCATGTTAACATGTCGACTCTACCTCTATCGATATCATTTGGTTATATCTAGTCCATAGTGTTGGATTTCATTGAGTCTTGGACATGGTGAATCACTCCTTGATAATGTGTTATTTGTAACTGAGTTTTGCTGAAGGATTGGTCTCGGATACTAAGCATAGTATCTTTGACTTTGGTTAGCTTGGTTGTTGGAGAGCTTTGAGTGGTGATTCACTCTTGCTTTCTTTTAGTTTTGTTTTGGTGTTGATGGCATTGAAGTGATGCCTTATTGTTGATATTATTGATGTTGAGATTTGAGTGAAATGAAATGTCTCTCTGATGATTGATATTGAGTTTCATTGATAAAGATAGTGTTGATGATTTGGCTTTAGCTTTATGTTGTTGGCATTCGTGCATTTGCTAGTTAGCAACTGTATTGACGTTCAAATGAACTGAGTGGCAAGTTGAGTTAGTTGTGTTCTAGATGAGATTGCTTAGCCGAGGTTGAGTTTTGAGCTTTTCCTTGAATGGTGATTTAGTCGTGGACTATGCTAGCCTTACAAGAGAAGGAGTTAGTGATCGATATTGAAATGTTTGAATCCTTGTAGGATTTGAGTTGGAATATATTGATCATTGATGATTTTTTTTGTGCTTGTTACGAAGTGAGTTACGTTTTGCTAAAGATGGATTCATGGAGGATCGTTTAGTGATCACTTGTGGAGCATAGCTTCATTGTGTTTAGCTTTTGGATTGATGCAGACATGCTCTCAATTAGCTTTATATTATGAAGTATAGCTTATGGATGTGTTGAGGAAGATATTGTGTGTTGTACCATGATTTCTTCTTTAACATTGAAGTTAGTTCATGTGAGACTCGTGATCATTGTTAAACAACACTTGGCTATAGACTTCTTCGAACTTTCAGCTCCTTGAGTTTTTATGTTCATTGTTCCATTTGTTTGAAGTTGTTGGGGAAAGCATTTTGACTCATTAGCTTCAATGTTGAAGTTGGCCTTTGCATCTAGCAATCATTGGTGATAATTGACTATCATCTAAGATAATTGATTATCCTTGTCAACAGGTTTTGCTTGATTATCGTTGATCTAGAATGATTTGTTATTCTTCGGGATGGTGGATTCCTTCTTAGATAATGATTCTACATATCTCTTTTTGATAGGATGATTGATGATTTTTCATGATGGTTAGTTGTTCTCTTTGATAGTTTATGGCTTTTCACAATACCACATGTTTTTTGTGGTTTGCTCTGGATTGGTCTTTTGGGTTTAAGACATCAGTAAGACGTTGCTGACACTTGCTTAAGCAACTTGAGTTCCTTGGTATTGTTGACCGGGATCTATTCAGATTGGCTATTGCAATAATTGGCATGACGGAGTGTTTGTTGGTTTTACCGCATTCATTCTATTCCGTTGATTGTTACCATAGCTAGTTTTAATAGATTGGGATGTTATTTCCTTCGAGCATTGTGCTTATCGGTTAATGATACTTTGTGTTCTTTAAGTTGTCTTTTGTGAGTTGTTTGCTATGCTATTTACAATCTTTGGTAGTTAAGCTTTATTATTGAGTTTCCTTGATGATATACTTGCTATTGAATTTTGTTGGATGGTGAATCTTATGTTTTCCAATGCTAGTGATCTTGGTGGTTCTTATCCTATAATATTGGTTTATCGGATGATAACTTACTTGGAATACTTTTGTGTTCTAATCTAAGCTTTATTCACTGATAATTAAGTCTCTAAGATATCATTGTCTATGACTTTGATATTGTCCATTTATTGATCTTTGAGTTTGGGCCAGTAATTTGCAAACTGGCTTCGGCACTTCTTGTGCATGTTGAAATCTCTAGTCATGGGGTAGCTACTGTCGACTGGTCACATAACCTGCCTCTCTGTTGATGTTCCTTGTTCTGTAAAAAGGGCATGACCGTGTAAACAACTCTAACTACCTATTTACAGTAGTCTATCTAAACCTTACCGACGGGTTTGGTTTTTTTGCTTATGAGGGTTCGGGCCTTTGGCTTCTCTCTCTATGTCCTTGTGGGCAGGGGCGTATCACACTTTTGTAAGCTAGGTGACTCCCAAAGCAGCAAGGGTGGCTAATCTATTGGTCATTTCCTTGTTGGCGACGGCCAGAAGGTGTCTGAGCTGGTAGCGCATCCGCGTCAAATATAAAGGTTGCTTCCTAACTCATTTACATTGGTGCATTTCTCACATGGTGTGAGTATCGTGAACTTTTTCTGGAGTTGTTTCCTTGGCGGTATTCTAGACCGGAGTATGCATTGACAAGGACGTCGATCTTCCCTAGGGGGGGAGAGTGTCGCAAATGTGACTTTGGGTATCGAAAGTTACTTGTCGACCGGTCCTTACGGACACTCTTTCCTTATTGCCACAACGGAAAGAGGTCGGTATTGCTGGTTCTCTTTATCAGCCCCTTTTGTTCAAGTGTTAGTTTACGGGGCTTAGCACCTGTACTTAGCCAGATGGACATAAGGTAGGAACTCCTATGTGTTTCTAGCTGAGCATACTCGGCTTGGCTTTTAGTTCTCTTTTGCTCTGTCTTGCACTGGCTTGACAAAAACCCTCGCGTATTAAGATTAGTCCCTCAATATTGCTGGATGATAGCTTATCGTGTTTGCCAAACACCTTCGCTATTATGCCCTTTGTGTTAGTCTCATTTCGGTCCTAAATGCTATTTATGGAAAGTGTCTAGATTTGCTCATTTGGCATATCTACGGAATGTAGAGATTGGCTTGAACACAATGGTGTTCATCCCGTGTCCAAATTTGCATTCTAACACCATTCCATATTTAGTAAGTTTCGAGCTTGTCCCTGAGACTAACTCCTGATATTAAGGGAGGCTTGGGCTTGGGGTGAAAGCCCAAAGCATGTGTTCCTCAAGGGGGTGGGGGGGCTGTGGGGGGTTCCAAATGTATAGTAGGGATAGTGGGTAGGTCGGGCTTGGCTGACCAACCTGAGGCATAGTCTAGCTCCCGCTTGCGTGCTTGTCCTTGTTTTGCGTCCGGCTTGGGTCTAAGCCTAAGTTCTATTCCATGCTAGCTAGTGGAGTACCCATATCTTCACGTTAAGCCACCGGTATGCCGAAATAGTGCCAGAATCCATTTGGCCCCGTTTTGCATGCTGGTCCTGGCATTGGGATGCTAGTTACTCTAGGACTATTCCAAGTCGCTCCGGGCTCTTGTCCCTTCGCTCCTTAGGCTGTATGCTCAGGAGTTGCTCCATGGTTCGGTTCCGTCACTCCTTGGCTCCAAGCTTGGGAGTTTGGCACCATTCTTTCGTTCAGTGGCCCAAGGCTCTAAACCTTGGCTTCCGCACCATTGTCTTTTGGACATGTGGCATGTGACATGTGGCATCTGTCACGTGGCACAAAGAGGGTTTAAGTTCCGCTTTGTGGTGTTATCCTATAGTAAATCACCATAGGATAAAGGGTAAAAACCACGTGCGCTACATTTGGTATCAAAGGATGAGTCTCAGCAAGTGCTATCAAATAAGATTGGGCAACTAGTCTCATTGCATATGCAGAGATGAAAATGATGATCTGAGTGGGTACATGTTTGGGTGCAAAGCCTTCGCAAATGTTCCTTGGGTATGGATACCTCGTTGTACCTTATGATGTGAGCTTGCGCTTGGGCTCATAGGATAGTTTGGAGATGTTCTATTTGCACGAGTTTGAGCTTGGGTCATGAGTGAGGCACATTAGCAACTCAAGGTTACACTTTGAGTTGGCAAGATTAATGTTAGCCTATCGGTGGTCCCATGAGTTGTTTTATGTACCATGGGTTAACAAAAAGTAAACCTTCCCTGGGTTTGCTATGAGTGGCCAATAGGTTGGTCTGTAGCTGTTTAGCACGGCACTAGTTGATCCTTCCTAAGCATGATTATGAGTGGGTCAATCAAGATTGTAAGGATTAGTCTATTGGTTGAAGTAGTCATCGTTGTGCTCTTTCATAAACTTTTCTTGGATTAGATTGAAGACAGTGCAAACGCAAGCTTGAGGTTTAGTCAAAGATGAGAGCGAAAAGAAAGTTCTCAGGGACGAAGGATCAAACACGTAAATCATTCTCTTCTTGAAGGGATAATTTGCAACAAAGTGTGATTCATTGTTTGTGTTCACAATATGCAATTAAGAGTCCCTACTTTGATGCATGTTGGAAATGATGATCTTACAAGTGGTGAGTTATGGGATGGATAATGGTGAAATGCTAAACCATTTTGTCTAGGCTCGCTATTGGAGACTGGGTTACAATGCTCAATTCTTTTCCGGGAAACCTTGCTATTGCTCGTTATGTAGCTTAGTGTTGGATTAGTTTTGAGATTAGTCAAAAAAAGAGTAGCACAAGCTTGTCCGTGTTATGAACAAAAGTTAGTGGTGTTGGGTGTTGTAAGTCTCTATCAGTAGAGTGTGGCATTTATGTTGCATTTTGTCCAATTGAGTTAGCACTTAATACTCACATAAACCTTTGTAGTAGTGACATGTGCATTGCTCATGATGTTGTTCAATTAATGATCTAGTCATTGTGATTTTTTATATCATATCCATGTGATAATGAGCAATGTGTGTACGAAGTTGCTTGGTAAAATGATGATCAACCCCAAAGTGGTTGATAGTGAAGCTAGTCTACTTGCACGAAGTAGCTTTGACTACATTCTCGATGGTGGTCCATTATGCTAAGCTTAAGTTGGTTCCTTATTTCCTGGGAGTTTGCTCATTGAGGTGTTAGAAAAGGGTTGTAACATTCATTTGCTATAGCTTGTCGGTTGATCCGTTAACACTTGGAATAGATTGTTGAATGGAAAAGGCGTGTAGTTGAGGCATTGACATTGCTAGCACTTGTGTTAGTAGAAGTGGCATTGTTATTTCGAGTGATGAGGAATTTTCCTTGGACCTTGATTTTCCATGTCATTTTTCTTGTTAGTGCTTTAGCTTCACATTAGATCTTGAAGGTGGTTGAAGAAGAGTGTTAGTGCAATGTGGATATCTGGAGATGTGGTCTTCGTGATCAAACCTTAGATGTTCACTTTGCATTTTGCGGATGTCAATGTTGGATGTTGAAGATATAGGTAAAGATGTTCGATGTTTAAGCATACTATTGGGTCATGAGAATTTGTGTTGAAGTGAACCTAGGTGAAGTTGTAGGTAGGAGAAACTTGGTTGAGTTTTGAAAGTTTGTATTCCTAGACTAAGAGTCATTTTTTCTCTAGGATGGAAAATTTTCCACAAATTTTCTTAGAATTTTCCAATGGTTGATCTATTGATCACTTTGCTCGAAAACCATTCCATTTTCGTAAACCATTACAAACTAGTGAAGGGGTTGGAGTTGGCTTCGGTTAGCTTAGACCTTAGTAAGTAGTTTGTATGATGCAACCCGAAAAGGGTGCTGACTTTTGGGGCTAAAGCAATTGAGGTTGATAGAGTCTGGAGTTGGTGTAAAACAGTGGCTATTGCACTTTTCTAAGAAAGGTGACCCTTGTGCCTTTCTTTTATAGCATTTTGCTTGATGGTAAGTTGCACCTTGCATTTTGTTAAAACTCTATGAGAGTAGTGAGCTCTCATTGATCTTGACTTGGTCTTGGTGGCCTTACGCCTTGGTTGAGGATGGTAATGTCCAACTTAGTTGTTTGAGGTTGAGATGTTAGTACGCATACTATAGCTTTGTTTATGAGGAGGTTGTGTACCAATATGAGTCCATCTTATGGTCTTCACTTTAGTTTCGACTAAGTGTTGATTATGCATAGCTATCCTCTTCAAGGCATGCTTAGAGTTGTTGGCTAAACACATTAGTGAGCTTATTGCGATTGAGTTGGATTTGAGTAGTCATTTAGTTCATGCTTATCTATGAACGTTTATCTCATACATGGGGTATTACATTCATGTTGGACAAGTATATGACTCAATGACGTGAGTTTAGTGTTTAGATCTTGTGAAAGCAAGTTGAAGAGTGATTATTGGTTACTTTGCGACTAGTGGTTGCTGGTAGACTTTGACACTTGCTTTATTTGATGATGATTTAGCAGTGATAGGCTTGCTTTACTAGATGGTGTTGCGAAAGATCATGTCATGGCTTGTATGGGTTTTCCATGTTGGCATGTCAATTTTACCTTTATCAATAACATTTGGTTGCATTTAGTCTGTAGTGTTGGATTTTATTGAGTCTTGAATGTGGTGAATCATTCCTTGACGATATGTTATCTGTAACTAAGTATTGTTGAAGGATTAGTCTCAGATACTAATTAAAGTATCTTCGACTTTGGTTAGCTTGGTTGCTAGAGAGCTTTGGGTGGTGATTCACTCGTGCTGGATTCAAATATTCCAATATCAATCATTAACTCTTCCACTTGTAGAGTTAGCATAGTCTACGACTAAATTACCTTTTAAGGAAAAGCTCTAAACTCAACCTCGACTAAGCAATCTTGTCTAGAACACAACTCAGATCATTTGAACGTCAAAACAATTGCTAACTAGCAAATGCACAAATGCCAAAAACACGAAGCTACAACCAAATCACCAACATTATCTCCATTGAGACTAATGAAAATTAATATCAATCCTATGGAGAGACATCTCATTTCACTCAAATCTCAACATCAACAATATTAATGACAAGGCATCACTTCAATGCCATCAACACCATAACAAAGCTAAAAGAATTGTTGGATTTAAGTTGAAATATATAACGATCATTGATGATTCTTCTTGTGCTTGTTATGATATGAGTTGCATCTTGCTATAGATGGATTCATGGAGGATCGATTAGATGATCACTTATTAAGCATAACTTCATCGTGCTTGGCTTTTGGATTGATGCAAACATTCTTTTCATTAGCTTTCGCATTATGAAGTTTAGCTTATGAATGTGTTGAGGAGGATATTATGGGTTGTACCATGATTTCTTCTTTAGCATTGAAATTAGTTCATGTAAGACTTGTGATCATTATAGACAAAGACTTAGCTATAGGCTTCTTCAAGCTTTTGGTTCTTTGAGTTTTATGCTCGTTGTTCCATTTGTTGGAAGCTTTGATACCAAATGTAGCGCACGTGGTTTTTACCCTTTATCCTATGGTGATTTACCATAGGATAACACCACGAAGCGGAACCTAACCCTCTTTGTGCCACGTGTCATATGCCACGTGTCCATAGGACAGTGGTGTGGAACCTGAGGTTTAGGGCCTTGGGCCACTAAACAAAAGAACGGTGCCAAACTCCCAAGCATGACGCCAAGGAGTGATGGAACCGAACTATGGAGCAACTCCCGAGCAAACAACCCAAAGAGCAAAGGGACAGGAGTCCGGAGCAACTTAGAACAGTCCTAGAGCAACCAGCATCCCAATGCCAGGACCAGTACGCAAAATAGAGCCAAACGGAGTCTGGTGCTATTTCAGCATACCGATGGCCTAACATGAGGATATGGGTACTCCACCAGCTAGTATGGAATGGAACTTGGGTTTAGACCAAAGCCGGATGCAGAACAAGGACAAGCATGCA